>NC_090743.1:68569817-68594817 GCF_036898095.1 Palaemon carinicauda
ATTATTTTTCATATTTCTAAAGTAATATGTTTTTTCATAAACATATTGTGTATAAAACTACATTAACCAATATATACATCTTTTGCAGGAGATTTAAAATCTATAGCTCATGAAATTACTTGTTTTTCGACGGACATGCAGTGTATGAAAATACATTAAAAACAATTTATATATATATATATATATATATATATATATATATATATATATATATATATATATATATATATATACATATATATATATGTATACATATATATATATATATATATATATATATATATATATATATATATATATATATATATATATGCGTAAAATAACGGGAAAACGTGATGCTCAGATGCAGAAGAACCATTTTCCCTGTGGTTTTTCTGCATATATATATATATATATATATATATATATATATATATATATATATACATATATACATATATACATATATGCATATATATAAATCTCTCTCTCTCTCTCTCTCTCTCTCTCTCTCTCTCTATATATATATATATATATATATATATATATATATATATATATATATATGTATATATATATATATATATATATATATATATATATATATATATATATATATATATATATATATATATACATATATATATATATATATATATATATATATAGAGAGAGAGAGAGAGAGAGAGAGAGAGAGAGAGAGAGAGAGAGAGAGAGAGAGAGATTTGTGTCGCATGCTGAAATTGCAATATTTTTCGAGAAATATATTGATTATCTAGATTTGTATGATTGTTTTGGTTTTTTATTTATTTCAGGGGATTTTATTACTATATTTTAGAGAAATATATTATTTTTTCGTAGGCTGAAATTGCAATGTTTTTCAGTGGAACTATATCTCAAAGAAATATATAATATTTCTTATTTATGAAAGAACATTTTATTTTTTCAGTTCAATTCTGGTTTATTATTCACTTCGAGAAATTTTTGAACTATATCTTAGTTAAGAATATTATTCTTATCATTTCTAAAATGCCGTGTTTTTCAGTAGAACTATATCAAAGAATTATATTATTTTTCTAAAGTCGAAAATCAAATTTTCATCCAGCAAATATAATTTGTATAAAATGACATTAACATATTTAGGCATTTTTTTGTAGACATTTTCTAATCTATATCACAAAAAAAAAAAATATGTATATAATTTTTCTTATGCTGATATTGCAGCCTTTATCATGAAACATACCGTGTAAAATTGCGTAAAAAAATAAAGATATCTTATATAGAGATTTTAAAATAATATCTCAAAGCAATATGTAATTTACCTCATGCTGAACATTCATTTTTTTTTCTATTATAGTAGAGTACCGGATAAAACATCTTTTGTAGAAATTATGAAACTGTATTGGGAATAGATATGTTATTTTCCTAATGCTGAAATTGCAATTGTTTTCATTAAGCAGTGTATATAAACGTACATTATCAAATAAACATATCTTTTACTGAAAAGTAGAATATAGAATAAGTTGTCAAGATAGAAAATATAGTGAAGAGATGAGCAAAATAAAGATTGATAATTAAAGCTTCCATATTAGCGAGAAATCCTCTCAAATTATTAACAAAAGAAATTAATATAGCGTTGAACGCTGTCATGTTTACACGAAATATGTAAAACCAAACAGGCTTATAACGAAGGAAGGAAACTCTCTCTCTCTCTCTCTCTCTCTCTCTCTCTCTCTCTCTCTCTCTCTCTCTCTCTCTCTCCCTCTGTGTGTGTGTGTGTGTGTGTGCACCCAGCCGTTAACTAATATGCCATCCTTGGAAGCTGTTCCCCACGAAGATATTAATTTCGTGTTGGTAGAGGCTAAAGGATATCTCCTCCAGGTGCTGCAACTTGAGAGATAAGTCAGAAGACAGAGGTGATTACAATATACTCATATTTGAGGTTTGGGAATAATACAGGAAAGACTTGAGAGAAAGCAATGGATAATTATTATATCCGTGAGATTATGAATAATAATTGATTTAAATCAAATAATGGAAAGCAAAGGGAGTTATATTTCCCCCTTACAATTCAAACTTTATAAATAAAAATGTGAAGAACATATATTCATGTTTATGCTATCCTGACTAATGCAAAAGTTGTGTGTGTGTGTGTGTGTATACATATGCACACACACACACACACACATACACACACACACACACACACATACACACACACACACACATATATATATATATATATATATATATATATATATATATATATATATATATATATATATATATATATAATCAATGTAAGACATAACAATCAAATATATTCTAAGTAGGAGAGAATAAGCATGAAAAACTACAGTAATTGACTCGTATGAGTTTTGAAAAGTCCATAAAGCAATAGGGCATTGTTCTTAAGAAAGTATTATTTATCATCAAACTCGCAAATCTACTTTCTAACGAAAAGAAAGTTAACGCCAGCAACGGCGAATTAAAGTGAAATATGGCATCCACCCATCCACATCTCACGGCCAGATCCAGAGGATGAATAGGCCTAAACACGACTAAACCAATAAATGTATAATACTGGCGAAAGTACTCCATCATTTACTGCACTGAGAGATCTTTCGATTCAGCTGCTTGATGTGATACGACGTGTTCGATTCTTGTTCGATTTGAAGAGATGCCAATTAAGAACACCTGGTATCTAGACTTCACACTCTTGCAATACCAGTTTTTTTACAACTTATTATTAGTGTTTTTTTTTTCTTTTTTTTTCGTTGTGTTTTCAAAGTAATTTGGTGATGAATACATTCCCTTAATATGTTGATGTATCCATCCGATTGTTCCTTTTACCACTTTTTTTTTTCTTTTCATCATATATGCGACCAATATCTATGCGTAGACCTATTTATATATCGACATATTTCAATAGTCCACAGGTTACCAACTCAGCATTTAGACTTGACGTTGTCTACCCTGGAAATGAATTCAATATCCTCATTACGTAGATTTTCCATCCTTGCCCTCTTTTATATAACCGTTTTTTACGGTATGTAAACTAGTTTTCTGTTTAACATTAAGACTCTTGCAAAGAAAACCGGTGGCTCCCAGGAAAATATAAAAAGTGTTCCCTGCCACATTTGCCCGTCGACTGCTGAATTATGGAAAGGATACCCTTTTTGAAATTTTTACAACTCTAGCTGCTTCACACATCTAAACAAGAGATTCACCAGCCTTCAAAACCTTCCCTTCATGTTCGCCCACATGACCATACACACTTATACTTCCACTATCGTATTACAGCGCTGCATGTGTAACTCCATTAATTCCTCATGTAATACTTAATGCAGCGTAAAATAGTCGCTATGAGAGGGCACCTGCTTTTAAATGGATTTCTCCACTGGTGCCTCGTTTCCTTAGGACACTAGCACGCTCTCTCTCTCTCTCTCTCTCTCTCTCTCTCTCTCTCTCTCTCTCTCTCTCTCTCTCTCTCTCTCTGTTTCTATGTATACTGGCATATATCCGGAATTGTATTCAAAATTACTCTAATTTTATTTCACGTTACCATTGAGGTGAAATTCAAGGCAGGCTGTTCCCTACTTCAAACTCCATGTGGCTACCTTTATAGCCAAGGTAGGGCAGGTATCTACAAGGCAATGACATAAATCTCGAAAGAAAAGGCAAAGAGAGAGAGAGAGAGAGAGAGAGAGAGAGAGAGAGAGAGAGAGAGAGAGAGAGAGAGAGAGAGAGAGGAGGATGGGTTAAAGAGCAGGCCAGTGATATGTAATGTGACACCCATGGAGAACTCGCTTAAAACAAGGTGCTATCCCTTATCGTCCGTTTCTCTCTGCAAGTCATAGTAGTGCCCTTGATAACAAGCAGCTATGAATCGACGAGACCTGCCTCTTTTAGGAGAAACCAACTGTGGACAGAAATTAGAAAACGGGAAGTAAGCCAGAAATCAGATGGTCAAACAACAGTTTTCTTATACGAAGAACGCCGTAAAAGGAGTGTGAAGGAAGTAATTGACTTATAATCATTAAAGAAAGTTTAGATTTTATAAAATATTACATGTTTTGAGAAAAATTATATAGAAATAAATTAATAAACAGAACTAAGAGCATAAATGTACTCACTGCCTTATATTAAATCTAGAAAAAAAAAATTGCACGATCAAGGAAATATATATGAAATAAAAACTAATTACGACATATATATGAAGACGTGAAGCTCAGTGTATTTTTTCAGGATTTTGTGTTTTTCGTACTATATCCCCTTATATCGGCATACCGGCTGGGCCCCCTTAAAGAAGAAACTATTCATTACAGAAGTAACTTTTAATTTCAGTTATTAAATTTACTTTAGTACCGCTGGATGACCAGTAAAATATACCCTGTAAGTTCTCCCCATTCCAGATAGCATGCAATACACAAGAGACATTCACTGCTTTGTTATTGAAACCCCTCCTGCCAAGCACAAGATAATACACGCAAATATCAACAAGCTAAAATAGGTGGTATATTTTGTTCCCGCTCCTAAAAACCGTCCTATCTCCGCAGGACACGATGTAACAAGACGTTGTAAAACTTCAGATATATGACCCAATTACGAGGTTGCATCCACAGCGATACACCATAAAGTACCGAAAAGGAATTGGCGGTGCAGAAACCAATAAAGCCAACAAAACTACAAATTTGATGACATAAATCACTCTAGTGGATACTGGCACTAGGCGGTGAAGTGAGAATTGAAATCTTTGAATTCAATCGTTGAATTGGAACCTTTGAATTCAAACGCTGATTCAGATTTTGTGAATTCAAGCGTTGAATTATATTAGGTAAATCCAAAGGCTGATTTACTTTCAAGAAATTCCAACACTGAATTAGATTCTGTGAATTCAAATGTCGAATTATTTTCTGTGAACTTAATTGTTGTTTAGAATCTGTGAATTCAAATATTGATTCAGAATCTGTGATTTCAAACATTGATTTAGCTTCTGTTATTTCAAACGTATAAGATTGTATGACTTGAAGTATTAAATTAGATTCTGTGTATTCATACGTTGCATTAGATTCTGTTAATTCCTAAGTCTTAGATTATGTGAATTCAAATGATAAATTAGATTCTGTGAATTCAAACTTTCAATTTGATTATCTCAATTCGAAGGTATTAGATTCTGTGTATTAAAACATTAAATTAGGTTCTGTGAATTTAAACGTTGAATTAGATTTAGTTAATTCAAAAGTATTAATTCTGTGAATTAAAATGTTGAATTAGATTCGGTGATTAGAAATATCAACGTAGCTTCTGTTATCTCAAATGTATTAAAATCTGTGAATTTTAGCATTGAACTAGATTCTTTGAATTCAAACATTGAATTAGATTTATTTTTAATTCAAACATTACATCAGATTCTGTTTATTCAAAGGTATTAGATTCTGTGAATCAAAACATTGAATTAGGGTGTGAATTTAAACGTTGAATTAGATTTTGTTAATCCAAAGGTATTATGATTTGTGAATTCAAACATTAAATTAGATTCAGTGAGTTCAAACATAGAATTAGATTCTGTTGATTCAAATGTTGGATTAGATTTTGTTAATTCAATGGTATAAGATTCTGTGTATTAAAAATTGAATTAGGCTTTGTGAATCTAAACTTCAAATTAGATTCTGTTGATTCAAAGTTATTAGATTATGTCAAATAAAACATTAAACTAGATTTTTTGAAGTCGAACGTTGAATTAGATTCTGTTAATTCAAAGAGTTTAAATTCGGTGAATTAAAACATTAAATTAGATTTTTCTAATTCAAATGTTGAATTAAATTTTGTTAATGTAAATATATTTGATTCTGTGAATGGAAACATTGGATTAGATTCTGTGAACTCAAAGTGTATTTGCAGGTAGTAGGTTGGTCTGGACAACAGCCACCAGTTGAGATACTACCGCTAGAGAGTTATGGGGTCTTTTCTGGCCAGACAGTACTACATTGGATCCTTCTCTCCGGTTACTGTTCATTTTCCCTTTGCTTATACACACAGACTAAATAGTCTGGCCTATTCTTTACATATTCTCCTCTGTCCTCATACACCTGACAACACTGAGTTTACCAAACAATTTTTCTTCACCCAAGGGGTTACTGCACTGTAATTGTTCAGTGGCCACTTTCCTCTACGTACGAGTAGAGGAGACACTTTAGCTATGGTAAGCAGATTTTCTAGGAGGACACTCAAAAATCAAACAATTGTTCTCTTGTTTTGGGTAGTGTCATAGCCTTTGTACCATGGTCTTCCACTGTCTTGAGTTAGAGTCCTCTTGCTTGAGGGTACACGTGGGCACACTATTCTATCTGATTTATCTTCCTCTTGTTTTGTTAAAGTTTTTATAGTTTATACAGGAGATATTTATTTTATTGTTGTTACTCTTCTTAGAGTATTTTATTTTTCCTTGTTCCTTTCCTTTTCACTTTTGAAGCCCCTGGGCCTATGCCATACTGCTTTTCCGGCTAAGGTTGTAAATTTATCTTAGCAAATAATAATAATAATAATAATAATAATAATAATAATAATAATAATAATTAGATACTGTGAATCAAAACGTTGAATTATATACTGTTAATTAAAGGGTACTAGATTTTGTGAATTAGAACATTATGTTAGATTTTGTGAATTCAAACACTGAATTAAATTCTGTTCATTCAAAGGTAGTTGATTCTGCCAATTATAACATTGAAATAAATTCTATGAATTCAAACACTGAATTAGGTTCTGTTATTTCAAAGGTATTAGATTGTTTGAATTAAAACATTAAATTAGATTCTGTAAATTAAAACGTTGAATTAGATTCTGTGAAGTCATACTTATTAGATTCTGTGAATTAATACAATAAATTAGTTTCTGCCGATTCATATATTGAATAAGATTCTATGCATTCAAACGTTGATATAGAATTTGTGAAGTCAAACATTCATTTTGCTTCTGGGGGCTCAAAGGCTGAAGTAGTTTTCATGAATTCAAATACCCAACTAGAGTCTATGAATTAAAACTATGAATTATATTGAGTAAATTTAAAGTTATTAGAGTCTAAGAATTAAAACTGATATGATTATGCGAATTCAAATACTGAAGACCACCGTCTCTTTGCATTCCTACCCAATTGCGTCCCCTCATTCCAGACAGGACGCCATTTTGCCCGTTGTGGCCAATGGATCATCCATGGTTGGGCTTCACAACTTCATCCTGTCAAATATGGGACAGAAAATATCGCCTAGAAAGGTACACACCCCCTTCGTACCTGATGTTGGACATTACCTGTGACTGTAAAAGCAGAAACTACTCAACAACCGTGAAGAGCGGACCAGAATTACTATGACTAATATTCTGTAAACTTGATTGTGTAAAACAGAAATTGTTTAACAACCATGAATAAAGGACCAAGATTACTATAACTAATATTTTGTAAACTTGAAGGTGTTGAAACAGAAACAGTGCAACACTCAAGAAGAGAACACAAAATTAACTTCCACTGGTTGTAAACTGGATTGTGTTTAAAAGGAATAAGTTAATCATTCATTCCTCAGTGCAGAACTTTATTTACTCTTTGTGAACTTGACTGAGTATCCATGAATAATTTGATAAGAACGAGCTAATGTTCCGGTGCGTATTTCTACCCTAACCAAAGAACTGACAGTCTTCAAATGACGACCCCCCCCCCTTCTCCACCACCACCAGTGTCTCTAGAGTTCATCTGAGATTGTACCTTCGCAGCCCTTTGTTTATAGAACCATCGAAGTTAGAGGACCAGGGGGTGCACATGTTAGAAAATAGCCCGTGATAAACGCGCCATTGTATTTAATGTCTCCCCTTTTTTATAGTAGGGTAGAAAAGTGACGCCCTTTCTATAGGCTTCAGTGCAAGCCCTCAATGAAGTGCCGAACAATTTCTCCGCATAGATTCTGTGAATTCAAAGATGGAATTAGATTCTGGGAATTCAACATTTGAATTAGATTTTGTGAGTTAAAATATCAAATATATTCTATAAATTTAAATATTGAATTAGACTTTGGAAATTCCAACTTTTAATAAGATTCGGTAAATTCAAAAGTGGGATTAGATTCTATTAACTCAAATATTGAATTAGAATATGTGATATCAAACGTTGAATTATATTTTCTGAATCCAAACATTGAATTAGGTTCTGGGAATTACAAGGTTGAATTATACTCCATGATTCAAATATTGAATTATATTCTGTGAATTCAAACGTTGGATTAGATTAGGTGAACTTAAAGGTTTTATATTCTGTGTATTGAAGCAAATGAGATTCTCCTAATTCAAATACTGAATTATTTTCTGTGAATTCAGATGATGAATTATATTCAGCGAATTTAAAGGTACTAGATTCCTTCAATTAAAACCAAAAAGATTCCTAGAATTCAAATTCTGAATTAGATTTTATGTATTCAAACATTAAATTAGATTCTGAGAATTAAATATTTTGATTAGATTATGCGAATATATATATATATATATATATATATATATATATATATATATATATATATATATATATATATATATATATATATATATATATGTGTGTGTGTGTGTGTGTGTGTGTGTGTGTGTATGTGTGTGTGTGTACATATCCCTTTCTGAGCAGGATACCTTGATACCTTAAGGAGGTGAACGGGTTTCCGCATCGCTGTAATAAGCAAAGCTATACTAGTCAGAGCTCCCCATACATGGCTGGTTTGCTGTGAGCGATCACACGAAATTATTCCACTACCACTAATCCGTAGTGGCTTGTGTGGTGATGAAAGCTGGCTAGAACCCAGACGTTTATCACAACCCCGTCTCGGCTCCCAGTCCCCAATGACAGGGGAAGAACAGCCCGAGGTGACGGGCATCCACAGTACATTCCATTGCAGATGTGCTAAAAATCTCTGGACTAGAACAGGCCGTCTTTGGAAACTGAACCTTACAGTATACACCAGGACCCTGTTTAGATAAAAAGATATTGTTGTGTTACTAGAAGAGAAGAAATAAATAGATTGGGATATAATAGGATTGACTGAAATTAGGAGAACCTGGGAATGTTATATAGAATTAAAAAGGGCCAATTTTTTTTTAAGAGGATATGAATGGAAAAAATAGAATGGAGTGGGTTTTCTCATTCATATGTATTGTGCAGGTAACATAAAAGAACTTTGTAGTAGTAGTAGTGATAGAATTGCAGGATTAAGTATCAGACCAAATAAAGATCATAAACTAAGCATAATTAAGACGCATGCACTAATAAATTCCCATACAGAGAAAGACGTAGAAATATTTTTTGAAGATCTGGATATGTATATGACATAATATGTAAGACTCAATTTACATTTGTTTTGGGTGATTTCAACGCTATGTAGGTAAAAAGATGAGAGTAGAATCAGAAGTAGGTAAATTTGAAGTAGGCACAAGGAATGGCTGAGGAGACATGCTTGTAGAATTTGCTGAAAGAAACATCCTTAAAATCATAAAAAGAGAATAAACATAGAAAATTGACATAGAGAAGCCCAAATGGAGTAAAGAAAAATGAAATAGATTTTATCCTCATTAAGAAAGTCAATTTAGTTAATAATGTAACAGTGTTACACAAGTTAAATTCTAGGTTTCATAGAATGGTAAGAGCAAAACTTGTTTAGATCCAAGGAAAGAGAGACAATAACTAATTTCAAGAAAGAAAATAATCCCTCTTGTAATAAGAAAAAAGTCTGATGACTTTAGTTTAGCCACACAAAATAAGCACTCCCCGCTATAGGTTTCATAGAATGGTAAGAGCAAAACTTGTTTAGATCCAAGGAAAGAGAGACAATAACTAATTTCAAGAAAGAAAATAATCACTCTTGTAATAAGAAAAAAGTCTGATGACTTTAGTTTAGCCACACAAAATAAGCACTCCCTGCTATATGATGAAATAAAAGAAAGTAAATTTAACAAAGTTTTTATTAGATTCAGCACAAGAGATTGGTGGAACATTTCCTTAATAAGATCAAATAAGTTTCAGAAAAGACCAAAAACCAAGAGAGATGAAATAGAATCAGCAGAACTATCCAAAACTATAAAGAAACTAAACACCTAAGGTATTTGGAAACACAATTAGACCAAATTTGAGAAAATAAAACTTGGAATAGGGCGGCATCATATGCTTCATTCCATGGATGAAAATAGAAATAATATACATAATAGAGGTAGAGCGGTAAAAAGTGGAAAAGTTTTCCATACGATGCTATACAATAGTGATATAAGAAATAAATTAACTAATAGAAATAATGAAACCCCTGTTCCAATACCAAAAGTAGTAGTAGGAGAAGTAAATAAGGCAATAAAAGGCATGAAAAGAGGCAAATAAGCAGAGCATGAGTGCATAACAATTCATATAACAATAGATGGATATTTCATAGAGGTAAAACTAGGTGAACTCTATACTAAATGTTTACAAGAATGCTCTATACCTACAACTTGGAAACATTTTGTCATCATACTAATTCACAACAAGGAAGACACAAAAGATCTGAAAAATCACTGCCCAATAAGTTTACTCTTCATAATATATAAAATATTTACAAAGATTAAGCGGAATAGAAAGACAGCCAAAATTTAATCAACCAAGAGAGCAGGCAGGCTTTAGAAGTCGATATTCAACAATTGACCATAAACATGTAATTAACCAGCTAATTAAAAAATCAACAGAGTATGTCAAACCACTATATATGGCATTTATAGACTATGAGAAAGCCATTGATTCTGTCAAAACTTCATCAGTAATGGAAGCCCGTCAATAACAAGGAATAGAAGAATCTTATGTTAGAACACTTGAAGATATCTACAAAAGGAGTACAGCTATCCTAATGCTACAAAAAGACTGAAAAAATTCAATTGAGAAAGGAGTTAGGCAGGGAGACCACATCTCTCCTAAATTATTCACAGCATGCCTTGGAAAGGTTTTTAAGAATTTCAATTGGGAAAATGTAGGAGTCTATATTAATGGGGAATAACTCAACAATTTAAGATTTGCAGAAAACATAGTTGTGTATAGTGAAACATGAAAGGAATTACAAAACATGATAGAAGATTTGAATATAGAAAGCAGAAATGTAGGATTGAGAATGCATCCGAAACTTGAAGCCTTACTAAAGCCTTAGAACATAAGCTAATTATAACTCAAAGAGCTATGGGAAAAATAATGATGGGAATAACACTAAGAGACAGATAAGAAACAACATGGACATGAGAGCAAACTAAAGTAGAGGATATTCTAACAGCATTTAAGAAAAATATATGGACATGGTCAGGACATATAATGAGAATCACAGACAATAGATGGACATTAAGAACAACAGTATGAGTCAGGGAGATTTTCAGGCCACTCTCAGACACACATCCACGCATCCGTGAGACGACTTTCCGGATAGCTTCGCCCACCTATTGTCCCCGAAATCAAAATAAAATCGCATCCTCTCACCGGTATTCTCGAACTTCGAAAGCACATGTCACTGAATATTCTCTTTCTCAAACATGACACAATCCATCATAAAATATAAAAGAACATTATCTACTCCCTTGCTCCTATCTTGCATGAATCCTACAACACTTTCAGATAGACTACATAAGACTTCATAGTAAACATAAGTGAAATAAAAAGTTAACTCCTAAAATATAATATAAGATTACACAAGTTTGTGTATATGTATAAATATATATATATATATATATATATATATATATATATATATATATATATATATATATATATATATATATATACATAGTCTTAAAATATTCTTATTCAAATGCCTATAATCGTTAATTCTATCGGTGACTTCTATATAGACAATTGGTCTCATTACTGAGTTAATTTTGAGATTCAGGAGTGTTTCAAAATTCGTAATTACGACAAAACTTCCTCGTTATGGAGCAAGGCTGTTGGTCTTTACTCGGGAGAGAAATTTCTAAATTTTGAGAATATGATATAATAGAAAATTTGGCGTTGAAACATGATCAGCTAACCCTAATTATTATCTAGCTATTTTGCAGATGAAATTACCCGAGGTAATGAGCTGGCAAAAGTTTCCTTTATAATTACTTTATATAGAGTTACATATAACTACACTTTCTGAAAGGGCTTGTGTATTGTTATGACCAGCAAAGCTGTACTAGTCAGGAACACGCTTACTAGTTTGGCTTGCTGTTAGAGATCAGACTAAAGCCGCCCACCATTAACAATCCACAGTAGCTAGCGGGGTGATAAAAATGACCAAACCCCAGACATGATTTGTGACATGTTCGAAGCCTTCCTACTAAAATGCTTGCGTATATTGTTAATGTTGCTAATTAGAGTAATTTGTTCATTAGTTTGGTATGTTCGGTGATATTGATATCAAAAGTAGTTTCATATAATAGAGAAAACACGTCTTCATTCACTTGAACTTATGCATAATCTAAAATATCCGCAAATAACCAATACTTTTATCATGGCATCTTTTCTTTCCTAAATCTATACCTTTTCTTTCTTCCGTCTTGTTTTTTTTTTTTTTTTTTTTTTTTTTTTTTTTTTTTTTTTTAGTTCCTCCTTGTTAAGAATCTCAATGAATTGCCCTTCCATCACATCTCCGGTAGCATTCCAATGAGCTCATGTTCCTCGCTGAGGCCTTTTGCCCCCTAATTCATAGGCTTCATTTGCTCTAACAAGACTTGCTTTTAAATGTCTTCATAGCAGATTACTCCTAAAATATTCATTTGTATATTTTACCGGCTCGCTCGTCTGTGGAAATGGAGTGAGAAGGAATGTTGGGTAGGTAATCAAAGATCAATAGCTTTAGTGTCAATGGCCACAGATTTTAAAAATTTAATAGTTTAAATGTCAAAGAGAGAGAGAGAGAGAGAGAGAGAGAGAGAGAGAGAGGGAGAGAGAGAGAGAGAGAGAGAGAGAGAGAGAGAGAGAGAGAGAGATAACAAAATTAAAGCATGCATCAAAATTTTTATCACCACACTACACGCGATGTTTTATACTTGCGATACGTCTAAAAAATAAGGCTATAAACCATATGTTATCATTAGCAGCTTCGAAGTTCAATATGGGAAATTCCACGGACCACCATTTCAAAGGGGTTTATGATACTGAATCACGAATATGCAAAAGCCAATAATCTTGGAAAGAAAAATAAAAGAGCAGCCTTGATATCAAAGAAATGAACATCAATGGAAAATCATATTTTAGGAGAACTAGAAATATTAAAGGATTTTATTTTCACTTAGAATTTTGTGAGATCTTGGACGAATTTGATTCGCAAAATTGCGTTTGCTGTAGACTCTACTTTTATAAAGTGAACTGAATTTCTACTAGATTTAATTATACCTTAAAAACTTGCGCCACGAATACGATTAAAAAAACGAATTTTCTTAATACGTTTTTTCAAATACTTAACAGAAATTTTTCAAGGTTTAATTATTCCATGTAACTTGTGAAACCTTGAACCATTGTGATTCGTAAACCTTATTAAAATTTCCAGAATATTTTTAAGATTTAATTTTTCTTTATAACTTTATGAGACTGTAAACTAATTTAATTCGTAAAACTACAGATTTTGTAGAAAGTGATTCACAAATCACCGTATTGTAACATAAAAAGTGTAAATGCTTCTGCAAACAATTGAAAAGATACTAGAGTGAAATCCTATTAAGATAATGATAAAACTCCAGTAATCAGGATCTCTTGAGGACCATCAAGATGTGTGTAATATCTTACCCAAGGATCATAAACCCCCATCAATTAGTTTCCCTTAAAAAATCCTCGCGTGAGAATTATTGAGATTTATTTTTATATTTTGTATCTTATATGATAATCATTACGTTATTTGAAGTTACGGTACTTATATATATATATATATATATATATATATATATATATATATATATATATATATATATATATATATATATATAACGTATTTTGAGCGAAGCGAAAAATCTATTTTTGGGTGAGATCGCCATGTCGTCCTGAGGGAAGTTTCTAAGGTAGTTTCAAAAGGATATAATGTATACTACAGTGATATTCCCAGAGAATTAACCTTCAGGTTCCAGAATTCTAACTCCTGGAGCGAATATCCTTAAAATGTTCTCAAGGATATCGCATAAGAACAGAGGACGCATTCTTGACACGTCTCATAGCAATCTCTACCCCAAATAGCATTAACGCTTCGAGGGGGACATGGCAAAAGAATAGAAGGGGGGCGTAACAAGGTTACCCCCGTTCTCTTACTACTATTGACCACCACCCCAGCGCCATTCCCAGGATGGCGGACATTCCTTGTAGCATTGAGCGTGGAGCTACAGATACAGTATGTCAGGGAGGGAACTGTGAAGATCTTTTCTTTTAAGAAAGAAGGGTGGGTCCATCAGGATGACATGGCGATCTCACCCAAAAATAGATTTTTCGTTTCACTCAAAATCCGTTTTTTGGGCTCAAGCCATGTCGTCCTGATGGAAGTATACCAGAGCATAGAGTCATTCTAGACGGTAGAAAGGTGGGTCTCAAGGTAAGCATACATTGTATGGACAAACATAAGAATACACCAGATGAACAAACCGTCTCATAGTTTGTGAAAAATTACCAAATACTTAACAGTGTTTCTTAATTCCATTGTTTGTGAGCATACAAATATACAAAAGTACATACTCTGGACTATAAACATGCAATTGTCGGGCGAGTTAGGACGCAATTACATTCTAATAGACGTTTACTAGTAAGTAAAACAAATGTAGCATGATAACGGAACTATATATGTAACTTGTACAGAGATTATCTTTCTTTCTTGAAAAGCAAGAAATGATGAATGCCACTCTCAGATTGAAGAGAATTAAAAACAAATTCTCTTCATAATTCCTGTACTGGTTACTTTTATCGGCACTGTGTACTACGTACACTGGCACTAGTGCCATCTGTATAATTCCACAGCTGGGATTTTGAACAGAGCTAGTGTCACCATGGTAACACTTGATCAAAGGAGGTCAAACCCTAAGAGGGATGACCTCTTCTCCCTTTAAGTGACAGTGACAGTCAATTATCTGTTCATCGTAGAATTAGACGGCGGGTTAAGTATTCTACCGACGTCACCACATACTGCTTCAGATCATGGACTTGCTTAGCATAGTGTTTGTAGAACACTGTGGATGATTCTCACCCAGTATATGTGTGAGGACATTTGAAGTCCAAACCATTGACTGTCTATAACAGTAATTAGGGGGCAGGTTTTAATACGCTACCTGCCGCCACTACATAGTGTTTCAGTTTATGTACCTGTTTTGCATAGTGTTTGTAAAACACTCTGGATGATTTCCATCCAGTGTATGAACGAAGACGCTCAAAGTCCATATACTGAAAGAAGTTCAGTGATGAAGCAATCTTTCTCGGATAATGACCTGCGGGAGTACTGTCCGGATCCGCTCTACTAATAAAGTAGGTGAGCTTTGCCCTCAGTTGTTTTAGGGATAAATTTGATCCAGAGGTTTCTCCTTTAAAGAGCTGTCCTCCCCTGAAGTCTGAAGTTCTACGAAGATAGACCTTTAGACACTCTACCGGATATAGAGAGACATCTTCCTTCAGAGGGCAGATTCTCCAGGGACCTCACCTTTTAGTGGGTAGCTCATTCTTAGCGAGAAAAGATGGATCAGGGAAGATATTCAGTTCTCCTGTTTCTGAGAACTGAATGTGGCCCTCATCCCTAGAAAGGGCCACTATTTAACTAACTCTAGCCCCTGAGGCTATAGCGAACAGAAAAATAACCTTTTGGGTTAGATCCTTAATCGAACAATCTTCATTGTTCAAGGATGAAGCATAATGTAGGACCTTGTCCAAAGACCAAGAGATGGGCTTTGGTGGTGCAGCAGGCCTAAGCCTCGCACATGCCTTCGGGATCTTATCAAAGATCTCGTTCGCCAAGTCTACTTGAAAGGCATATAGAAGAGGTCTAGCTAAGGCTGACTTGCACGTAGTTACCGTGTTGGCCGCCCAACCCTGGTTATGAAGATGGATAATGAAGGACATGGAGAAGTTCATTGAAATCTCTCTCGGTCATTTTGCTTTTACGAAAGCAACCCACTTTTTCTATGATGACTCATATTGTCTTCTAGTTGACTTAGACTTGTATTCCTCTAAGAAATCTAGATTGCCTTTTGAGATCCGAAATCTTTTCTTAACCGCTAGGGCAAGAAAATCATGCAATGAAGGGTTTGGGTTCTCTATAATATATCAAAGGCAATTAATCTCTGAACCTTCGGGAGTTGTCCCGCCTGGAAGGATCTCAGCATGTTGAGGACTCTCAGCAGGTAATTGGACGGGATGAACTGGAAATCCTAAGTCTATCCCTTCCATTTCAGAGACATGATGTTTATCATTTAAATTAGAGGATCCTCGTATGGGGCTACATATCAAGGTAGTTCCTTGACAGCGCTCGTAATGAAGAGGTCGGATTGCAGTTCGGGGACTTGTTCCCATCTGGGAGAGAATAGGTTTGTGTCCGTGGACCATTCTAACTTTATCGGCCTGAGCCTGAGTAGAGCGTCCACTATCACATTGCAGATTGGTTGTATGTGAACTGCTGACAGGTGCCATCCCTTTAGGTAAGGGATGGCTAACTACACTTAAACTGTATGAGACGTTTCTTAGCATCGTCGATTGCAGTGTCTCGTTATCGCTTCGGAGTCCCAGATCAGCTGTAGACAATCTGATCTGCTTGGAGAGTTTCCCTACTCATGACTGGACCAACATGGTCTTGGGATTTTCAGGCTTTGACCTTTGTTAGGGAAGCGATTAAGGAAGGACCGCCATCTGTCTTTTTAGGCCTCTTCGAGCGTTTGATGTTTGTTTTCTCCAGCGCATCTTGCAGCCGTGTTCTTAGCACAGGGCCTACCTTTATTGCGAACTGGTAAGAGAACAGGGTTCCTCCCAGTTCTCGTTTTGGGAATCTGAAATTTATCTTTCATCCACGATGTTCCGGGGACCGGATCATTTCTTCGGATGTTCATAGACCAGCAGCCTTGGGTGCTGCCCACCCCAGCCTTTCGTCCAGGAACATTGTTGCCTGAACCTTTCTTAGGCTTAAATATTGCATGACTGTGTCTGCCTATTTTATGAAGGCAGCTAGGACTCTGTCTAGTCTGACAAGTATCTTTCCTAGGAAGTGCGTTACTTTGTGTAACCTGAATCCTAGATAGGAGGGGAAAGGGTGATTGACTGGAAGCTGCCGATAGATGACTTTCAGGTCTGGTGAGACTATAGGCACCCTTTTTTGCTGCGGGGTCCATATGTTCAGGAGGATAAACCTCCTGGACTCGTTGTTTCATTTGGACTTGTTGAGTGGCAATAAGTCCTGAATGACTCTGAATTTTCTTGAGTCCTTCTCGTAAACACACAACGGCCTTCCCTGGAATTCGGTGGACTAAAGTTTCCTTACCACCTGTATGCTCTAAAGCTCTCAGGTAAACTCCTCCAGGAGGGTTTTGGATAATCGGAGGAGTAGAGGAAATGTTGGTAGAGATATCTCCACCTCTCAACTTAGTCCCATCTTGATTAGGCCATGGACCCAAGGATCAAAGGTCTAGCGATCCTAAAGGAATTTCCCTCCTACTAGAAGCATTTCTATGCTTCGACTGATCAGTAGGAAAATCTTTTCGACCATATGTCTGTGATTACTCAGTCACTACAACTCTGGATCGTTGGTGAACCGCTCGAAATGGATATCCAGACCTCTCCATCTTCCTTTTAGGTTGGGAACCGACAACCTTAGAAGATTCTCTTTTTGAAAGGATGCCCCACTTTGGAGAAGTCTTACTTTCTCAATGGAGGCGTTCTTAATCGCTTCCTTGACTACCTCGTCTGGAAAGAGTTCTTTACCCCAGATGTTGGAAGATATTAGCTTTCTTGTATCGTGTTTCGCTGTTGCGTTAGCTAACACAAACTCCCTACATGTTCTCCTAGCCTTTATAAAGGCATAAAGGTCTTTTACCAAAATAGCCATATGTATCTTGGCTAAATCCTTAAGCATGTCTGGGGTATCTTGATGAGCCGAACAGAACTCTATGTAGTTCTGTAGAGATAAGGAGGCTGCAAGTATCTCCTTTGTTTCTTGTTCGTCCTGTAAGAGAAACTCAGATCATTTTCGAAGATTTTCCTTAAATTGTTGACTGGCGACATCCGCCTCAAGTCTTCCTACTGAAAAGGTGAAATGGGCCTCCTTCCAGTTCTTCTCCTCTCTGGGAAATGCTAGTGATAGAGGCTCGCACTCCTTGAGTGTAGGACACGGTTTACCTGTCTTGCCTCAGTGACATATTTGAAAGCCTTCTCTGTAAAGGGGAATGAAATTGAAACAGGAGCAAGAAAGGAAGAGTGCTTGTTACCCGGTGTGGATACCTTCGACACCGAGTAACCCGCCTTTTCTATAATGCTTGATAGGATAGCCTGTGCTTTATCATTGTCGAGAATCATAACCTCCTTTGATTCCGTTCCTTTTTCTGATGTTGGTTCATCATTCAGTCTAAGGAAACAGTTCGGGAAAGCGTCAAAGCTTGGCCAGAACTGGATTTTGTCCAAAGGAACAGCACCCATCTTCTCCGAGATGTAGAGTTTGCCGTTTAAAATCGGCATTAGCTCCGCAAACCTCCAGGGATTGGTTGTGGAGCATATCAGGTCTTGATCTACGAGTTTTTTTTACGACCCTTTAGGAGCGACAAGTGGAGCTTTACCAAGCTCTACCTTGCATTTCGGTTCCTGCTTTGTGCTCTGTTTGCACAAATTTTCTACTAGATTCTTGACTTAGGCCGATAACTGGTTCATTCCATCTAAAAGAGGGATATAAGTCAGAGATATCGATGTCGTTGGCTCATGAGCCTGTTGGGACGGAGACAATTCCAACCTAACATTCTCCCCTTCTTCCCGTGGGCGCTTTTTGCCCTCCTTCCCGAAGGTTATCTGGCCATCGGGAAATGTTCCTCGTGTCTGGGGTACCACTATTTCCTTACTCGCTGTTGGAAATAGTAACCTACGCATCTTGTCATTAGGCAGGTAAGGTCCCGGAGAGATTTTCTGAAAGCCTCTCACCCAGTTGCGTAGTTTCAAACGAGTTGCATCCCTAGTCTCCACCGACTTGGGATTCTTGAAACCTTCGGACAATAGGGCCCGACATACTTTGCAGGCCCTCGGGTTCCAATACTGCAGGTGTTCGGAAATAATATTGCAGGGGTCATGAAACCTGAATGCATTATGTCCGTAAAAACACTTAGTCTTAGTTTTGCAGAAGACTGCAACACATGACATCTGGCGTTCCTCCTGTAAAGAAAGGAAAACAAAATGAGTATATGATTGATTATCTCACTGATAACCAATAAATCAAAAGTCATATCTTAACAGAATAGCTTAGGATAGCAAGCTATAAAGGGATAGTAGGAGACACATACTTGTGTATCCCTTGAAAGCAAATGCTGGTACCTCCCCTCAGTATTAAGTGATAGGAATTTCCTTTCGAAGGAATTCCAACTGAAAAAGGGGTTTTCTAACCCCTAGGGATAGGGAAGTGCATACTTCACTGTCCCTTCCATACTAAATACTGTGGGGTACGGAAGACTGATTTTTCAGTCAGCTTAACAAAGAAACATTATTCCTTCAAAGTAAGAGCGGCTGCAGCATAAGCTCACATGAGGATACCCAAGATATGTTGGAAATAGTTACTGTATAATCATACTGTAGTTTTCTATTTGCAGTATGCAATATATTGCAATATACTGGCTACTGTATAATTATATATAGTATGGAAAGGAAAGACATATATTTGTATATATCCCACCCAACTTATTTGCTGTGACCCATCCCCCCTTACAAAATTAAAACATAGAGTTTCCTAATCATGGAGACTCGAGGATAAGGCCTCTGCCCTTTAAGGGTTAGGAGTGTAATCTCCAGTCCTTAAAATTTTAATATTGCAGGGTAATCTGAAGACTGATTACTAATCACAATATTGAAGAATTAAATTCTTTCAATATGAGATTGGGTTCCACAAATATTTGGGTAGGATTTTCAAATATATTTGAAAAGCTCTACTAGCATAAAATAAACAGAAGCTTTCTATTTCCAGTATATCCTATACTGCAGAAATACTTACTACCTGTATAAACATATACTGTAGTACAGCCAGCATGTCGTCGGCATAGCTAGCTAATGCTAGCACATCTAGCCTGCTAGCTAAAAGGAAAAGAGATAGCATGGAGAACAGGCTACCTAATACTGTATATATATATATATATATATATATATATATATATATATATATATATATATATATATATATATATATATATATATATATATATATATATACCAGAGGCACTTCCCCCAATTTTGGGGGGTAGCCGACATCAACAAGAAACAAAACAAAAAAGGGGATCTCTACTCTCTACGTTCCTCCAGCCTAACCAGGGACTCAGCCGAGTTCAGCTGGTACTGCTAGGGTGCCACAGCCCAACCTCCCACATTTCCACCACAGATGAAGCTTCATACTGCTGAGTCCCCTACTGCTGCTACCTCCGCGGTCATCTAAGGCACCGGAGGAAGCAGCAGGGCCTATATATATATATATATATATATATATATATATATATATATATATATATATATATATATATATATATATATATATATATATATATATATTTAGTAAAAGGGATGTAAAAGTCTACTATTACTACCTTCTCCAGAAAGAAGGTTCAAGTGGAAGGGGAGAATATAAAATTCAGGCTTCCATCCAGCTACAGTACTGTCGCCGGCAAGGATCTGTCTAAACCTTGCCGGCCGGCACCGCTGGCCAGTACTGCCGGCCGGCACCGCTGGCCAATACTGCCGGCCGGCACCGCTGGCCAGTACTGCCGGCCGGCAGTACTAGTACAGTCTGCGTGCTGCCAGTTGAGCAGGCACCATTCTGTGCCGGCCTGGTAGGCAGCACCCCGGCAGTAGCCACTGTTGCTAGCAGTTCAAGAAAGAACTGAAGAACCTTTATAAACAGAAGGGACTTCCCACTTACAGCCAACATGGCCAGCAGCTGCCAGCCGGCAGCTGCCCTAGTTGCCTGCCAGCAGTCACCATGACTGCCGGCCGGCAACCAAAATGGCCGGCAGCTCACAGCTGTCATTACTGTCCGCCGACAGATGTTAAGACTGCCAGCCAGCAGCTATCAACTGTAGGAGGGGGAGTCTGGTTGATCCTGGCAACCCACCGGCAACAGTAAGGTTGCTGGGATCGCCAACATAAAGGGATAGAAGGGAAGGGAAAAGAGGGTCATGTGAAAGGTACAGCAGGAGCCGGCCTTAGCCTGTCCTGCCCCACCTAACAACTTTGTTACTGTATTAGAACTATCCCAGACGGCTAAAGAATCCTATTCCTTAGCCTAGGGTTAGATTAATACAAATAAGAGGTTGGTAGCACCCTCGCCACCACCTCGAAAGGAAAGTAAACGGGGTTGCAGTGCCAGTGTCCCCTAAGCATAAGAAGAATTCTATTCCTCAGCCTAGGGTCCACTAACACAGGACTAGTCTGCTAGGTCACAGGAAGAAGGGTCATATCGTACAGACCCTTCAGGAGTGGCCTAGGGAGGTCTAGCTTCCTATGTTGGTAGCCTAACGTAGCAAAAGAATTCTATTCATCTTACCAGGTAGCTACCAACCACAGACTAAATACTCTGAGATTCTGGCCCAAAACCTCAAAACCTGCATCTGCGGTTACGGAGGAAGGGCAGAAAAACCGTAGGAAAGTCATGCTTGAATTAAAAATTCGAGGCCGACCCGCTAAGGTTGTAGCCTGAGGCTACATTCAGAGGGAAGAGGGATTACCCTTAAACTCCCTATTTTGAGAGGGGTAAAGTTCATCCAATTAAAAGAGATACCTATCTCTGCATAATTGAAATCACCGTACACAAGGGTAACCGGGGAGTGTCTAACGTATAATAACACGCCTAGGTTAGGAACCTAGGCGAGACGAGATCTCAGTTACCTCACTCACCGAGACTCTAACTATACAATCGACATGGAAAGGAAAAATATGAACAATGTAAATATCTTTACAAGAATATATTGCCTAAATAGCTAACATAATAAAATAATTATATAATAATATATGAAGCTATTTAAAAACCGGGAAGCCGTTCTGCTATCTAAATAGCATGCCCAATGAACGACAGCGCACATAGGGCTTCCGGTACAGGCTAGCTCTAAACACAATAAATTACTCAAATTACACTGTGAAAAGGGAGCTAAAAAACTATTCATTGTAAAGACCCAATACTCAACTTTCCGAAGGCAAAAGAAGTCGGAGAATGCATAATAAATCCTTGAAAATCGATCGAAAAGTTAGATCAACAGGGAACACCACTAAGCGAAATCGCTACAAAATTAGGAATGTCCGCCATCCTGGGAATGGCGCTGAGGTGGTGGTCAATAGTAGTACGGGAACGGGGGTAACCTTGTTATGGCCCCCTTCTATTCTTTTGCCACGTCCCCCTCGAAGCGTTAACGCTATTTCGGGTAAAGATTGCTATGAGACATGTCAAGAATGCGTCCTCTGTTCTTATGCGATATCCTTGAGAAAATTTTAAGGATATTCGCTCCAGGAGTTAGAATTCTGGAACCTGAAGGTTAATTCTCTGGGAATATCACTGTAGTATATATCATATCCTTTTGAAGCTACCTTAGGAACTTCCATCAGGACGACATGGCTTGAGCCCCAAATATATATATATATATATATATATATATATATATATATATATATATATATATATATATATATATATATATATATATATATATATATATATATATATATATATATATATATATATATATATATATATAAATATATATATATATATATATATATATATATATATATATATATATATATATATATATATGTATATATATATTGTACCACATGTGCTTCATACACGCTTGTACACAGTACCAGTTTTGATTTTTTATCTTATCACACACTTTTCACTACATTGTTACAAACTAGGCTGTGTTTTCATGCTAATTCAACCTTTTTCATGTTTGAGTTTTTGTGATATTCTTGTTCACAAGTTGCTGTATAAAAACTTGATAATTGTTTAATGAAGTATACTTGTGTTCACCTTGAATCTCAGTTATCACTTAATGGCTGGCTCGCTCTTTGGTAACCTTCCCCTTGCCCTGTCACTGCTATGCCCTTCTATTTGACGATGCCACCCACCAAACTTACCTCTTTGGCACACACCACTTCAATGAAAATATCACCCTTTGCCAATTGAGAAGCATTCACCTGGTTTTACCATGCTGATGACCAGTTTCGCATCAAGGGCGTGACTCAATCAAGAACCAAAGCAGATTATGTTCTCATAGTGATCCACAAGAACACTTTTCTGGAAATCTCCAATTGGCTGTGCAAGCATGGGGACACCCGAATAACGTACGAGGAATTAAAAAATACCTCCTAGAGCAGTACTTGCCATCGCCAGCCATCCACATACAGAAACTTTTTCAACTTTCTCAACAACTGTGTGGGAACCAAAAGGCTTTGGTCGGCCTCAGGGAAATGACCAGTATCGGTCGCCTGCAAACTGCCGCAGATGGCTCTCCTTATGAAGGGAATCTACTACTCCATGCCCTTTTGGGTACGACACCTACCTAAACCTGCACACACTGACCCCGATATCAATATTTTGCCCATGAAGGACCTTCTGACCTAAGTCAATGCCCATATGGACAGCCACTTCACCACCTTCAGGACCTCCATCAACACCTCCACTCCTGACAAAGTGAAAAACTACTCAACATCGACCAAAGCTGGCATAAATGCGGTAGGACACAGACACCCACATTGTGAGGTGCATGGTACCGGACAAAATCACCCACCACCCACCATTCACTCACGCCTTAACCAACGACCTCTACAGCCACTTACTGACGCCCATCTGCCGCAGTTATTCTATTACCACTACAGATTCAGGGCTGCTGCAAAGAAATGTTCGAACAGTTGTCAGAGGCCAAAAATGTGTAAGTAGACCATTATTTTCGGCGGTGGCCTCCCCTGTCACTAGTCTTTTCTTTTTACACGAAGCAGGTAGGGACATATGATTTTTGGTACACATGGGTGCTTGCCATGCTCTTCTGCCAATGCCATTCATCAGGACATGACATAGTCTGTCTAAATCTGCCGACATCAGCCTAGAAGCTGCTAACGGATCTGCGATCCCAACCCATGGTTACGAGAACTTCACACTATTGTTCGGAATCGTTTAATATCACTACAAGTTTTTTTGCTGCTGCTGACGTCACATTACAAATCCTCGGCCCGGATTTCCTCTCACATTACCAAATCCAAGTCAAGGTTCCTCACTGAAGGCTAGTTAACGTTAAATTTTACCAACCAGGCCCGTCCAACCTTGCTCTCAACATCAGTACCCCCACAGATGCCTATGTCCACCTCCTCTTGCTGTACCTGGAGGTTATCCATCTAGTACTTTGTCAAACCCCCACGGTTCCCGATAAAACATGGTATTTATCACCATATCAAGACGACGGGTCCCCCAGTATTTGCCATATTGAGATGTCTGGCACCAGATTTGTATGGCAGCCGCTAAGCAAAAGTTCACCGAAATGGAATAAATTGGTCTCTGCCAAAAGGCTTCAAGCCCATGGTAGTCACCATTACATAGTGCTCTGAAGGAAAATGGGTCTGTGTATCTGTGTGGGAATTTCAGTTGTCTAAACATGCAGACAGAACCAGGTCACTATCCACTCCCAAACATTGCCAAACTGATTTCGTACTTGCACAAAGCAAAGGTTTTCTCAACGTTCAACCTCCTGAAAGGGTATTATCAGGTGCCCATTAACCGAGAAGACATCTCCAAGATCACCATCACCATCCCCCTTGGTATGTAAACCTTCAATTACTCCT
>NC_090743.1:68599817-68607317 GCF_036898095.1 Palaemon carinicauda
TGTATGGACATGAGTCGTGGTATGACAATGAAACAATCTCCAGCAGATATTGTAGTTTAGAGAACAAGCCCTCAGAAGAGTTTTGGGTGTTAAATGCCGGGACAGGATTAGAAATGAAACTATAAGAGAGATTACTCGAGTGACATATGTGGATATGATGGTGAGGGGTAGATGGAAAAGGTTTGGGCATGTTCTGTGCACTCTCCAAGAGAGATTAGTTCACCAAACTTTCAACTTGGCTCCACAAAAGAAACTAGAAAAGTTGCAAGGCCAGCCCACATGGCTGAGGACTATGAATCGTGAAACTGATGACGACTGGAGAAGTATTGATTTAAAAGCTCAAGATTGAGGTAAAGCGAAATCTAACCTACACGTCAATAGGCGTAGGAGGAGAGGATGATTATGATATATATATATATATATATATATATATATATATATATATATATATATATATATATATATATATATATATATATACTGTATATGGTGCATTGTCCTGCTAGGGAAGTGTCACTTCCCCTTGGCGCTGCAATTCATGAGCGAATTCTAATCTTTGAAAGGACACGCTTGTAAGCCAAACGGCGTCTTTCCAATTTCATTGGCTAAGGCAAAATCCTGCTGTAAAGGAAATCATTGTCAAATTAACCCCTGCAGTCGAATCAGAATAAAAATGCTTTAACCTCTCAAATCTCTGTTCCCATGACGTCTGGAATCGAACTAAAAACCAGCTCTGACAAAGGACCTCTAGTCACGCTCCATCGAACAGTCGGGGTTACGCTGAAAGTATTATGCGACAAAGTTTAGTAGTTCCTCTCTCTCTCTCTCTCTCTCTCTCTCTCTCTCTCTCTCTCTCTCTCTCTCTCTCTCTCTCTCTCTCTCGTATTCGACGTAATTGACAATTCTTCCGAAAATGTACGATTTCAAATGGGTATCTACGGCTTATATTCACTTACGATTCAATGTATTATTCGGTATGCTTTTATACTGACTCTGGTGATGAAAGATATTTTGTTTATATTACCTTTAAGGATGAACCTTGAACATTATATAACTATAAGTCGACTAAAGTTTAAATCATGTGCTGTTACAGAAATGCGTAGCCAGAGCACGATGAATGTCATTTAAATCTCTCTCTCTCTCTCTCTCTCTCTCTCTCTCTCTCTCTCTCTCTCTCTCTCTCTCTCTCTCTCTCTCTGTATATATATATATATATATATATATATATATATATATATATATATATATATATATATATATATATATATATATATATATATATATATATATATAGCCATGGTTTAAGAGCTTTAGACTTTGCCTCTGAATCAGGCTATGAGCAAATCATAAATGACGGTACTCACGGGTCTGGTAATTGCTTGGACCTCGTGTACACTGACTCCCCTGGCGTTATAACAGGTAAGGTTGGTTCTCCAGTCGGGATACCCTGATCATGCCTTGATTTCATTAGTAGTGAAGACTGAGCAGCCTGTCCCTGATGTTTCATACTCTTGTAAAATTTATATGAAGTCTCAAGCAGACTGGAATGGGATTTTGCATGATCTAATGTGCTTGAATTGGTCACAATTATATAGTAGTGTTGATCCTGTTGTCCCTTTGAATGAGAATCTAGTTAACATAATTGATAGGCGTATCCCTTCTCGTGTGCTAAGGTACCGAGTGAAGGACAAACCGTGGTTCAATGATGATTGTAGACGCGCTTATTTGGAGAAACAGGAGGCTTATCATCTTTGGAAGGGTAACAGACCAGACTTGACTTGGAATAACTATAATCAGCTTAGAGCTTTTGCTTAGAGAGTTTATGCTTCCACTGAAAAGGAATACAATTTAACCATAAAAGAAACCATTTCTGGCACAACTCAGGGACATAAATGGTGGTCTACCCTTAAATCTGCACTCTTTGTTGTAGATGCAACAGTCCCTTCTTTACTTAAACCAGATAGCTCAGTCACTTACTGTCCAAAGGAAAAGGCAATCCTTTTGGCTGATGTTTTTGACAGTAAACTTTGTAAGGAAAAACTTGAACTTCCTCATTCCTGGTTTCCTGAAGCTAAACTAACTAGTTTAGCTTTTCGATCTCGTGAAATTAAAGCTCTGTTGATGGACCTTGATGCTAATGAAGGTCTAGACCCAAATGGTATTTTTCCTTTGTTTTTAATAAAGACTGCAGATTTCTTAGCTCCAAACCTATCTTTTTTTGCGCAAGTTAGCAAGAAGATGAGCTTTTAGCACTTATTGTAGAACTGGTAATGTTACTCCTCTATATAAATTTGTTTGGGTTAGCTCAAGTCCAGCTGATTACCACCCAATTTCCATAACTCCCTTATTATCTAAGTTTTTGAATGTCTTCTGGCAAAACGTCTTAATAGGTTTGCTGAAGGTAATCATCTATTCCCTAGTATGCAATTTGGTTTTCGTAAAAGCTTTAGAGCACGTGATGCCCTTCTTACAATCTCCAATGCTGTACACTAATCCCATGATTGTGGTCAGGAAATTTGTATGATTGGCTTTGATTTTAGTGCTACCTTTGACCGTGTTAATCATGAGGCCCTTGTTTTCAAATTCAAATAGTTGGGAGTGGGTGGGTCGTTTCTTAGCATTATTATTGATTTTTTAAGTAATGGAGCTCAAAAAGTTGTTGTTGATGGGCACCGTAGTGCGTATAGGTATGTGAGTATAGGGTAGCGTACTTGGCCTATTACTTTTCATACTATATGCACATGACATGTGTTTTGGCCTAAAAAACAAGCTTGTTGCATATGCTGATGATGCTACTCTCTTTGCCTTAATTCCATCCCCTGATTGTAGATCTGGGGTTTCAGAATCCCTTAATAGAGATCTAGCTAAAATTAGTGCATGGTGCAAATTATGGAGTATGAAGTTGAATTCTAACAAAACTCAAAGTATGATTGAAAGTAGGTCAAAGACTGTGTCTCCTCAACATCCGGATCTAAGTATTGATAATGTTTCTTTACCTTGGTATGACTCTTTTAAAATTTTAGGTGTGATTCTCGACAGAAAATTTACTTTTGAGAAACACATTAGGTCTGTGTCTTCTTCAATTGCACAAAAATTAGGCTTATTGAGAAAGTCTTTCAAGATTTTTGGTGCTCAATCTCTTCTGAAGAAGTGCTTTAATTCTTTCATTCTACCTTCTCCTGTCTGGTCTTCAGCTGCTGATTTTCATCTTAATTTGTTGGACATAAACTTATGGTCTATTAAATTTCTTATTCCTGATCAAGATATTAATCTTTGGCCCCGTCGTTCAATTAGTTCATTATGCATATTGCATAAGATTTTTCATAACTCTAGCCGTCATTTACATTCAGATCTCACTGGACAATTCCATCCTTTTCGTAATACTAGGCAGGCAGTTAATTCTAATAGCCAGGCTTTCTCCATCATGAGGCTCAATACCACACAGTATCCTAGAAGTTTTATTCCAGCTGTGACGAAGTTGTGAAATGACCTTCCTAATCGGGTGGCTCAATCAGTAGAACTCCAAAAGTTCAAAGTTGCATCTAATGTTTTCATGTTGAACAGGCTGACATAAGTCTTTTTTATAGTTTATATATGAAATATCTGTTTTGACGTTGTTACTGTTTTCAGAATGATTTATAGTTAATTTGTTCTCATCATTTATATATTTCATAATTTCCTTTCCTACTGGGCTATTTTTCCCTGTTGGAGCCCTTGGGCTTATATCATCTAGCTTTTCCAGCTAGGGTTGTACCTTGGCTAGTAATAATAATAATAATAATAATAATAATAATAATAATAATAATAATAATAATATATACAGCATAGTCGTCTGTATATATATATATATATATATATATATATATATATATATATATATATATATATATATATTTATATATATATATATATATCATAATATATATAGGTAAGTAGTTGTTCCTAATATCTGTTTATTCCTAACGTTTCGTGATTTTCCTAATCACATTGTCCAGGGCTGCAAATAGAATATATACTGTATATAAAGTTTAAGAAACAGTTAAAATTACACGGATTCCTTTAAACTAGTAAAAATCAGTAAAAAAATAAATTAATAATAGAAGGAATATATATATATATATATATATATATATATATATATACATATATGTATATATATATATATATATATATATATATACATATATATATATATATATATATATATATATATATATATATATATATATATATATATATATATATGTATGCATATATATACATACATATATATATATATATATATATATATATATATATATGTATATATATATATATGTATATACATAATATATATATATATATATATATATATATATATATATATATATATATATATATATATACATATATATATAATATACATATATATATATATATATATATATATATATATATATATATATATATATATATATATATATATATATATATATATATAAATATATATGTATATATATATATATATATATATATATATATATATATATATATACTGTATATATATACATCAAACAGATTACTGGAACCAATCTCGCAAGAGCGTAATGAGAAACTGAATGCCAAGAACAGAAAGAGGGTTTCAAGTTGAGCCTGTGGCCATTACCTTAGATGCTACCGTTTTTTTTTTTTTTTTTTTTTTTTTTTCTTTTTCACCTTAGATTAGCCCAAAAGTCCTCGTGAATTTCCTTAGAAATTAGCTTGGCACTTTAAATGGAATGGGACACTTATACCAGGCTCACACATCTATTCTAAGTATAATTTCCCTAAATTGAAATTTATGGGATAAAAAATTATATCAATTTAAACTTTTCAAGATTTTTTTCAAGTGAATTAGGTCTCCCTATATTGTATTTCTTATTCTGAATTAAGAAATATAAAAACATAAGTATTTGGAAAATAATAAAAAAAATATTTCTAATTATTTTATTTACCATGATTGCATCTACGTTTACAAAAGAAGTGATTCTTAACACATACAATGATTGGATAATGAAACAAATGGATAATTATTGGAATAAATGATTGCCTATATAAAATTTTTTTGCACCATTTCAACTTATTTGTAGCAAAAATAAAAAAATATAAATTCTCTCTACTTGTAAGCACAAAAAAAAAAAAAATCATCCAAGCTATTGAAACTGTTTCCGAATCAGGTGTTTTGATTCCTCATCTGTTGCATTTGTTTTTACCGATTGTAAGTCACTTTCTAATTGCTTATCTAATTGCAATTGATGGCTTTGGGTATTTATTCCTATAAGGCCTTTCTTAACGTGTAATATACTAAACTGACTGTTATTCTTTAAGTTATTCCTAATATCAGTTTTTCTTCTCCTTAAATTGCTAAATATCCTCTTCACCGATGCATTTGAATGAGATAGAGATAAACAGCATCCAACTACCTTACTCAGATTAGGATATTTTGATTCACCATTTTATTTGTCAAAAATAACTCTCTTTTCCAAAATTTAGAAACATCTTTCTCATCTTCATTTTCATCTTCAATGATTAATTGTCTCCATTTAATATCTGCACGAAATTTATCACATATCCTTTTAAGATAAGGAAACGTTGCAAAATATTCCCAAGTATATTTGGTTCCCTTTCCAGTGCATTTTCTGGTTTTTAAAAGCTCTGATACTCTCAAGGGTCAAGTTTGAAACCACTGTCTAATCTGTCTTGCCCATTCAATTAGAAAATCTGACAACTTTGTTTAAATCTCTTTATGTCTTTAATATCATTATTAATGGGAAACAGCTAAAGTGTTTTTGTTGCATGAATATCTAAATGCACCTGTTGAAGTGGGACTCAATTATTCACATTAACAATATCAAGGAAAAAGGATCACAATCTTTGGTAATCTTGAGAATGACGAAATCACTCAAGATTTCTCGTTGAACATTTTCAAGACAACAATGCAAATTGTGGTATATAGGCTTCTCACTTTGGAACAGTTTATTGAACTCATTTGTTCTACGAAACGGGAATTGCACAAATTGCAACTGCGCCTTAATGAATTAGTTATTCATGCTAGTAAGAATATTGTATACAACATAAGAAGGGTCACTCTTTTCACTGACAACTGCTGTGAAATATAATTTCACTGAATCCAACTGTTCTAGGAGTCTACTTATAAATGCTTCAAGAGACAACCACCTTGTCTGCCCTACACTAAAAAATTTGAGTGTTTTTATATCGAGGAAATGCTGGAACTCTTCCAGTTCATGTTTCCTCAGGCTTGATCTGGAAAAATGAATTATTACATTCCTGCACAAATCTTCTAAGGAAGTTGAAAGTTTCAAACAAGCATGAGATACACACAAATGTATTGCATGACAACTACAGCGGGCGAAGAAAATATGAGACAGATCTTTTTGTATCAAAGACATAACACTTCTGTTTTCTCCAAACATAACATTACAGGTGTCAGAAGAACATCCTTCTTTGGTGTCTAATGGAATGTTCTCATCTTCAAAGGCTACTTTGATAGCACCATACAATGTTTCGGCATCTCCCTTTTCAATAGATACTATTTCGTAAAAAAAGAGTTAACCATTTCACACAATTTGTAACCAAAATAAGACATAAATGTTGCCATCTGCTTTTCTGTACTAACATCCGTGGTTTCATCTGGGATCATGCCAAATTTTGTCTCCCTTAATACTTACTAAATCCCTAGAAAAATATAGACCTAACCCTTGTCGTAACAGGTTTGCACATTTCACATTGGACATAGCTAACTTTATTAGTAATCAATTTCTGCAGAATTTTTGGGGCTACATGCTTTGATAAGAATAACTAAAGGCTGTGAAATGCTAATCGACAGATTATTATCGGCTATAAATGCAGCAATGCGTGATTCTGCAAGAAAAAAATAACTACGTTGAAAAAGATTATCAACTTTCATCTGAGATGGACCTGCACTGCTTAATCTCTTGTGTATAGCACTTTTGCCAGATTTGTGCAAGGAACACTAGACGAAAACACTGAACAAAACGATTTGATACTTCCTGGGAAGGCGGTTGTAGTCAGCCCTTGAAATCCTTATTCTGCTGCCATTCATATATAAACTTTTGAGTATAAGCAGGCGTATTCTTTCGTTTCTTGCTTGATGATTGTTTCCTCTCATCATCAGTGTTATATTCGTCCTCATCTGACGAAGGCATTTTACTTAGAAATAAAACAAGCACCTATTAAATTGACAGTTTCTTTAATGAATAGGCATTGTAACCATGAGAGATCCGTCTTTACATGATCTGAGTATGTTTACATTCACTTCAACTAAGTTACGTAATTATCAATGTAGTTTCTGCAATACAGGCAAGAAAATGAAGAAACCATCTTAATGCACAAAACCGATAAAAAGGTATATAATATGTAATCCAAATTTGCTAACACCCTTGACTAGTAGCCCTAAATTAAGAATGATTGTCTATCCATGATGTAAAAGTATAACAAAAT
>NC_090743.1:68612317-68624817 GCF_036898095.1 Palaemon carinicauda
GATGCTTTCTCCGGCCCCATCTGCCTCTGGAAAGTTGAGTATTATCTTTACTTTGTATAAATGTAAGCTCTTGTCGTTTTGAATTAAATCAAAGTGATTTTAACGTAATCAAGAGCTGTTGCCTACCGGAGGCATCCTGGATGCTGTCGCTCTCTATATATGGGTCATTTAGTTAGCCAGAGCGACGTTCCCGGTTTTTACGCTTTAATAAATCTGGCTATTTAGCTCCTCTAGGAATTCTTATATAATGCAGTTAGTTTTCAGTTCAGCGATTTAGGTAACCGATCTTGCCCTTCGCGAGGCTTAGTAGCCTGGGCGTCTGGCCCTAGTACTTTTATGCATGATAAAAGTTTTCCGAGTGTTATGTTATTGAAGCTATAGGCAAATATTTTATACATGTAAGATATTGTTGAATTTTCTTCACCAAGATTGTATACGAGAAAGTTTCGGTGTTTTAGGGAATCGATTCTCACTGCACCTAGGCTAATAGCCTATGGGTCTTTAGTATACTCTCGCACACATCCCCGGTTGTTCTTTTCTCCTCTGGAGAATAAGTTCAATCCCTTTCTCCCTCTGAGTAAGCCTTAGGCTTAGTCCTAGTGGTTCTATCTGAATAATATTCAGGTATAACTATGCTAGGATATGTCTGTCCTGACCCGCTAACCAGAGTAACTGGTTTTTGAGGTTGGGGCAGAATATCAGAGTTTTAGTCTGTGGTCTGCGTCTTCCTAGCATAGGGAATGAGTTTCCTTTGCTAGGTTAAGTGCAGACACAGGAGGCTTTGCTTCCCTAGCCCACATCTGAAGGATTCTGTACGAGATGATTCCTTCTTCTAGTGGTCTAGCAGACTGTCCTGTGTTGTTATTCTCGGGCTGGAGAATGAGTTTTCTCCGTTGCCTGGCGAAATAACTACACCTAACTTGGTTCTGGTATGGAGGAGGATAGCAAGTATTGACAACCTTCCTCCCTATAGACAAACCCTGGGTTAGGATGAGCTTTCCTAACTGCTGGGTGTGTCTCATACTAGAACGAAGTTTACAGGACCCTTATCCCGTTCCCCCTTCTCTTTCTTAGTGATGGCCTAGCCATAACATCTCTTGGCCGCAGTCCTACTTCTGTACCTAGTGTAGGTTAGGATGGGGGACCGGCTCAGCTCTCTGCCGGCCGGCAATAACGTGCCAGCTGGCAGAGACCCCCTTCTTCTTCTGCAGAGTGAACCCCAGACCTCCCTTGGTCTCCCTTCCATGTCTGCTGGTAGAGCCCGGCAGGCTATGGATATATAGGAAGCCTGAATGCTACATTCTCCCCTTCCATTTGTTCACTCTTTCTGGATGAAGGTTGTATGGCAATGCTTCCTTATAACCTTACATCCATACTGTTTCTCTTGCTAGTGTATTGTACTCCTAGCCCGGCTGCCGGCTTAAACGGCCGGCAGCCGGGTAGGTGTAGGTTGTCTGGTTTGTAGTCACTGCCGGCCGGCATGGGTATCACTACCTTTGCCTGCCGGTAGTAGAAACACATCCCGAGATCTGCCGGCCACTACGATTAGTGGCCGGCAGTCGGGTCCTAGTGTTTTCAGTTGCCGGCCGGCACACATTTGCGAACCAGTGAACTGTTGCCTATTAGTTAAAGGTAGCATATCTTTGAACTATACAGGGGTAAATGCCAGCATGCGATGTAAAATAGTTACTATATTTGTGGTGTAGTACACACTGCATTAACCCTGGATAGGTACGCTCCTCGGACACCCCTTTGAGGGTATACTCGGTCGAGCGCGACCCCGACGCAAAAAAAAATTCTTAAAAAATCTGTTTTTGCAGTAACCTCCTTTTTTTTTTGCCAAAAAAAGGTTCAATGAATGCTTAAAACTACTGTAAAGATAAATACTATTCATCTGCTGAAAAACTATTTATTATAAATATTTTTAAAAATTAAGTAGAAAAATAAAGACCTTACATAAAAATTCATAAAATAAAAATTTATACATATATACACTAATCCTTTTAGGAATTGATTCTTGAATGTTTAGGACACATCCTGATGTATTTTGGATGAAGTCGGACCCATGGAGGTGAAGATCTGAAATGAGAAAAAAAGGGTAACTTTTTTTGGCCAAAAAAATTTGTCCAAATTTCATGAATTTTTTTGGGTACCCAAATGAAATAGGAAGTGGCTAATTTTTTTAGGGAATAAACATATGTTATCCTAAAATAGAAATATGTAAAAAAAATCTTCATTATTTTGTAAATTACATTTATATCAGGGGCCATATCTAAAGGTCATTTTTTGAGTACTTAGAAATTTCGTGAAAAAATACATATATTTAATATATAATATGATATTTATGCAGGTAAAAATATACCAAAATATCACAAATTCTATAGGGAACAAGAATATATATAGATAGGGCAACTTACGCTTCGGATATGTCCACAAAATGGCCGCCAACCACACTGACTCAGACTCCCTAATCTACCACCTGAAATGCAGGAAGGGTATGTCAATTTCAAGGTGTTATTTACTGATCTAATTATTCTTGGATATGCATAAAAATTGTATGGTGGATTGCTGGATGATTGTCGATTATTTTACGACTATAAAATTAGAATTCTGACCCAAAAAAATTTTTTGAAAGGGATATAAAATCGAAAAAAAAATGTAAAACAACATAACATTTTAGCTGAAAAAATTTGATGATATTCAATAAAAAAAGTTGTAAACAAAATTTTCCGACAAATAAACATCTAAATGAATCATTACTCTGTGATAGTTCCTTAGTACGTAGTAATTTTGAAAGAAATGAGAAAAAACAAAAAAGTGGCAATCGCAGGAAAATCGAACACATACCTATATATACGCCATATCTGGCTAAAAATAAAGATAGGCATGGGTAACCAGATCATCTAGAAACACTTTCCAACACTATAAAAATATAAGTTTTGCGACACTACTTGCCAATTCCTTACGGTAACATGACTAAGCAAAAAAATGCAAAACAAATAAAAAGGGGCACTCGCGGAAAAATGGCCAACATTCTAATATACGGAATTTCAGAAAAAAAAAAAAAATTCAGCCACGTGCTAGGCAAACCATCAAGGCACATTTTCCGACAAATAAACATCTAAATGAATCATTACTCTGGGATAGTTCCTTAGTACGTAGTAATTTTGAAAGAAATGGGAAAAAACGAAAAAATGGCAATCACAGGAAAATCGAACACATACCTATATATACGCCATATCTGGCTAAAAAAAAAGATAGGCATGGGTAGCCAGATCATCTAGAAACACTTTCCAACACTATAGAAATCTAAGTTTTGCGACACTACTTGCCAATTCCTTACGGTAACATGACTAGGCAAAAAAATGCAAAACAAATAAAAAGGGGCACTCGCGGAAAAATGGCCAACTTTCTAATATACGGCATTTCAGAAAAAAAAAATTCAGCCACGTGCTAGGCAAACCATCAAGGCACATTTTCCGACAAATAAACATCTAAATGAATCATTACTCTGTGATAGTTCCTTAGTACGTAGTAATTTTGAAAGAAATGGGAAAAAACGAAAAAATGGCAATCACAGGAAAATCGACCACATACCTATATATACGCCATATCTGGCTAAAAAAAAAAGATACGCATGGGTAGCCAGATCATCTAGAAACACTTTCCAATACTATAAAAATATAAGTTTTGCAACACTACTTGCCAATTCCTTACGGTAACATGACTAAGCAAAAAAATGCAAAACAAATAAAAAGGGGCACTCGCGGAAAAATGCCCAACATTCTAATATACGGCATCTCAGATAAACAAAAAGACATGCACGTGTTAGCCCAACCATCAAGGCACACTTTCTAACAAATAAACATGAAAAAAAAATCAATTATATACGGCAATTCCTTACTACATAGTAAATTTTTACAAATATTGAAAAAAAAACAGAAATTGGCAACCGCAGTTAAATACCCCACATACCAATATCTACGTCGTATCTGACAAAAACAAAGTCACGCATAGGTAGCCAGATCATCTAGACACACTTTCCAACACTAAAAAAGCAAAAGTTTTGCGACACTATTTGGCAATATCTTACGGAAAAATGACTTGGCAAAAAAATTAAAAAAAATGAAAAAGGGGCACTCGCGGTAAAATGGTCCTCGTGGTGATGAACGACATTTTAACTAAAAAAGAAATCATGCACATGGTAGCCAAACAATCCACCAAGACTTTCCACAACTGATAACCTATACAAGTTGCCCCATTCTACGACAATTTCATAATACGTAATAACTTTGATAATTATGCAAATTACCTTAGAAGGGTAAACTCGGTCGCGCTCGACCCCGATGCGTCTCAGAAATCTGGGAAGGAGTACAGCTACAGCGATGCACATCTGGACACTACTAGAACGTGTAGGCGAGACACCTACTGCAGGTCGATCACCCACAAATTCAGTCACGGGGGTGAGTCACGTGAGAAAAACCTCTTTTGTTTTGACGCTCGGGGTCGCGGACGACCCACCGTACCGTTCCAGGGTTAATAAAGCTACAGTACAGAGTTTGTTGTAACACTAAAGTTCTTCCAACACACTTAATGTTATCTTGTATACCTTTTGTTGAGACCGTACAATATGTAGAAAGTGAGTTCTTTCTGTATTCATTCTATCCCGTATATTAAAACTTTATTTCAAGGTGTGAGCTACACCTTTACTTTCCGCTTAGGAAAATATATATGCTATTCTAGAATAAGAATTAACCTTAGTTTTAATATCTTGGGAGGTTACAGCAATTGGCTGGGCAGGAAATACAAGTATGTGTCTTTCCTTCTTTTCTTTTTAGCTTTACTGTATAAGCTACATGTATTAACAATAAGTGAAAAGCCTTCACTTGATACTCATGGATTCTCTTCTCTTTACAGGAGGACCATCCGAAGTGCAGGAGTATGTTCTGCAATGTCCGCAGTAAGAACTTCTGTGGACATGCAGGAGGCACGCAGCATGCACAGCTTCCAAAGGTGATCTCCTGTATTAGAACCCTCAGGTATGTATCATATATTCTAACCTGATTACCGACGCATGTGACACCCTTAAGTCGGCGGAGTCAGGGATGCTGTTAGAGAAAAGTTGCGAACCTGGGTGAGGAGTTTTCAGAAAAACACTTCAGGCCCCTACCTTCCAGACGAGAAGATCAGGGCCTACCTTTTCCTTAAGGCATCGACTGATGCAGTCATCCCTCAGCCTCATGAGGAGATACCAACCATCCAGAATCCGGTATATTCTGAAGTCTCGGCCACCCTTCAAGACATCCAATTGGACGATAGGATGTCAGAGGTGTCGGATTGTACAGAGAAGGACCTTCTGGGAGAAGGTCAGGAGGAGGAGCTGACCCAGGCTCCAGAAATAGAAGAGGAAGAAATCGACGAGGTATCGGTTACATCGGTTCCGGCCCCAGAACCTGTTCCCTCTACATCGTCTGCTATCCCAGATGATCTGGGAAGAACTCTTTCTTCTATTGTTGAAATGATTCAACAAATACAAAAGAAGAATGATGAAAAGGAAGCTGCGAGGAAACTGGAGATACACAGACTCGTAGCTTCACGTGGGCCCCAGAAGCGACTCAACGTGAAGGATCTTCCTTTGTGCTCGGATAGCAATCCTTGGAGGTATGTCGAACACATGTAAATGACAACAGGGAAGATAGTTATATTGAAGAAGTTGGGCTCAATTCCCCTGGAAGATGTGGAATTTTGGCCCAACAAAGACTCTTACCCGGACTGCTATGTCTGTCTTAGGAAGGAGCCAGCCTCAAAGGAAAAAACGGAGCCGAAGGAGGTCATAGTCCTTGACCATAGTAGAGCACAGACATTACTAGCGAGCTCGATGAAAGAGAGGGGCTTCACGAACTCAAAGGTGCCAGCTTTGAGTAAGAAGCTTCCCTCCTTTGTGGCCTCTCCAACCAGAGCCTTTCCCTTCAAGGAAAAGGGATATAAGGCAGCCTTGAAGGCGGCGGAGGCTAGGAAACCATCCCCCTCCCTGGAGGAATGCAAGCCGTTATCCCTGACCTTGCCATTGGACCAAAAAGACTGGAAGGACGTTCACCTTACCTTCTCAGTCGGGAAGTTGGAAGCTGATATTGCCGAACGTCAGTTTGGTGAGGAACTTCCAAAGCTGTCGGAGTTTCTCTTGCGCAGAGAGCAAGAGACGAAAGAAAGACTTGCGGCATCGATGTCGTTGCAAACGACTTTTAAAAACGATGGCAAGTGACCCCCAGAAACAGGACATGTTCATGGTAGTGGCCAAAACCCATCTGGCCACAGTTACGAAGGATCTCTATAGCTTTATTAAAGCTAGGAGAGCCTGTAGAGAGTTTGTGTTCACCTCGGCTGTGGTGAGGCACGAATCAAGGAGACTGATTTCCTCTTGCATATGGGATAAAGACCTCTTTCCCAACGAAGTAGTTAAAGAGGTAGTAAACAAAGCCACCACGGAGAATAGGAACCTTCTCCAAAAGTGGGGCTTAAACCTTAAGAGAAAGTATTCTCCGGATGAGGGTCCCAAACCCAAGAAGAAGACAAAAAGGCCTAGGCTATCCTCTCGGCCGGCTAAGCCCTACCGACAGCAACAACAGCGACTTCCTGTGACCGCAGTGCCTCAGATAGTGGCACAACCTTCAACCACGTACCAGTTGGTACCTCAACAAGTGGCGACACAGTCGCCAGTTCTTAACCCAGCTTTTGAAAGGCAGACTTCTTCCTTTCAATCAAAAGCTAGAGGAACAGCCAGAGGTTCTTCTAGACGCCCTTCAAGGGGAAGGGGATTCAGGGGAGGATGCGGTCAAGGAGGCAAGGTCTCAGGTCCACATCAGCAGAAGTGAGATATTTCCAGTAGGAGGGAGACTACATCTATTTAGGGATCGTTGGACCTTCGATCCCTGGGCCCACAGCCTAATAAAGAATGGACTAGGTTGGAGCTGGAACAGTCCTCCACCTCCATTTCCTCAGTTCTTCCAACAATCTACCCCCGTTCTGGAAGAATATGTCCGAAAACTCTTAGTGAAAAGAGTAATTCGAAAAGTAAAGTCCATCAAGTTCCAAGGAAGGCTGTTTTGTGTTCCAAAGAAGGACTCAGAAAATCAGAGTCATTCCGGACTTGTCGCCACTCAACAAGTTCTTAGTGAACTACAAATTCAGGATGCTCACACTTCAACACATAAGGACCCTACTGCCCAAAAAAGGGCATATACCGTCTCCATAGACTTTTCAGACGCTAATTGGCACGTTCCAATTAATCGTCACCTCTCCTCCTACCTAGGCTTCAAGTTACATTGATAACTTTACGCCTTCAGAACCATACCATTCGGGCTAAACATAGCCTCAAGGATTTTCGTGGAGCTTGTGAACGCAGCCGTCCATCAATTACGCCTAAAGAGGATCCAAGTAGTGGCCTACTTGGACGACTGGCTGGTGTGGGCAGCATCCAGGACAGAATGCATGTAAGACTCTAAGATAGTGATCCAGTTCCTGGAACATCTGAGATTCAAGATCAACATCAAAAAGCCTCGACTATCTCCAGCTCAAAAATTTCAATGGTTGGGAATCCATTGGAATTTGGAGTCACATTGACTTCCCATTCCTAGGAAAAAGAGGAAAGAAATAGCAGGATCTGTCAAGAGACTATTGAAATCCAAACGGGTATCAAGACACGAACAGGAGAGAGTGCAGGGCTCTCTACAGTTTGCTTCGATAACAGATTCAGTGCTAAGAGCACAGCTAAAGGATGCAACAGGAGTCTGGAGAAAATACGCATCAAACGCGCGAAGAGATCTGATGAGACCACTACCGACTCGACTGCGAACGCTTCTCAAACCAGCAGATGAAGATATCAATACCTCTTCAACCTCCTCCCCCGTCAGTTACTATCCATACAGATGCTTCAAAGGAAGGCTGGGGAGGCCACTCTCACCAGAAGAGAGTCCAGGAAGCTTGGTCCAATCTTTTCAAGTCATTTCACATCAACTTTCCAGAAGCCATGGCAGTACTTCTGGCACTAAAGAAACTTCTCCTCGCCACTCGAACCATGTAAGAAAGGTTCTAGACAGCGAGGTGATAGTGAGATGCCTGAATCGACAAGGGTCGGGATTGCCTCGAATCAACCAAGTGATGTTGGCACCTGTCAGGAGTTCACATTTAATCGGTTCGCAACGTGACAGCGGACGCTCTATCCAGGTTCACACCGATAGAGTCAGAATGGTCCCTAGACGCAGGATTGTTCTCCCCCATCTTGAGTCAAGTCCCGGAACTGCAGATAGACCTCTTTGCGACGAAAGACAGCAAGTAGAATGTGTCCTCGTACGAGGATCCGCTAGCGGAAGCAGTGAACACTATGTCCCTAGACTGGAACAGATGGTCCAGGATTTACCTGTTCCTCTGCACAACCTCCTTTGAAGGTCCTCAATATGAGATCCTTCAAAAGGAAGGCGGCAATAGTGGCCCACAAGTGGCCAATCAGCGTTTGGTTCTCTCTGGCATTGGACCCACGACTAAAGTTTGTACCGCTACCGGATCCATCCCTGACTCAGCGAGTACAGAAGACGACTGTCTTCGCTTCATCACAGAAAACCTGGAACCTGCATCTCATAATTTTCTCTCCCTAACGATGAGAGAAAAAAGCTGCGGGATGTCAAGAGACAGTATAGACTTTTTGGAGAAATTTAAGTCCAAATCTACCAGAGGACAATATGAGTCATTATGGAAGAAGTGGGTGTCATTTGTCAAGGCGAAGAAACCAAAAAGAATTCTGGATTGACTTCTGTTTATTTTCTTCATTCACCTTCATGAGTAAGGTTTAGCAGCCAACACAATATCAACGTGCAAGTTTGCCTTGACAAGACCGATACTATATACCTTTCAGGGTGACCTTTCTAATGACAATTTTAATAAAATTCCGATGGTCGGTGCTAAGCTTAGACCTTCAGCGCCTCTAAGACCCATTTCATGGGCACTAGATAAGCTTCCTCATTTACATTAATATTGAATAATGAGGAGTGCGCTTTGAAGGATTTAACTCAAAAAGTTATGTTTCTGTTTGCACTCACTTCGGGGGCTAGAGTTAATGTAATAGTGGCTCTCTTGAGAGAGGAAGACCACGTTCAGTTCTTGAAAGGGGGAGAACTGAATCTGTTTCCAGACCCAATGTTTCTTGCCAGGAACAAGCTACCCACCAACAGGTGGGGTCCCTAGAGAATCTGCCCTCAGGAGGAAAATGCATCTCTATGTCCAGTGGAGTGCCTCAAGGTCTATCTTCATAGAACTTCAGACTTTAAGGGAGGACAGCTGTTCAAAGGAGAAACCTCGGGTTCAAATTTATCTCTGAAACAACTAAGGGCGAAACTCACCTATGTTTTTCGCAGGGCGGATCCAGACAGTACACCCGCAAGTCATGATCCGAGGAAAGTTGCCTCTTCCATAAAATTTCTTTAATTATATGGACTTTGAACATCTTCGTTTGTACACTGGCTGGTAGTCATCCAAGGTGTTCTTTATGCACTATGCGAAGCAAGTGGACCAACTCAAGAGGTCTGTGGTAGCAGCAGGTAGAGTTCTTAAACCTTCTGTTTAAATCTGCGAGGAACAGTGTAATTAATTTGGGACGATTAATTAAGAGGGTGGGTGTGTAGTCACAGTCTGTTACTACACACTGAGCAATAGGCCACTAACCTGTCCTTACGAACTGTTTCATTGACTTTGGTGAACTAAAGCATAATACGGACACTTGTGCCAAGCGTTTCTTACGCTAGTGTAAATAAACAGTAATACAGACTGTATCATTATTATTAATGATTCGATTGAAGTGGCAAATCTGTTTCCTGTTAGACGAAACAATATTTTCTGTTGACTGTTTTCTTTATGCTTTAAAGGATATCGTCCACATTTTATAAATTTTATAAATGTTGAACTGATACGTGTGTTTATTAAATTTTTAGTAAACTGGTTCATAGTGAACCCTGCGTCTTATTCGCCTACACTCATTTTATTAGAAATGTACTGAGCATTAAGATTAAAATATGGATCATTTTAACATGGAATGTCTTTTAAGATTGTTCCTTTCTTCAAGCAGAAATCCACTCGCTTTAACCCTTCCTTAGGAAGGGTTAACGTTATACCCTAAGGGGATGGTGGTAGAGTTGCAAAGTTGGTCCTATACGGATACAACTGTTATCCAATAATTTAATAAGAGTAGATACCTTGGGGGATATGTCAGGAATTCATACTGACATTGGTCACTCTTATACAAACTTTGCTTTATGATGTATAGGACGAGACCACTATACAAGCTTGTCATTTTGTCATCCATAGTTATTATGTACTCCTCGAGACTTTTTCCAGAGTCTAGTACAACTCTTCCCTCTAGGGGGCAGGAAGCACTAACATAGTTCATGCTTAGATGAAATGATGTATGACGGTAACATCATAGGTCTCTAGGTCTAGACGGACCAGAAAAATACTTTCTTGAGGGTACGGCACCGATTGAGAATCCACAGATGCAGTAATGCTCTGGTAAACTTCCATCAGGACGACATGGCCTGAGCCCAAAAAACGAATTTTGAGCGAAGCGAGAAATCTATTTTTGGGTGAGGTAGTCATTTCGTCCTGATGGACCCGCCCTTCCTTTTATTGTAAAAGGGCTTATTGACCCCTCCTTATAATACAGTATCTGTAGCACCTCGTATATCGCTACAAGGAATGGAGATGGCACTGCCGCCTTCGTCAGATACACACTGGAAACGGAATAGTAGAGATTCCTTGGGAATGGCTCTCTTTCCATTCTCGTTTCAGATTCTTGTCACTGTAACCCCTCGAAGCGTTAATACTGTTCGGTGTGAAGATAGCTATGTGACGTGTCAAGAATACGTCCTCTGATATTATGCGATATCTCTGTTAGATTTAATTAGGGATATTCGCTCCAGGAGTTAGAATTCTGGATACCTTGAGGTAAAATTCTCTGGGAATATCACTATCACTGTAGTCAAATATACCCTAGGAAGCTACCCTTAAGGAACTTCCATCAGGATGACATGGCTACCTCACCCAAAAACAGATTTTTCGCTTCGCTCAAAATCCGTTTTGTTCTAACATTGGAATTTATATGGTTCAAGTTGATAGAAGTGCTGTGCATATGTAAGTACCAGTATATTAGGAAAATTAATTGTTTTTTTTTGACTGCCCTGTCAGATTAGGTTAAACAGTGAAGTGTATTTAATTTTGCTCAACCACTAGGTAATTTTGTGTGAGCCTAAGGACATATGAGTAACAGTTATGTATATGGAAGTGTAATTTTGATTTATTTTCTAGTGGTAAATTGTATTTTTTTCTCATTAATTGTGTAAATTGAATATTTCCATATATCAATTTCCTAGTGAAACAAGTGATTTGTATAATTTTTACGAAGTATCATTTTTGTTGTAGTCTAAGGTCTACTTCAGATTTAATATTTCAAGTGATTTATTCATAGTATTATATTTTTTAATTGTTACATTTTTATAGAATATATTTATTTTTTGTAATGTGTGTATTATTTCGAAGACCAATACTTATCTCAGCGATTTGCTCGTATCCCTTGACTAAGACCCGAAGTAAGATGTTGATTTAAGAATAGAAATAATCCAGTTTTGTTTTGAGTGTAAAGCAAAGAAACCTTGAAGATATTCAATGTTTAAATGAATTATTATTTGAAAGTTTTGTATTATTCTGAGAGCTCGGGGGTTTTCTATTGTGTATCAAATTTTGTAACATAAGGCAGGTGAGTTTTAGAGCTCGGGAATTTATGTAATCCACTAGTCGTAATACATATTTTTTGGTGCCCACACCCGGCGATTAAGGAAGTCTGTTTTGAATATTGGTGATAACAGGGCCGTCTTTTGATCAAAGGTTTGATTAGTCTAGTGTTGATAGGATTCTGTGTATTATTAAGATATATATGTTTGGAGAGGTATAAATCTTTGTAAAGTGCAAAATAGATCAATTAAATGTACAGAAGTTTTTGGAAAATCCAATTATTCAGGAATTGTCGCAAGCTAATGTAAATAAACCTCAGTGGCTCGCTATTTTAAAGGCATGTGGTGGCCAGGCAACTGGTGGAATGATTGAAGCGCAAATCAAGTGTCAAGCCTTAGAAACATTAATTAACTCAGGAAAGTTGCTAGAAGAAGATATTGCAGCAGCTCGCAACCTTTTGGAGAAGGCTGAAGCAGAATTTGTAGAGAATTAAGTATCAGATGACCCATAAACTGAAGGAACTTTAGCAGAAATGAATGTGAGGCTGAGATTAGGCAAATTGCAGCGGAAGAGAATTTGGCTAAGTTGAAGATAATGGCAGAATGGGAAGAAGAGGCAAGAGATATTGCAAGACATGCAAGAGAAAAGGAAAGAAAAATTGCAAGGCGTGAAGAGAGAGAGAGAGAGAGAGAGAGAGAGAGAGAGAGAGAGAGAGAGAGAGAGAGAGA
>NC_090743.1:68629817-68639817 GCF_036898095.1 Palaemon carinicauda
TTGGCGAGAGACGTAGGATCCGGAAACAGGTTCAGTTCTTCCCCATCCAGGAACTGAACACGACCTGCCTCTCTCGAGAGGCTACAATCTCACTAACCCTGGCCCCGGACGCAAGTGCAAAATAGGAAAATAACTTTTTTTTTTGTGTCAAATCCTTTAACGCACACTCTTCATTGCTCAACAGAGAAGCGAAATGAAGAACTTGTCTAAAGACCATGAAATGGGCTTTGGAGGTGCTGAAGGTCTGAGCCTAGCACAGGCTTTCGGGACTTTATTAAAGATCTCGTTACCTAGGTCGACCTGGAAGGCATATAGAATGGGTCTTGTCAAAGCAGACTTACACGCTGAAATCGTGTTCGCTGCCAACCCTTGACCATGGAGGTGGGGAAAAAAGATAAAAAGAAGTCTGTCAAGATCTCCTGCGGAATCTTCGCCTTGACAAAAGGCCACCCATTTTCTCCAAGATGACTCATATTGCCTTCTAGTAGATTTGCACCTATATTCCTCAAGGAAGTCTATACTGGCTTTCGAAATCCCGAAACGCTTTCTCACCGCTAGGGAGAGAAAATCACGAGCTGCAGGGTCCGGGTTTTCTGTAATGAAGCGCAGACAGTTGACTTCTGGACTCGCTGGGTCAGAACTGGATCTGGTAGTGGTACAAACTTCAGCTACAGTTCCAATGCCAGGAGGAACCACACGCTGTTCGGCCACTTGTGGGCCACTATTGCCGCTAACCTTTGAAGGATCTCAGTTTGTTGAGGACCCTCAACAGAAGGTTGTGAGGAGGGAACAGATAAATCTTGGACCATCTGTTCCAGTCGAGGGACATCGCGTCCACTGCTTCCGCTAAGGGGTCCTCGTACGGGGCACGTACAGGGGCAACTTCTTGTTGTCTTTCGTCGCAAAGAGGTCTATCTGCAGTTCTGGGACTGATTCAGAATGAAGGAGAATGATCCTGCGTCTATGGACCATTCCGACTCTATCGGTGTGAACCTGGATAGAGCGTCCGCTGTCACATTGTGGACTCCTTGAAGGTGAACTGCCGACAGGTACCACTTCTTCTTTTCCGCCAATCGGAAGACGGCCAACATCACCTGGTTGAGAGGTGGTGACCTCGATCCTTGTCGATTCTAGTATCTCACAACTACCTCGCTGTCTATCACCACCTTATGTGGATCGAATGACGCGGGGAGACTTTCTTTAAGGTAAGGAGCACTGCCCTAGCTTCTAGAAAGTTTTATGTGAAAGGTCTTGAATAGCCTGGACCAAGTCCCCTGGACTTTTTTCCGATGAGAGTGACCTCCCCATCCCTCCTTCGAGGCGTCTGAGTGAATCGTCACCGACGGGGGAGGTGGCTGAAGAAGAACCTGACTTCTTTAGATGTCTGGCTTGGGACCAAGGCCTGAGAAGAGTACTTAGCCGAAGCGGCTGGTCTTCTCAGATCTCTTCACGCGTTTGATGCATAACTTCTCCAAACTCCGATTGCATCCTTTAGCTGTGCTCTTAGCACTGGGTCTGTCACCGAAGCAAACTGGAGAGAGCGCAGTACTCTCTCCTGCTCGTGTCTTGATATCCTTTCGGAATCTTTAAGTCTCTTGACAGAACTCGCTATCTCCTTCCTTTTCTTCGCCAGGATGGAGAAACGGTGTGACAAAAGGTCCCAGTGGATTCTCAGCCACTGGAACTTTTGAGATGGAGAAAGTCGAGACTTTTTCTTTTGATCTTGAAGCCTAGGTACTCTAGGAACTAGATCACTTGACTGGAAGCTTGCAAGCATTCTGTCTCGGATGCTGCCCACACCAACCAGTCGTCCAGGTAGGCTACTACCTGAATTCCCTTTAGGCGAAATTGTTTGAGAGCTACGCTCGCAAGCTTCGTAAAAATCCTTGGGGCTATGTTTAGCCTGAATGGCATGGCTCCGAAGGCGTATAGTCTTCGTTGTAGCCTGAACCCTAGGTAGGGGGAGAGTCGATGGCTAATTGGAATGTGCCAGTAGGCGTCTGACAAGTCTATAGAGACGGAATATGCCCTCTTGGGCAGTAAGGTCCTTATGTGTTGCAGTGTTAGCATTTTGAATTTGCAATTCACTATGAACTTGTTAAGTGGTGACAAGTCCAGGATGACTCTGAGCTTTTCCGAGTCTTTCTTGGGAACACAAAACAGCCTCCCTTAGAAATTGATGGGCTTCACCCTTTTCTCCAACAGTTCTTGAACGTACTCCTCCATAACGGGGGTGGAGTGTTGAAAAAACCGAAGGCACGGGGGTGGAGTGCTGTACCAGCTCCCGCCCAGTCCATTCTTGAGTAGGCTGTGGGCCCAGGGATCGAAGGTCCACCGATCCCGAAATTTCAGAAGTCTCCCTCCTACCGGTATCACCTCACTTGGACTGCCGTCCTGAGGTCTTGCCTTCCTGACCACGACCACCCCTGAATCCCCTTCCCCTTGAGGGGCGTCTAGACGAGCCTCTGGCTGCTCCTCTAGGCTTTGCTCGAAAGGAAGTAGACTGCCCTTCGAACGCTGGGGTGAATGCCGTGGACTGTGTCGACACGGCCTGGGGTACCCACTGAAAGGTGGTCGGGGTTTGTGCCACGATCTGGGGCACTGGGGACAATGGCAATTGAAGTTGCTGTTGCTGTCTAAGAGGCTTGGCTGGCCGAGACGGTAGCCTAGTCCTCATAGTCTTCCTCTTTGGTTGAGGACCCTCATCCGGGGAAGACTTTCTTTTGATAGCCAGGCCCCACTTCTGGAGAAGGTTTCTATTCTCCAAGGCGGCTTTATCAACAACTTCTTTGACCAAGTCGGTAGGGAAAAAGGTCTTTTCCCCAAATGTTGGAGGAGATTAGTTTCTTTAGCTCGTGCCTCACCGTAGCCGAGGTAAACACGAACTCCCTACAAGCTCTCCTTGCCTTGACGAAGCCATAAAGGTCCTTCGTCACTGTGGCCAGATGAGGCTTGGCCACTACCATGAACATTTCATGGACCTTGGGGTCACTTGCCATCGTCTCGAGAGTAGTCTGAAGAGACATTGAGGCAGTCAGTCTTTCTTTTGTATCGAACTCACTTCGCAAAAGAAAGTCAGACAGCTTAGGGAGGTCCTTGCCGAACTGACGTCCGGCAATATCAGCCTCCAACTTTCCCACTGAGAACGTAAGATGGACGTCCTTCCAGTCTTTGTGGTCCATAGGCAGGGCCAGCGACAAGGGTTTACACTCCTCTAGGGAGGGGAAAGACTTGCCGGCCTTGATTGCTTTTAGTACAGCCAGAAACCCTTTCTGTAAAAAGGGGAAGGCTCTAGTAGGCGAGGACGCAAAGGAAGGGAGCTTCCTATTCAATGCAGCTACCTTTGAGTTAGAGAAGCCCCTCTCTTTCATCGAGGATGAAAGTAGAGCTTGAGCCTTAGCATGGTCCATCACTATGACCTCCTTCGGCTCTGTCTCCTCTTTTGAAGCTGGTTCCTTCCTCAGCCGGACATAACAGTCCGGATATGATGCCTTGCTGGGCCAGAATTCCACCCTCCAGGGGAACTGAGCCCAGCTTATCCGAGATGACGATCTTTCCAGTCGTCATCGGCATGTGCTCAGCATACCTCCATGGGTTAGCATCTGAGCACAAGGGAAGGTCTTTCACATTGAGCTTTTTCTGGGGCCCATATGATTCTGCAAGGCACTGCATTCGCAGTTCCATTGCAGCCGCCTTCTCCTGATTCTCCTTCTGCATTTGTTGGATCATTCCAACAATAGAAGAGAGGGCCTGTCCCAGCTCTACTGGGAGACCGGCCGATGTAGAGGGGCTTGAACTTCATCCTGGGCTTCTGCCAGGAGGTCTTCCTCCTGACACCCGTCCACATCAGACATCCTGTCATCTAGCTGGATGTCTTGCATCGCGACCGCGACTTCAGCATCCACCTGGATCTGAACTTAGGGGATCTCCTCTTGAGGCTGGGGAGTCACTGCATCAGCTGATGCCTTAGGGAAAGGATACGCCCTCATCTTCTCACTTGGAAGATAAGGGCCAGAAGGGTTCTTTTGGAAGCCCCTTACCCAGGTACGAAGCTTCTTCTTAGCTATTTAAATGTCTCATTAATCAGGTTAGTGCACACAGTACATACCTGAGGGTCCCAATACCGGAGATCATCCTTGGAGACAGCGTATGCTGCATGTCTCCTACAAAACTCATGTCCGCAGAGGTTCTTGCTGCTGACATTGCAGAAAGCACTTCCCCACTTCGGAGTGTCCTTCTGTAAAGAGAAGAAATTTCCATGAGTATCAAGTGAACTATGTATCACTGGATATGCATAGTATAGCATAACAATTCAGAAAGGAAAGACACACACTTGTGTTTCCCTCACAACCCATTGTTGCAGCCTTCCAGATAATAAAATCAAAAATGGTTTATCTCTTCTAGAGTAACCAATGCAAGGTTTCCAGAGGAAACAGGTGGAGCTCACACCTAAGCAATGATTTTAAAATCCTGGATAATAGACAGGGAAGAACTCAGCTTCCTATCTGAGGGCAACAGCAAAGGGCTGTGCAAGAAAACACAATAGTGTTAGAAGGCACAGTGCTGTACCAAAACCCTTACTATAGTTTTCCTCTTACTGTATATGCTATACAGAAGAATACTAGTACAGTATAGGGGGATGTGTGCCGGCCTGCCTTTGCCGGCCGGCACACACCACAACTAGCTTTAAAGTATACTACTTAACAGCTATAGGGCGGCAGCACTCTGATTCAAATGCCTGTGCCGGTCGGCAGCAACTGCCGGCCGGTAACAGCCAGTGTTGGCCGGCAATGGCTGCCGGCCAGCAACTAAACAAGGTAGTACCCAGCTGCCGGCCACACTCTTGGTGACCGGCAGACAAGGGCTGACATAAGCCGGCCGGCAAAGGTACAAGACCGATGCCAGCCGGCAGCAAAAGAACCAGAGGACTACACCTGCCCGGCTGCCGGCCTATGAGGCCGGCAGTCGGGACAGGTACAGCACTTAGAAGAAAAATAGAATGGATGCCGGGATAAGAGTGTACACAACCTCCAAGCCCGGCAACCGAAAGAGTGCATATAAGGAAGGGGAGAAACTAATTCAGGCTTCCTTGACCCATGCCGTCCGGCTCTGCCGGCAGGCATGGATGAGGGACCAAGAGAGGTCCGGGCAGCACTCGAAAACATAAGACCCTTGCCGGCCAGCAGCTCTGCCAGCCGGCAAGGGGCTGAGTCAATTCCACAACCTAACCTATACTAGGTCCAGAAGTAGAACGACGTACAGTACAGTGTGAAGAAAGAGGGGGAAGGGACAAGAGGGTCCTGCCAACCTTGCTTTAGTGACAGATCACCCGCAGCCAAGAAACTTATCTTAGCCTAAGGGAGATCTAAGGGGAAAGGCCAGCAATACTTGCCAGATTCCAGAGCACCAAAGCAAGGAAGGCGTTGCTACTCCCAAGGGAAGAACTTATCCTCCCGCGAGAACAGCAACAGGACTAGTCTGGTAAATCACAAAAGAAGGAATCATATCCACAGAAACCTTCGGTAGTGACCTAAGGGAGCTAAGCTCCCTTTGTATGTGTTAGGTCAGCGAGGGGGACTCAGCCCCAAGCCAGACAACACAGACTCAGACTAAAAACTCTGTTGTTCTGTCCCTCTTGAACCATGACTACAGGAACAGGAAGGTACAGTAACACCCTAGTATAGTTTTATCGAAAATAAATTCGGAAAAAACCACTTAAGGATAAGCCCAAGGCTTAAACAGAGGGAAAGGGATTGCATACCTTCTCCGAAGAAAAGAAAGCAACCGGGGAGTATGATAAAGTATACTAAGGCTCCATAAGCAACTAGCCTAGGCACCAAGAGAATCGATTACCTAATTCACCGAAACTCACTCGTATACTATCTTGGAAATATTCCACACAGTCTAAAATGTATAAAATATAGCCTAAAGCTTCAATAAAATTTTAATTACACTCGGAAAAACCATAATCATGCATGAAGTACTAGGACCAAACGACTAGGCTACATGGCCTAGCGTAGGCCAGAATGGCGAATACTTCGCCAAATAATACTAAGCACGAAAGGAAATCCTATGTAATGCTAAATAGCTAAAATTTATTAAAGCAAAACAACCAGGAATGTCGCTCTGACTAACTAACTTATACCTAGCGAGCGACAGCGTCCAAGACGCCTCTGGTAGGCTACGGCTCTTGTATCAAAGATTAATCCTATTAATCACTCAAAATTTTACCAAGAGCCTACATTTATACATAACAGACACTATACTCAACTTATCAGAGGCCGATGAAGACGAAGAAGCCATGAAAAGTCGAATAAATCCAAGATTTGCGAGAAAAACAGGAAAAAACACCGAGTTGTTAAGCTACGCAAAAAGGAATACAGATGGCGCCAGGATTGGCGCCAGGCACGCATACGAATCGGGGGATAGGGAAGCCTTGGGAGCGGCTCCCCTTTTTCTTTCCCGAATTCGTATCTCGCCAATCACCTCCTACGAGACGAAATCTCTGTCCAGGATGTAGATTGCCATGTGACGTGTCTAGAATACGTCCTCTGATATGTCGCGATATCCCTTTCACGAGGGATACTCGCTCCAGGAGTTAGAATTCTGGTACCTTAAGGTAAATTCTCTGGGAATATCGCCGTAGTTGTAATATACCCTAGGAAGCTACCCTATAGGAACTTCCATCAGGACGACATGGCTTGAGCCCAAAAATATATATATATATATATATATATATATATATATATATATATATATATATATATATATAAATATATACATAAATATATATATATATATATATATATATATATATATATATCTATATATATATATATATATATATATATATATATATATATATATATATATATATATGTATATATATATATATATATATATATATATATATATATATATATATATATATATATATATATATATATATAAATGTGTGTATATATACATATATATATATATATATATATATATATATATATATATATATATACATATATATATATATATATATATATATATATATATATATATATTTATATATATATATATATATATATATATATATATATAGATATAAATGTATATATATATAAATATATATATATATATAAATGTATATATATATATATATATATATATATATATATATATATATATTTATATATATATATATATATATATATAAATACCTATGTATGTATATATATATATATATATATATATATATATATATATATATATATATATATATATATATATATATATATATATATATATATATAAATATTTATTATTACTAGCCAAGCTACAACCCTAGTTGGAAAAGCAAGATCCTATAAGTCCATGGGCTCCAACAGGGAAAAATAGCCCAGTGAGGAAAGGAAATATGGAAATAAATAAATGATGAGAATAAATTGACAATATCTCATTCTAAACACAGTAACAGTGCCCAAACAGATATGTCTTATATAAACTATTAGCAATGTCAAAAACAGCTATGTCATATATAAACAATAAAAAGACTCATGTCAGCCTGGACAACATAAAAACAATTGCTCCAACTTTGAACTTTTGAAGTTCTACTGATTCAACTACCCATATTACGAAGATCATTCCACAACTTGGTAACAGCTGGAATAAAACTTCTAGAATACTGTGTAGTATTGAGCCTCATGATGGAGAAGGCCTGGCTATTAGAATTAACTGCCTGCCTAGTACTACGAACAGGATAGAATTGTCCAGGGAGAACTGAATGTAAAGGATGGTCAGAATTATGAAAAATCTTATGCAACATGCATAATGAACTAATTGAACGACGGTGTCAAAGATTAATATGTAGATCAGGAATAAGAAATTTAATAGACCGTAAGTTTCTGTCTAACAAATTAAGATGAGAATCAGCAGCTGAACACCAGACAGGAGAACAATACTCAAAACAAGGTAGAATGAAAGAATTAAAACACTTCTTCAGAATAGATTGATCACCGAAAATCTTGTAAGACTTTCTCAATAAGCCAATTTTTTGTGCAATTGAAGAAGACACAGACCTATTGTGTTTCTCAAATGTAAATTTGTTGTCGAGAATCACACCTAAATTCTTAGAAGAGTCAAATAAATTTAAAGAAATATTATCAATACTAAGATCCGGATGTGAGAAACCACCGTCTTTGACCTACTTACAATCATACTTTTGGTTTTATTAGGATTCAACTTCATACCCCATAATTTGCACCATGCACAAATTTTAGCAAAATCTCTATTAAGGAATTCTGAAACCCCAGATCTACAATCAGGGGATGGAATTGATGCAAAGAGAGTAGCATCATCTGCATATGCAACAAGCTTGTTTTCTAAGTCAATCCACATGTCATGTGTATATAGTATGAAAAGTAATGGGCCAAAAACACTACCTTGTGGAATACCGGATATCACATTCCTACACTCACTATGTTGCCCATCAACAACAACTCTTTGAGATCTATTACTTTAAAAATCAATAATAATGCTAAGAAACGACCCACCCACTCCCAACTGTTTCAGTTTGAAAACAAGGGCCTCATGATTAATAGTCAAAGGCAGCACTAAAATCAAGGCCAATCATACCAACTTCCTGACCACAATCAAGGGATTTCTGTACAGCATTCGAGGTTGTAAGAAGGGTATCACATGCTCCAAGGCCTTAACGATAACCAAATTGCAAATTAGGGAGTAGGTGATTACCTACAGCAAACCTATTTAGACGTTTTGCCAGAAGACGTTCAAAAACTTTAGATAACATGGGAGTTATGGAAATTGGGCGTTAATCAGTGGGACTTGAGCTACCATGAACACATATACATAGAGGAGTAACATTACCAATACTCCAACAAGTGCTAAAAGCTCCTCTTCTTGTTAACTTGCGTAAAATAACAGATAACATTGGATCTAAGAAATCTGCTGTCTTTATAAAAAACAACGGAAAAATACTATTCGGGTCTACACCTCCATAAGCATCAAGGTCCATCAATAAAGCTTTAATATCACGAGATCGAAAAGATAACTTGTTAGTTTAGCCTCAGGAAAACAGGGATGAGGAAGTTCAAGTTTTTCATTACAAAGTTTACTGTCAAAAACATCCGCCAAAAGGGTTGCCTTTTCCTTTGGACAGTGAGTGACAAAGCCATTTGGTTTAAGTAAAGGAGGAACTGTTGCATCTACACCAAAGAGTGCAGATTCAAGGGTAGACCACCATGTATGTTTCTGAGTTGTACCAGAAAGGGTTTCTTTTATGGTTAAATTGTATTCCTTTTCAGTGGAGGCATAAACTCTCTGAGCAAAAGGTCGAAGCTGAGTATAGTTGTTCCAGGTCAAATCTGATCTGTTACCCTTCCAAAGGTGATAGGCCTCCTGCTTCTCCAAATAAGCACGTCTACAATCATCATTGAACCACGGTTTGTCCTTCACTCAGTACCTCAGCACACGAGAAGGGATACGCCTATCAATTATGTTAACTAGATTCTCATTCAAGGGGACAACAGGATTTACACTACTATATAATTATGACCAATTCAAGCACAAAAGATCATGCAAAATCCCATTCCAGTCTGGTTGGGATTTCATATAAATTTTACAACAGTATGATATATCAGGTACAGGCTGCTCAGTCTTCACTACTAAAGAAATCAAGGCATGATCAGATGTCCCGACTGGAGAACCAACTTTACTAGTTATAACGCTAGGGGAGTCAGTCTATACGAGGTCCAAGCAATAACCAGACCTGTGAGTAGCTTCATTTATGATTTGCTCACAGCCTGATTCAGAGGCAAATTTTAACGCTCTTAAGCCATGGCGATTGGTAGGACAGATAGAATTTAACCACTCCCTATGGTGAGCATTAAAATCACCAACAAAGACAAAAGAAGCCTTTCTATCATCTTCTTGTATCTTAGCCATAATGGTAAGAAGATAATCGAAGATAGAATCATCCATGTCTGGATTC
>NC_090743.1:68644817-68652317 GCF_036898095.1 Palaemon carinicauda
TTTGGTGCTCTGGAAGCTGGCAAGTATTGCTGGCCTTTCCCCTTAGATCTCCCTTAGGCTAAGATAAGTTTCTTAGCTGCGGGTGATCTGTCACTAAAGCAAGGTTGGCAGGACCCTCTTGTCCCTTCCCCCTCTTTCTTCACACTGTACTGTACGTCGTTCTACATCTGGACCTAGTATAGGTTAGGATGTGGAATTGACTCAGCCCCTTGCCGGCCGGCAGAGCTGGTCGGCAGGGGTCTTACTGTACTGTACGTCGTTCTACTTCTGGACCTAGTATAGGTTAGGATGTGGAATTGACTCAGCCCCTTGCCGGCCGGCAGAGCTGCTGGCCGGCAAGGGTCTTATGTTTTCGAGTGCTGCCCGGACCTCTCTTGGTCCCTCATCCATGCCTGCCGGCAGAGCCGGACGGCATTGGTCAAGGAAGCCTGAATTAGTTTCTCCCCTTCCTTATATGCACTCTTTCGGTTGCCGGGCTTGGAGGTTGTGTACACTCTTATCCCAGCATCCATTCTCTTTTTCTTTTTCTTCTAGTGCTGTACTTGTCCCGGCTGCCGGCCTATGAGGCCGGCAGCCGGGCAGGTGTAGTCCTCTGGTTCTTTTGCTGCCAGCTGGCATCGGTCTTGTACCTTTGCCGGCTGGCTTATGTCAGCCCTTGTCTGCCGGTCACCAAGAGTGTGGCCGGCAGCTGGGTACTACCTTGTTTAGTTGCTGGCCGGCAGCCATTGCCGGCCAACACTGGCTGTTACCGGCCGGCAGTTGCTGCCGACCGGCACAGGCATTTGAACCAGAGTGCTGCCGCCCTATAGCTGTTAAGTAGTATACTTTAAAGCTAGTTGTGGTGTGTGCCGGCCGGCAAAGGCAGGCCGGCACACATCCCCCTATACTGTACTAGTATTCTTCAGTATAACATATACAATAAGAAGAAAACTATGGTAAGGGTTTTGGTACAGCACTGTGTCTTCTAACACTATTGTTTTTTCTTGCACATCCCTTTGCTGTTGCCCTACAGATAGGAAGCTGAGTTCTTCCCTGTCTATTATCCAGGATTTTAAAATCATTGCTTAGGTGTGAGCTCCACCTGTTTCCTCTGGAAACCTTGCATTGGTTACTCTAGAAGAGATAAACCATTTTGATTTTATTATCTGGAAGGCTGCAACAATGGGTTGTGAGGGAAACACAAGTGTGTGTCTTTCCTTTCTGAATTGTTATGCTATACTATGCATATCCAGTGATACATAGTTCACTTGATACTCATGGAAATTTCTTCTCTTTACAGAAGGACACTCCGAAGTGGGGAAGTGCTTTCTGCAATGTCAGCAGCAAGAACCTCTGCGGACATGAGTTTTGTAGGAGACACGCAGCATACGCTGTCTCCAAGGATGATCTCCGGTATTGGGACCCTCAGGTATGTACTGTGTGCACTAACCTGATTACTGAGACATTTAAATAGCTAGGAAGAAGCTTCGTTCCTGGGTAAGGGGCTTCCAAAAGAACACTTCTGGCCCTTATCTTCCAAATGAGAAGATGAGGGCGTATCCTTTCCCTAAGGCATCAGCTGATGCAGTGATTCCCCAGCCTCAAGAGGAGATCCCTTAAGTTCAGATCCAGGTGGATGCTGAAGTCGCGGTCGCGATGCAAGACATCCAGCTAGATGACAGGATGTCTGATGTGGACGGGTGTCAGGAGGAAGACCTCCTGGCAGAAGCCCAGGATGAAGTTCAAGCCCCTCTATATCGGCCGGTCTCCCAGTAGAGCTGGGACAGGCCCTCTCTTCTATTGTTGGAATGATCCAACAAATGCAGAAGGAGAATCAGGAGAAGGCGGCTGCAATGGAACTGCGAATGCAGTGCCTTGCAGAATCACATGGGCCCCAGAAAAAGCTCAATATGAAAGACCTTCCCTTGTGCTCAGATGCTAACCCATGGAGGTATGCTGAGCACATGCCGATGACGACTGGAAAGATCGTCATCTCGGATAAGCTGGGCTCAGTTTCCCTGGAGGGTGGAATTCTGGCCCAGCAAGGCATCATATCCGGACTGTTATGTCCGGCTGAGGAAGGAACCAGCTTGAAAGGAGGAGACAGAGCCGAAGGAAGTCATAGTGATGGACCATGCTAAGGCTCAAGCTCTACTTTCATCCTCGATGAAAGAGAGGGGCTTCTCTAACTCAAAGGTAGCCGCATTGAATAGGAAGCTCCCTCCCTTTGTGTCCTCGCCTACTAGAGCCTTCCCCTTTTTACAGAAAGGGTTTCTGGCTGTACTAAAAGCAATCAAGGCCGGCAAGTCTTTCCCCTACCTAGAGGAGTGTAAACCCTTGTCGCTGGCCCTGCCTATGGACCACAAAGACTGGAAGGACGTCCATCTTACGTTCTCAGTGGGAAAGTTGGAGGCTGATATTGCCGGACGTCAGTTCGGCAAGGACCTCCCTAAGCTGTCTGACTTTCTTTTGCGAAGTGAGTTCGATACAAAAGAAAGACTGTCTGCCTCAATGTCTCTTCAGACTACTCTCGAGACGATGGCAAGTGACCCCAAGGTCCATGAAATGTTCATGGTAGTGGCCAAGCCTCATCTGGCCAGTGACGAAGGACCTTTATGGCTTCGTCAAGGCAAGGAGAGCTTGTAGGGAGTTCGTGTTTACCTCGGCTACGGTGAGGCACGAGCCAAAGAAACTAATCTCCTCCAACATTTGGGGAAAAGACCTTTTCCCTACCGACTTGGTCAAAGAAGTTGTTGATAAGGCCGCCTTGGAGAATAGAAACCTTCTCCAGAAGTGGGGCCTGGCTATCAAAAGAAAGTCTTCCCCGGATGAGGGTCCTCAACCAAAGAGGAAGACTATGAGGACTAGGCTACCGTCTCGGCCAGCCAAGCCTCTTAGACAGCAACAGCAACTGCAATTGCCATTGCCCCCAGTGCCCCAGATCGTGGCACAAACCCCGACCACCTTTCAATGGGTACCCCAGGCCGTGTCGACACAGTCCACGGCATTCACCCCAGCGTTCGAAGGGCAGTCTACTTCCTTTCGAGCAAAGCCTAGAGGAGCAGCCAGAGGCTCGTCTAGACGCCCCTCAAGGGGAAGGGGATTCAGGGGTGGTCGTGGTCAGGAAGGCAAGACCTCAGGACGGCAGTCCAAGTGAGGTGATACCGGTAGGAGGGAGACTTCTGAAATTTTGGGATCGGTGGACCTTCGATCCCTGGGCCCACAGCCTACTCAAGAATGGACTGGGCGGGAGCTGGTACAGCACTCCACCCCCGTGCCTTCGGTTTTTCCAACACTCCACCCCCGTTATGGAGGAGTACGTTCAAGAACTGTTGGAGAAAAAAGGTGATCCGAAGGGTGAAGCCCATCAATTTCTAAGGGAGGCTGTTTTGTGTTCCCAAGAAAGAGTCGAAAAAGCTCAGAGTCATTCTGGACTTGTCGCCACTCAACAAGTTCCTAGTGAATTGCAAATTCAAAATGCTAACACTGCAACACATAAGGACCTTACTGCCCAAGAGGGCATATTCCGTCTAAATTAGCCATCGACTCTCCCCCTACCTAGGTTCAGGCTACAACGAAGACTATACGCCTTCGGAGCCATGCCATTCGGGCTAAACATAGCCCCAAGGATTTTTACGAAGCTTGCGAGCGTAGCTCTCAAACAATTACGCCTAAAGGGAATTCAGGTAGTAGCCTACCTGGACGACTGGTTGGTGTGGGCAGCATCCGAGACAGAATGCTTGCAAGCTTCCAGTCAAGTGATCCAGTTCCTAGAGTACTTAGGCTTCAAGATCAACAGAAAAAGTCTCGACTTTCTCCATCTCAAAAGTTCCAGTGGCTGGGAATCCACTGGGACCTTTTGTCACACCGTTTCTCCACCCCGGCGAAGAAAAGGAAGGAGATAGCGGGTTCTGTCATGAGACTTCAAGATTCCGAAAGGATATCAAGACACGAGCAGGAGAGAGTACTGCGCTCTCTCCAGTTTGCTTCGGTGACAGACCCAGTGCTAAGAGCACAGCTAAAGGATGCAATCGGAGTTTGGAGAAGTTATGCATCAAACGCGTGAAGAGATCTGAGAAGACCAGCCGCTTCGGCTAAGTACTCTTCTCAGGCCTTGGTCCCAAGCAAGACATCTAAAGAAGTCAGTTCTTCTTCAGCCACCTCCCCCGTCGGTGACGATTCACTCAGACGCCTCGAAGGAGGGATGGGGAGGTCACTCTCATCGGAAAAAAGTCCAGGGGACTTGGTCCAGGCTATTCAAGACCTTTCACATAAAACTTTCTAGAAGCTAGGGCAGTGCTCCTTACCTTAAAGAAAGTCTCCCCGCGTCACTCGATCCACATAAGGTGGTGATAGACAGCGAGGTAGTTGTGAGATACTTGAATCGACAAGGATCGAGGTCACCACCTCTCAACCAGGTGATGTTGGCCGTCTTCCAATTGGCGGAAAAGAAGAAGTGGTACCTGTCGGCAGTTCACCTTCAAGGAGTCCGCAATGTGACAGCGGACGCTCTATCCAGGTTCACACCGATAGAGTCGGAATGGTCCTTAGACGCAGGATCATTCTCCTTCATTCTGAATCAGTCCCAGAACTGCAGATAGACCTCTTTGCGACGAAAGACAACAAGAAGTTGCCCCTGTACGTGCCCCGTACGAGGACCCCTTAGCGGAAGCAGTGGACGCGATGTCCCTCGACTGGAACAGATGGTCCAAGATTTATCTGTTCCCTCCTCACAACCTTCTGTTGAGGGTCCTCAACAAACTGAGATCCTTCAAAGGGTAGCGGCAATAGTGGCCCACAAGTGGCCGAACAGCGTGTGGTTCCTCCTGGCATTGGAACTGTAGCTGAAGTTTGTACCACTACCAGATCCAGTTCTGACCCAGCGAGTCCAGAAGTCAACTGTCTGCGCTTCATTACAGAAAACCCGGACCCTGCAGCTCATGATTTTCTCTCCCTAGCGGTGAGAAAGCGTTTCGGGATTTCGAAAGCCAGTATAGACTTCCTTGAGGAATATAAGTGCAAATCTACTAGAAGGCAATATGAGTCATCTTGGAGAAAATGGGTGGCCTTTTGTCAAGGCGAAGATTCCGCAGGAGATCTTGACAGACTTCTGCTTATCTTTCTTCTCCACCTCCATGGTCAAGGGTTGGCAGCGAACACGATTTCAGCGTGTAAGTCTGCTTTGACAAGACCCATTCTATATGCCTTCCAGGTCGACCTAGGTAACGAGATCTTTAATAAAGTCCCGAAAGCCTGTGCTAGGCTCAGACCTTCAGCACCTCCAAAGCCCATTTCATGGTCTTTAGACAAGTTCTTCATTTCGCTTCTCTGTTGAGCAATGAAGAGTGTGCATTAAAGGATTTGACACAAAAAGTTATTTTCCTATTTTGCACTCGCGTCCGGGGCCAGGGTTAGTGAGATTGTAGCCTCTCGAGAGAGGCAGGTCGTGTTCAGTTCCTGGATGTGGGAGAACTGAACCTGTTTCCGGATCCTACGTTTCTCGCCAAGAATGAGTTACCCACCAACAGGTGGGGTCCCTGGAGAATCTGCCCTCTGAAAGAAGATGCATCTCTATGTCCAGTAGAATGCCTAAAGGTCTATCTTCATAGAACTTCAGACTTCAAGGGTGGTCAACTATTCAGGGGAGAAACAGCAGGCTCAAATTTATCTCTGAATCAACTCAGAGCGAAAATCACATATTTTATTCGCAGAGCGGATCCTGACAATACACCCGCAGGTCACGATCCGAGGAAAGTTGCCTCATTCTTAAATTTCTTTAATTGTATGGATTTTGAACATCTCCGTTCATACACTGGCTGGAAGTCTTCCAGAGTGTTCTTTCGCCACTATGCGAAGCAAGTAGAGGAACTAAAAGAGATCTGTGGTAGCAGTGGGTCACGGTGTTAACCCTACTGTTTAACTCTGCGAGGAACAGTGGTCTTAATTGGGACGATTAATTCCAGGGTGAGTGTGTAGTTACATACTGTACTACAAACTAAGTGAGGGCACTGTGTTGCCCATCCAGACTGTTCCATTTCCGAAGGTGAACCTAGCATAAATGTCATTGATTTGTAATACAGGCTTTTATGACTTTGATACCTCGGTATCTTAAAAGTGGCATCTAATATTTTTTCTTTCAGACAAACAAGCTCTGTTTACTATCATACTTATGCTTAAAGTTTTGGGTTATCCTCTTCTTATGTATATATATATATATATATATAATTGTGGTTAACCTGTCTATTTATTGCCTGTCAATAATCTGGTTCTTGAGAACCTTGCGTCTCCTTCACCTGTGTCAATTTATTGGTATAATTGAGCATTCATTCTATGTATCTTATCTGGGATAATTCTAATAGAATTGTTCCTTTATGCAAGCTATGTTGCATTGGTTTTCCTCCTATGCGGATATAAAACCTTTGTCCAATACAAGTATTGTGCGGAGAACTGGTCGATATTTCATATTGACGCAGTGGTTCTTTACAAACTATGCTTTACTTAATATAGGGCGAGACCACTATATTAGCTTGCCTGGTATTCATACATAGATATATGTACTCTTCGAGACTTTTCCAGAGTCTAGTAGGACTCTTCCCTGTAGGGGGCAGGAAGCTCTAACATAGTTTATAGTTAGTTGAAAAGATGTATAACGGTAACATCTTAGGTCTCTAGGTCTAGTCGACCGGGAAAAAATTACCTCCGGGGAGTACGGCACGTTCTGAGAATCCACAGATACAGTAATGCTCTGGTACACTTCCATCAGGACGACATGGCTTGAGCCCAAAAAACGGATTTTGAGCGAAGCGAAAAATCTATTTTTGGGTGAGATGGCCATGTCGTCCTGATGGACCCGCCCTTGCCTTTCTAAGAAAGGGCTGTAGGACCCCTCCCTACATACAGTATCTGTAGCACCTCGTGTACGCTACAAGGAATACAGATGGCGCCAGGATTGGCGCCAGGCACGCATACGAATCGGGGGATAGGGAAGCCTTGGGAGCGGCTCCCCTTTTTCTTTCCCGAATTCGTATCTCGCCAATCACCTCCTACGAGACGAAATCTCTGTCCAGGATGTAGATTGCCATGTGACGTGTCTAGAATACGTCCTCTGATATGTCGCGATATCCCTTTCACGAGGGATACTCGCTCCAGGAGTTAGAATTCTGGTACCTTAAGGTAAATTCTCTGGGAATATCGCCGTAGTTGTAATATACCCTAGGAAGCTACCCTATAGGAACTTCCATCAGGACGACATGGCCATCTCACCCAAAAATAGATTTTTCGCTTCGCTCAAAATCCGTTATATACATATATATATATATATATATATATATATATATATATATATATATATATATATATATATATATACATATATATATATATATATATATATATATATATATATATATATATATACATATATATATATATATATATATATATATATATATATATATATATATATATATATACGTATGTATATATATATATATATATATATATATATATATATATATATAT
>NC_090743.1:68657317-68664817 GCF_036898095.1 Palaemon carinicauda
TTGAGATGACATATATCTACATATGTAGAACTGAATGAAATTACAATTAAACAAAAGACGACAGTTTTATGTAATTTACAAACATTACTCAATCCCACGTGAGTAGACCTCACCTAATAAGCTGGTTTTTAATACACATATAAAATACATGAATTAGATATTCTACTCTCATGGAGACCACCTTCGAAAGAATATATATATATATATATATATATATATATATATATATATATATATATATATATATGTGTGTATATATATACATATATATATATATATATATATATATATATATATATATATATATATATATACATATATATATACATATACATACATATATATTTATATATATATATATATATATATATATATGTATATATATATATATATATATATATATATATATACATATATATATATATATATATATATATATATATATATATATATATATATACATACATACATATACCGTATATATATATATATATATATATATAGAGAGAGAGAGAGAGAGAGAGAGAGAGAGAGAGAGAGAGAGAGAGAGAGAGAGAGAGAGAGATAGAGAGAGAGAGAGAGAGAGAGAGAGAGAGAGAGAGAGAGAGAGAGAGAGAGAGAGAGAGAGAGATGGGATGGACAAGTCAGAACGAAAAGAAAAAAATAAATAATTTATAATAGCTGGGCCAGGAAACAACCTTGCTTGGTAAAACTCTTTGATGAGTAGTAAAAAAAGATGGAAGAGAGAGCAAAAGCAGAGTACCCCAATGGGAACTGACATGTTTTACATTTTATAAAAACACAATAAGTATAATCGTTCATTCTCAAAAATATGTTTGTTTAACCGGTTAGAAATTGGCCTTATAGTTCAGGAAGTCAGATATTTATATCTTTAGATATGAAGCTAAAAAAGTACTTTTGGAAGTACAGTCCTGGAAAAATGGCTAACAACTAAGTATGAAGACTGGTGATAAGAATAAAACAGGGTTTTCACTGTGGTGATAATTATCGAGAAGGTAAATTGCCCTGTGAAATTTCAGATACAGTATAAAGTGTCACACAAGGATGAGAATTGCATGTTTAAAATCAAGGTTTTTTGTCGATAAGGTTGACATTGACATAAAAAGAGATAACAAAACGTAATGACAATAGAGTTTAGATTATTCTTTAACATAATTACGTTCAACGGAACTTTCGTTGAGTTCGATGACGGTTGTAGTATTGTAGAAAACGTGGATAAGGTATATTTTATTTTCATGTGCGTTGCTTGCTGCATACGTGTTACATGTTTCTCAAGAGTTTTAACTTTTACAATTACATTTAAGAATTTGGAAAGGACACATGTAAATATATACTATTTCTAACCAGTACTTTTACTTTCCAAAATACCTGTATTTATTTACACCCCCCCCCCCCCCACTAAAAAAAAAAATAAAAAAAAAAATAAATAAATAAAAGTTATATAAAACATTAACCCTTGAATTCCCTACCATGTTTTTGTCGATGTATGATTTATGGGACTTTAGACAGAGAAAGAATTGTTGTGAGCTTAGTAAAGGGAGAACAATTCATCACCAAAATCGAAATTGGACTTGTCCTGGTTTTTCCTGGTTTCGGATCGCATTTCTTTCTTTTCTTTAAAGCCTTACGGAAAATGGTTTAAACCTTTTAGCGTTAGGTACTTTCCTTGAATTAGAAACATATAATAACTTTGAATATATGATTCTTTATCAATCTGAAGAATATTAATGATAATAGGAGATCCGTGTTAAACTCTCCCAATAATAATAAACTTGCTCATACAAATAGTTTAGATTTTTTTATGCTTTTCAACTAGGATATTCTTGCATTCCTGGCTATCTTATGTTTCCTATAACTATTAAACATTTGGTCTTAAACGTAAACTTATTAATTGCTTTTGTACTCTAGGCTTCTAAAGTGTGCCAGGCGTCAGTTAGGTGATACCTGAGACGCGAAGTGAATGCAACAAAACTTTGTTAAACAGACATCGACCTCAAATATCAGGACTTGCGAGCAGGAACGATCCCAAAAATTCAAATAAAATTAAACATAACCTATCAAGCTCATACAGGTTTGTTTATTAACAGTGGAGGGAAGAGCGAGTGATACCATACAAAAGCAAAACCGCTACAGAGTACTAGCGTGTATGAAAGATGTGCCGTACATGGCTCACCCCCCTAAATATTATTATAAGGTGAGATAGTTCGCCTTGCTCTTGAGAGGTGTACTGTAAGCAGGTCATCTGGCAGGAGATATGCAGGTTTTAGGCGAGACATCTAAGGCATCTTTAGGAGTGGTCCTTAGTCCCAGAAGAACCCAGGGATGATGGGTAAACAAGTTGGAGACCTTGCAGCGGGACATCAAAAGTGCTTTGAGGGTGCAATGAAAACGTTCAACCATTCTGTTGGCAGCAGGGTTGTAGGCAGTTATCTGATGTAGGCTGAGACCCAACAGATTCGCTAATGATGTCCACAATTCAGAGGTAAGAGTGCTGACCCTGTCAGGAGTGATATGGATAGGGATACCAAATCTCACTATCCATTCTGAAAGTAAGGCAGATGTACATAAGGCGGATGTTGCAGTTTCCATAGAAATGGTTTCAGGCCAATGAGTGGAAAGGTTGATGACAGTAACAAGGTAACAATGTCCTTGTGATGTGAATAGGAGCCCTACTACGTCAACGTGAATGTGGACAAAATGACCGTGAGATTGAGGATATTAAGGTTAGGCATGAAGTACAGGCCCGGACCCAATGCCTACCATCCTTAGTAATGCCGTGTCATGTGAAGTTCGTCTTCAGTACCTGTGCAGTAGATCGGCGTGAGAGATGTGAAAGGCCAAAAATGAAATCAAATACCTGTCGCTGTATGGAAGCAGGTATCCACTGTCTAGGTCTACCAGTACTGATGTTACAGATTAGGGTGACATTTAAGTCATCGAGGAGGACGTCTTCCCAACGGAGGGATGTGCATGATGTCCTACTTTCTTGGTACTCTGAATCTTCCAAGGAACGTGTTGAAGGGTGCAACTGTATTCAAACATGGCAGAGGGATGTCGGCAATGACAGGCGAACCTGGCATCGGACTGTCGATGGAAGGCATGAACTAAAGGCATGTGCTCTGTGCGAATAAAGAAGGGCATACCTTCAAAGAAGTGGTGAAAGTGATGGACAGCCAAGTGCATAGGCAGCAATTTGCAGTCTGCCTTGAACAGTTTTCTATTGAAGAAAGTCAATGGAAAGGCAAGTAGTTGTCCACCTGTTCGAGTACTGCACAAATAGCAATGGCATTAGCATTGGTGGAGAGAAAGAGAGGTGCATGTGCCACAGAAAAAGTGATAGTAGCTGTGGTTGATAGCACATTCTTTGCGTTGCAGAAGTCCACTTCTTGAAGAGGACCCCAATTCAGGTCTTTTAGCTTGCCCTAGAAGGAGGCATAGAGGGTGCAAGAGTTGTGGAGATGGCTGGCCAGAAATGATTATAATAGTTGATCAAGCCCAAGAATTTTTTGACTGTTGAGGTTGGGGGGAACTTCTGAAAGGCTGCTACCCTTCTCAAGGAGGGTGTGGATTGGGGAGGGGTCGAGGAGTATAAATATGAGTTGACTAACCGATGGTGGGCAACATAAACCAGGAGGTTGAAATGTGTCCTAGCTGTCCTACCACAGTCACAACAGCTACGGTCGATGGTGAATAGTTGTCCTTTTCGTCAGGAGTGGAGGTGCTGATGGAGGTCTTTTAGGGAGTGAAGTGACTGTTCACAAGGGCGTGAACTTTAGTCATCAGGTACGAAGTAGACTCACTTTACAAGAAGAGCTGTCTGCAGTGGGTTGCAGGCGAGCGATACTGGTCATTTCCCTGAGGCCAAGCGAACAATTTTAGTCCCCTAACGGTGGGTGGGAGATTTGAAAAAGTTTGGCTATATGGGTGGCTGGCGATGGGGAGTAGTGCTCCATTAGGTAAAAGAACTTGTTCTGTTTCTGAAGTGGATTAAAAACGGCTGCTGATGATTATTGTGCGAAAAGCCCGTTACTTAGTAACTGAGAGGCCAGGTGAATACAACTGAACTTTATTAAACAGACATCGAACTTAAATACCAGGCCTTGGGAGCAAGAACGTCACAAGAATTCAAAAGGCAAACATGAGCTATCAGGTTTATACAAGTTGGTTTATTAAGAGTGCATGGAGAGCAAGTGATTAGATAAAAAGCAAAACCATTACAGTGTACGAACGTGTATGAAGCATGTGCTGTAAAATAGTCTCGAAATTGAGTATCTTTAGTTTAAGTTACAATAAAGTGTCATTCACTTGATATATATATATATATATATATATATATATATATATATATATATATATATATACATATATATATATATATATATATATGTACATATATATATATATATATATATATACATATCTATCTATCTATCTATATATATATATATATATATATATATATATATATATATATATATATATATATATATACATATATATATATATATATATATATATATATATATATATATATATATATATATGTATACACACACACACACATATATATATATATATAATAAATACATATATATACATATGTATATATATATATATAAATATATATATAATAAATACATATATATACATATGTATATATATATAAATATATATATATATATATATATATATATATATATATATATATATATATGTATACATATATATATATATATATATATATATATATATATATATATATATATACATATATATATATATATATATATATATATATATATATATACATATATCAGACAAACTGTGTAACTAGGCATTTCAGGAAATGCCTAAAGAATTTAGGTATTTCGCGAACTGACTGATTTACTTAGCGATTTTGTGAAATGACTAAAATTTCCAAGCATTACGTGAAGTGACTCGTTTTATAGCCAAGTGATATCGCAAAACATTTGGTTAAAAAAGAGTTTTAGTTCAATAGTGTTTATTTGCTGTTTTTTTGTATATGCTTATGGTATTTTAGTGGCAATGTTTTTTTTTTTTTTTTTTTTTTTTTTTTTTTTTTTTTTTTTTTTTTTTTTTTTTTGCCAAGGACAGAATTTTAGGTTGAATAGTATATATTTTGGTCAATAGTGTATATTTCTAGGTATATTGTATATGCTTATGGTATTTTAGTAGGAACAATTCGGTAACAACATATTTCTTAAAACCATTTATTGTTTCTTCTTTCAATAAATGTACAATTAGACAACACGTGGAATGAGTCAATCATATATACACAAGTTAAAAATGTTGTGTAACACTTTAATGTCAATTTGCAGGCCACACTTGTAATACAAAATTGTGATACAAAATTAGTTTGCGCAATGCTTCCAAGGCATGATAATTCAAATTCAAATAAGAAACAGAGTACTATATTGGCACATTTGATCTCCACATTTTACACAATCAAGTAATATTATTGCAATTCTTCCAGGATTTTTTACTTAACTAAACCATTATAGCACAATAGTGATACACAAAGTACTTTTACACAACTTCACCATATGCTCCCTATTTATTGCAACAGGTAAGGCTGCTATGACAACGGATGTTACACTTCACCATAGCCTAATAACACTGACACCTGTTGGTACTGCACTTTTTTCAACCTGAACTTACAAAACTGCAATGTAGGTGTCATTGGCCATCGGAGAGGCATTTTTTCTGTGCCTCGCGAAAAGATACTTGCTGTCCATGCATAAGAGATTTAAAACTATTTATGATAATATATTGAAATTGTTTCCATCAATCATTTCACAAAAAGCCTCATTTAATGAAATGACTAGTCATTCATGAAAGGCTTAGGCTTTTTATAGAATAAGAAAATATTTAAAATGAAAAAAATATTTAATGTATGATGTTAGTATTAGTTAAATCTACACTTCAAATTGTGACAAACTGTAATCGAAAACTTCTCTTATTGATCAAGGTACTTACTTCTTAACAATATTGGATCAATGACGAAACTTAGAAGGTTTAACCTTTGAGGCAATCATCAACTCTTCAATTCTATAATTATACAAATGTTTCTAGGCAACAAGTATTTTTGACATGTATTATACTTTTGATAGAGCCCATTCCTAAACTTATTTTCAAAGTCATTTACTATTTTCAAGTTTATTAATATATCAAATTTCGGAGAGTTTTATTTGTATTCATACCTTGACAAGGAGCTTCCACTTGGCTACCATGGATGGCTTTAAACGAACCATACAAGACATTGCATACAGAACATTCTATAATTTCAAACCTCACAAAGTTTTTTACCCCATTTTTTTCTAAAAAGGATATTGAAATCTTGAAAAACCTAGGCAAAGACTCAACTATAATTATAATCAAACCGGATAAAGGTTATAGATGTAATACTGGATAAAACTGATTATGTAAAGTAAATGGAAGATATTTTAAATGATAGGTCTAAGTTCAGGGAGTTGGTGTCGGAGGATCCCTTAATTCACACTTCAAACATGGAGAATAAAATAAAATACAGAGTTCGTAAGCGGAAGAAGGAAGGCATTTTGTCAGGCGATTCACAAAAGAGGCATTCCTCTGGGACCAATTCTCAGCGCTATTAATATCTGTTCCTATGACCTGTCCAAACATCTAGTAACTAAGCTCGCCCTTTCACAGTAAATGAGTATACTCTGAAGAATACTTAGGGATTTGTGAAGTTGATAAATTCTGTCGAAGATGCAAATAACTATGTTATTTACTGCTTCGACATAGAAAGTTTGTTCACAAACATTCCTTTAAGAGAAACATTGGAGATAATTCTTGAACAACTTTTCCCTAACCCAGAGGACATTTTCGAAGGTTTTAATAAAAAAACAACTTAAAATACTATTAGAACTAGCTACCACTACATCAACATTCATGTTAATTGACAGGTTATATGAGCAGGTAGATGCGGTAGTAATGAGATCGCCGTGTGGACCAACCTTGGCAAATATATTTCTATGTTATTGTGAAGGGAAACGGCCCAGTGATTGTCCTGTAGAATTTAAGCCTTTTTTTTGTACCGTTGGTATGTAGATTATACATTTTTACTTTTCAAAGATGAGATCACATAAGCTAGTTTTTAGATTATTTAAAAACAAAGCATCGTAACATGAAATTTACAAAAGAAATATGAACAGGATAATACTTCGCCTTTTTCTCGATGTCTTGGTCTCTCGGAAACATACCTTTGAAACCTGAGTATTTCGAAAGAAAAACACTTTTACATGACTAAACACTAATTTTTCAAGTTCGGAACCAAAAATCTACAAAATTAATTCAATAAAAACCTGTTATATAGATTTTATCATGTATGTTCAACTTATCTGGTGTTTCATGAGGAAGGAGAATTTCTAAAATAATTTGTATTAACATTGGGTTCCCCTCTGAGCCTCTATTACAATTAAGTCAAGAAGTTTTTAT
>NC_090743.1:68674817-68682317 GCF_036898095.1 Palaemon carinicauda
ATTTATACACATGCATAAAAGTTCTCTCGTGAAAATACAGCATGTTTTTTTTTTTTTTTAGCAAATCATTCTTTTCACTTCTATTCCCATTTTCTTTACTATGTGTTCTCAGTCTCCCTTTCTCTATTAATTGTATGAGCCAGATCTGATATTGTTAGTAATACCAATGAATCGCTTTTCCAATATGTCTATTGACATTCCAATTCCAGTGAGTTCACGTTCTGAATTCCACACTATTTGCTCGTAGCTGGGACTGGTAATGAAGGTCTTAATTAGATGAAGATATCTATGTCCTTTTCATTGTAGTCTAAAGAGTATGGCTAGAGGGCGGAAAACTGATTATCTGGTTTCAGTGAATTTAGCTATAGATTTCTTTTGTCACGAAAGGTTTCGTCTTGAGAGATTTGCTACTACCATTGGCTCTTACACCTAATAAATTGTCCGTGAAAAAATCTTGAACCGATATGAAAATGTCTGCTTCATGAGATGTTTAGATTCACGTAATATAAGTACCTTAACAATTAATATCCCCTGATTCTTCAATTACTAATACAGTTTTTGTTAATAAACAATCATTACTTTGCAGAAAAGCCATTTATAACTTCCTTTACGTCACTATAATATGGAAAATGTTTTTTTTTTTCTTTTTTTGGTATAAAACTTTGAAGCTGTTAAGGTAACATGTAACTTTAGCTTAATTTTAACTTCAATAGCATTATCATTGTTAGGTAGTTTGAAGTATTTGGGTACAGCACAAAATCCTTTACTTGCTCCGCTCTCAAGAATCATGACTGGTTGCTACATTCTCACAACTGATTTGTAAAAACATAATAATAATAGTAATGCAATCAATAATAGATAATTATTAAATTGTATTAGTGACCCACGCTGCTGACATTCGCATCCTATCCATGTACCGCTTCCCGAACAAAGGACCAATGAGATAATGTTTATTTGTGAGCGAATCTAATCACGGCAAAGCAAATGCTATTCAAGTGGCGGCCAATCACGATGATTGTAGTTGGAGCATGTTAAAGATTATGGACTGCAGCAATCCAGTAACTTTCACACTAATATAAAACGCTTAATTCTCATAGCGCTAACGTGAATTGTTAGATTTCCTCAACAATTGTACATTCAAACAAGATTGTGTTATCTGCTTACAGGGATTCAGTGTATAATGGTTGTCCATCAAATATTTAAAAGTTTGTTCGCATATCTAATTCCAATTAAAGTTTGAGTTACCTTATCGTTTCGTAAATTATACTTTGTAAAATACAAGAAACAAACAAGGAGTTGGATCTGTTTCAATTTGTTATTTTGTTTGTACTGGATATGATCTCCCATTTACCTATAGTAACTTTTAGAACCCTGATGTTAAATTATCATAGAGATGAATAATTATTCTTAGAATAGCCATATTCAATACAATCTTGGTTTCATCATCGATTTTCCTTTCCCTCAAAGCCACGTGGTCACAGATCTTTTTGCATGAATAATTTCCCAATATTAATAATTATTGATAACCTTTCAAGAATTTCGTTTCTTAACCCCTTTAGTTTTCAATATCATGCCTGTTGAATGGTGGCTGTTATTAGGCGTTTCCAAGTTTTGCAGTCCTTCTATGACTTCTTGGAAATTATTCTCATTTGTGATGATAATATACGATTATATTCCATTGACTGTCTCTCTCATATGCGAGATTTTGTTATTTAATCCAAATGCGGGTTACTTTTATTACGAGTTACAGAAAGTTACAAGGATTGTGTATATCTCAAAGAATTTTTAGTCCATCTGGCGGAGACTCCATTTGCTCTAGGGTAGAGCGATTTGGTTTGAACGCTTAGAGAGTTTTTATAATCTTAACTAACATATTCTTGAACTCGTTTACGGTGTTACTGTTTTACTACATCCGCTGGAGTTCTGTTCCATATATTTGCTATTTTGTATGTAAAAAAATTAACCACATTGGATGGTGTTGCATCTTTTCAATTCCAGTTTGTATCCGTTACCTCTGAATTGATTTGTGCTCTGATTGTTGTCATCTACATTTGTTATTCCTTTAAGAATTTTTAATGCCTCTATTAACTGTCCCTTAGTCCGTCGAGTATATAGATCAAATAACTTCAAACGTTCCATCCTCTTTCTATATACAAATTGTTTAAATGTTGAAACTAGTTTGGTGGCTTTAGCTTGTGCTGCTTCCAGTCAATTTATATCCTTCTGAATACTTGGTGCCCAGAATTTGACACCGTTTTCTAGATGGGGTCTTCTTAGTGATGTGTACAGCTGAAGTAAAGTGTCTATGCTTCTTTTCAGGTTTTATGTTATGTTTGATGAACTTCAAATCTTTGCAGATAATAAGAATGAGATCTTCCTCTGGTCCACACTATCTGTTTCATTACCCCAACAGTAAATATCCCTTTTGTGGGTTACAATAACCTATGTGTAAATCTTTGTATTACCCACAGTTGAAGGGCATATGCCATTTTTCCGACCATTCTCCTCATTTAGTTAGATCCTCTCTCTTGAGTTTTCTACGTCTTCTGAGTTCGCAGTAGTTCTCGTATCTAAAATACGAAAGTAGAGAGAGAGAGAGAGAGGAGAGAGAGAGAGAGAGATGAGAGAGAGAGAGAGAGAGTACCATCGTGAAAATGTAAATAAAAGATCCTGCCCTACCAGAAATAAACTAAGTATGGATCCAGTAGGAAAAATTGACAAAACTCTCATACCTTCCTCTGACCAAACCACCGGCAATTGTAAAATTTAGTATAAAAAAAATAGATGAATATATCCATAAATATGTTGAGAAAATACGAAAATAAAAGGAAAACTCTCCTTCACATACATTCTAGATTTCAAATATTCCCGGCCCTCCTGTAATTGAATTCCCGGTTCATATTTCGTGAAAATTCGTCGTCGGTCAGACCACGGTCCAGTGGAGGACCCAGAAAGTGCTGAATGCACAAAAGTGTTTTGTGTACCTAGGAGAAGAGGGGATGTGGTAAGAGAGGGAGACAGAGGTGGGGGAAGAGTAGGGTGAGGTGTAGAAATAAGCCCAGGAGGGGAAGGTGTTTAGATGGCGTACACACATGGAGGAATGGTAGTAGAATGGAATTTCATATTATTACGGGAGTTGAGAGAGAGAGAGAGAGAGAGGAGAGAGAGAGAGAGAGAGAGAGAACAACATTCCTTCACAACCAGAGAAAGAGAAGCATGAGAAAAAAGAGAGAGATAGAGAGAGAGAATGACAAATAATTCCACAGTCTTTCGCAGCCAGAGAAAAGGAAATGTGATAAGTAGAGAGAGAGAGAGAGAGAGAGAGAGAGAGATAAACATTCTTTCACAACCAGAGAAAGGGAAGCATGAGAGAAGAAGAGAGAGATGGAGAGACGGGAATGAGAGAAAATTCCACAGTCATTCGCAGCCAGAGAAAAGGAAATGTGATAAGAGAGAGAGAGAGAGAGAGAGAGAGAGAGAGAGAGAGAGAGAGATCAACATTCTTTCACAACCAGAGAAAGGGGAGCATGAGAGAAGAAGAGAGAGATAGAGAGAGAGAATGAGAGAAAATTCCAGTCATTCGCAGCCAGAGAAAAGGAAATGTGATAAGTAGAGAGAGAGAGAGAGAGAGAGAGAGAGAGAGAGAGAGGTTGTATTTAACATTCTTTCACAGGCCAAGAAAAGGAAATATTGTAAGGAGAGAGAGAGAGAGAGAGAGAGAGAGAGAGAGAGAGAGAGTTACAAGGATTTTGGATGTCTCAGAAACTTCTTAGTCCATCTGCAAAGACTCCATTTGCTCTTGGGCAGAGCGATACACTTTAAGCATTTATAGAGTTCTTATGATCTTATCTAAATTATTCTTGAACTCGTTTACCGTTTTATTTCTTACTACATCTGCTGAAAGTGTATTTCGTGTATTTTCTATTTTGTATGTAGAGAAATAGCCACATTGAGTGGTTTTGTATCTTTTCAATTCCAGTTTTTATCCGTTACATCTGTACTGATTTTTGCCAAGCGTGAATAGACTGGGGTAATCTACCTTTGTTATTCCTTTAAGAATTTTGAATGCCTCTGTTAACTGTCGCCTTTGTCGTCGAGTTTGTAGATCAAATAAGTTCAGATGTTCCATTCTCCTCCGTCTATATCTAAATTGCCCAAGTGTTGGAACTAGTTTGGTGGCCTTAGCTTGTACACTTCCAGTGTACTATATCCTTCTGAATACTTGGAGCCCAGAATTTGGGTCTTTCTAGTGATATGTACAGCTGTAGTACAGTGTCTTTGTATCTGTATTTGAATTTTCTCTATGTAACCTATTGGTTTTTGTACTCTCTTTTCAGCTTTTATGCTCTATTTGGTGAACTTCAAATCCTTACTGATAATAATACCGAGATCTTCCTCCTGGCTCACACTTTCTATTTAATTACCCAGTAGTAGGTAATCTGGTTGCAGGTTACTACAACCTATATGCAGGACTTTACATTTCCCACAGCTGAAAGGCAACTTCCATTTTCTGGATCATCCTCGCTTCATTGAGATTCAGGTAATAAAAGTTTTTGGCAGGCATAACAACTTTTATTTTTTATTCGATCTACCGTAATCCAGGCATAGATGATTCTATCTTCAATTGTCTTCTCACCATCATGGCTACGATACAAGAAGATGATAGAAAGGCCTCTTTTGTCTTTGTTGGTTATTTCAATGGTCACCATAGGGAGTGGTTAAATTCTGTTTCGCCTACCGATCGCCATGGCTCAAGGTGCCCGGCCGGTATACCAATATAAGGGGTTAAAGGACGAAAAATACAAAATACTGAAAAAAAAAAACACTGAGCTTTGTATAACAATGGAGAATACGTATACGAAATACTTTGTCAAAATTCTACTTACTTTCATAGTTACAGGGTAATTAGTAAAAGTAACTATAAACCAAAAACATTGATCCCTACAAGAAAATTCAGTATTTTTTCTTTTATCGTAAATTTTGATAACTATCACATTTCAATATAAAACAAAATTTGAGCAACAGAATCTGTGTAGATTCCATGAATCACAAGACGAAGTATTACACGGTAAGTACACCTTTCGGCCTTCAGTGCTAGCACAAACCTCAATAGAGAGTTCACGTTTGAAATTGAGCTCTGACATTCACTCGTTTTTACGTGTTTTCTTGGTTTCAGAAAGAGTTTTATCATAATAAAGAAGAAAAGAAAATTTCAACATCTAGTCAACATAGGGAAGAAGAGAATTCAATCTAATAAGAGTTCAGAAGTGGGTAAAATCGGTGATATTAGCGGAGTTAGTGGAGGAGAGAGATGATGAAGCGACCGTCTCGTCTAAAGAAGCAAGATACTGAGTAAAGGAATCTTCATTTATGATTGAACTATGATAAATAACATTGGTTTTGTTTATTAGTATTCAACAAAGCACATAAAATTCATAATAATCCTGATTCATCATTATTGTTTTTGTAAAAATACAAAGAAAAACTTTGACAACCGAATCTCAAAACAATATTTATTGACCTTCAAATTCTAGCTTCTCACTTAGTTTTAAAGATATGCTAAAAAGGAAAAGACAATTTTTACATCTTACTAACATAAAGAAGAAAATTTGCTCTAACAAGAGTTCAGAAGTGGGTAGTATCAGCGATATTAGAGGAGTTTGTGAAAGAGAGGGATGATGAAGGAGCGACCGTGTCTCCTAATGAAGCAATATATTGAGCAAAGGGATCTTAATTTATGATTGAATTATGATAAATAACTTTTAATATCCAAAAAAGAACAAAAACTTCATATTAAACAGGATTTATTAATATTTTCTTGGTAAAAATACAAAGAAAAACTTTGAACGCTCGTATCTCAAAACTATACTTATTGATCTTCAAATTCTATCTAAACCATAGTTTCAGAGATATAGCATTGGGATTTCGTATAAATCTTGGAGAGACATTATAAAACAATAAAATAGTCTCTTTTTCCAGTTTTTTCCCTTATTTTTTTTTCTTATTTTTCCCCTGAATTATAAGAAATATTTTTTACCATAAAGAAAAATTCATATATAGCAAAAACTTACATTTGAAAAAAATAAAAAAAATCAATTTTTTTGGAGGTCTACCTAAGGTCTATATAGGGTAGTAATTCCAGGTCTTAATTAAGTATCAAGGGAGGAGATATAACTTGAAAAACATTAATTTTCAGGATAAATCACCCTGGTGTCGCAAAACTGAAGGTCAAAGGCAAAAATCCTATGCAGTTGGGAGATGTAATAAGTCACCTTATTAAGTGGTGTGAATGTCAAAGTTCTGTCCTTAAAAATCGGCCTTAGCCAGTCGGCCCCCTTAAGAGCAAATCATAAGTGAAGCTACTCACAGGTCTGGTAACTGCGTGGACCTCGTATACACCGACTCTTCTGGCGTTATAACAAGTAAGGTTGGTTATCCAGTTGAGACATCTGATCATGCCTTGATTTCATTAGTAGTGACGACTGAGCAGCTTGTCCCTGATGCATCATACCCATAGAAAATCTATATGAAATCTATAGCAGATTGGAATGGGATTTTCCATGATCTTTTGAGCTTGAATTGGTCACAACTATATGGTATCGTTAATAGTGTAGTCCCTGTGAATGAGAAACTAGTCATCTCGAGTGCCAAGGTACCGAGTGAAGTACAAACCATGGTTCAATGATGATTGTAGATGTGCTTATTGGAAGAAGCAGGAGGCCTATCATCTTTGGAAGGGTAACAAGTCAGATTTGACTGGGAATAACTTTACTCAGCTTAGAGTTTTGGGTCAGAGAGTTTATGCTTCAACTGAAAAGGAATACAATTTAACCATAAAAGAAACAGTTTCTGGTACAACCCCGGGGTATGTGTGGTGGACTACCCTTAAATCTGCACTCTTTGGTGTAGATGCAACAGTTCCTCCTCTATTTAAACCAGATGGCTTTATCACCCACTGTCCAAAGGAAGAGGAAACCCTTTTGGCTGATGTGTTTGACAGTAAACAGAGTAACAAGAAACTCGAACTTCCTCATTCCTGTTTTCCTGAGGCTAAACTAACTAGTTTAGCTCTTCAATCTCGTGAAATCAAAGCTCTCCTATTGGACCTTGCTGCTTATGGATGTGCAGACCCAAATGAAATTTTATCTTTGTTTTCTATAAAGACTGCAGATTTCTTAGCTCCAAAGCTATCTGTTATTTTGTGCAAGTTAGCAGGAAGAGGAGCTTATTTTAGCATTATTATTATTATTATTATTATTATTATTATTATTACTTGCTAAGCTAGAATCCTAGTTGCAGAAGCAGGATGCTATAAGCCCAGGGGCTCCAACAAAGAAAATAGCCCAGTGAGGAAAGGAAATAGGTAAAAATAAAATATCTTCAGGACATTAAAAACTTTAGAATAAATATTTCCTAAATAAACTATAATAACTTTAACAAAACAAGAGGAAGAGAAATAAGATAGAATAGTGTGCCCGAGTGTCCCCTCATGCAAGAGAA
>NC_090743.1:68694817-68712317 GCF_036898095.1 Palaemon carinicauda
CATTACCTTCTAGTGCCCCTGAGGGCCCAGCGCGCCATCGATCTGATGACGACGCCCCTCGGCAGCCTGGGATGAACTGATGAACCTCCTCCAGCTAAACAAGCTCGACAGCGATGGGCGGCCCAGAGATTTAAGCCTGTCAAGGGAGATCTTCCTCCGTCGTCTTCGCCAATGCATCCGTGCCTAGTTGGAGGGTGCCGAGGACCTGGACATGCCATCATTAGTTGAGAAGGCCAAGAAACTTCACCCGGCAGGCAGGCCTGCCAGATACGCCGCCACCACCTCCGTCAACGCCATCACGAAAGAGACTGAAGATTATCCTTCAGAGCCAGACATGGGGGACGGTCAAAGTGGTCCATGGCGGGGATATTCCAGAACTCCCGCTCTCGTCCTCCGCCACATCGACAGCAGCAGCAATGGCAGCAGCATCCCCAGCAGGAGCAAGGGCTCCAGCAGAAGGACCACTTCTACAAGGATCCTGACTTTCCCAGATCCACCAAGTATGAGGGAAAGAGGCACGGAAGTGTGCCCAGCCATGCGCCCATCCAAAAAGACTAGATGGGCGACCCCGTCTACAAGGAGCCATGGAGCAGGCAAGGCCCGATCACACGGGCTTCTACATCCTGGACGTCAACTAAGGAAAATTGTTCCTGGTGGATGACCGCGGCCTCCCATCAGACGACAGGGCCGTCTTGGTCGCCATAAACGGCAGCCCCATCACCTGTTACGGGACAAGGATACTAAAGATATCCATCATACGCCGGGATTATGTCTGGCCTTTCCTGATCGCAGACGTCAAGGTGCCCCTCCTGGGCGCCAATTTCCTTGATCACCACGGACTGCTGATAGATGTGCATCCCACTACCTCTTCAATGGGCCCAGCCTTTCCATGGTGTGTTCAGTCACGCCCCACAAATACGGCCGCCTGCTTCAGGAATTCCTGGAGGTCTTCAAACCCGGGCTTCGCCAACTGGAAGGGGTCCCCGCCCAGCATTGGGTATTTCACCATATCTCACAACAGGCCCCCAAAAACCATTACAGGTTTAGACGCCTCCCTCCGCAGAAGCTACAAGACGCCAAGCCCGCCTTCCAGGAGATGGAGCACATGGGAATTTGCAAGAAGGCATCCAGCCCGTGGGCCTCTCCGCTTCACATGGTCAAGAAACCCGACGGGAGTTGGAGGCCCTGAGGCGATTATAGATGCTTAAATCTGGCCACTGCGCCTGACCACTACCCTTTGCCCAACATGCAGGATCTCACCGAGGCCCTCCACGGGGCGACTATTTCCTCTAAAATGGATCTCTTGAAGTCTTATTTTCAGTTCCCTGTGCATCCCGACGACATCCCGAAGATGGCCATCATCACCCCATTCGGGTCCTACATTTCTCCTACTCAACGTTCGGCCTAAGAAACGCTGGGGTAACCTTCCAGCGTCTAATGGATAGCATCCTGGAGGATCTCCCTTTCTGCGTTGTCTACGTCGATGACATCCTCATGTTCTCCAAGAAACGGGAGGACCACCTGGGGCACGTGAGGACGGTTCTAGAGCGACTGCAGGAGAATGGCTTCTTGGTACGGTTTGACAAGTGCACATTCGGGGCGGAGAAGGTTGAGTTCCTGGGACATGACCTCTCAAAAAGGGGCGTGCGCCCCCTGACATTGAAGGTGGAGGCTGTAAACAAGTTCTAGGCACCGACCTCCGTGAAGTCTCTGCAAGAGTTCATCAGCATGGCTAGCTACTACCGGAGGTTCCTGCCCAACATCGCCAGTGTGATGACGCCCCTCCTCAACGTCCTGAAGGGGAAACCGAAGAAACTACAATGGGGTCTTCCCCAACAAAAAGCGTTTGAGCAGACAAAGACTGTCCTCATCGATCGATCAACGAGGTGGTCAAAAGCGACATCCATGACCGAAGCCTCAACGGACGCCTGTGCCCATGCCCTTCTCCCAAGCTGGGTCAGCCGTTTCAGGGTCCTGTGGGCATCCCTTGCCCGCCTGATGGGGACCTGCACAGCAAGACTGCCTACAACCCTGCAGCCATCGTTCCCTGAAGGTGGCCCTAATGGCCCGATGCAAGGACGAGCATTGGATCAAGTAATTCCCCTGGGTCCTCCTCGGCCTTCGAACGACTCCGAAAGCAAACGGCGATGCATCTTCAGCAGAAAAAGTCTATTGAGAGACGCTCATGGTCCCTGGAGAGTTTTTCCCTGTTAATTCAGACACCGAAGATGTCAGCCTCGCCCGGCTGTGTGAAAGGGCAGGAAAGTTCATGCCGTACCAGAAAACATGCACGGACAGGACGAAATGTTTCAAGTCGGCCTTGCTGGACTTATGCCCTTTCGTCTTTGTCAGATATAATGGTCACCGGCCCCCACTCTCACGCCCATACAAGGGGACATATCATGTGCTAGAGAGAGCAAATAAGGCATTCAAGATCATGATCCATGGAACTGAAGACTGGTTGACCATGAAAAGATTAAAGCTTGCTCACACAGAGGATGAGGACAACGTATCCAAGCAGTAAGGCCAGCACCCGTGAGTGCCTCCCCAGAATAAAACAGAAGACACAAGAAGTCCGCTGAGACACAGTCCAAGGAAACCGCACCCAGCAGTTGAGCCCCCCGGGTTGCAACACTGGGGCGGCATCCTGCAACTGCCTGATGCACAAGATGGAGATAATGGCCGTCAAGCGCTAATATCCCGACGAAGGGGACGCCTGCAACCCCCGTCTCGATACAGAATCTAAAAGCGTGAATGTTTATAATCTATCTCTTCCATAAAATAATTAAAATGTTCCCCTTTAACAAAAGTCTTGGGGGGGAGGGGAGTAGGGTAAAGTTTTACTGTATTATAGATTCCGATTTCGAACATAAAATATATGTTTTCCTGTAGTAAATAACGTGATTTGACCGAATTTGACCTTCATTTCAACCACATAAAAACAGAATATCCAATTCGACTTACTGTAAGTAGCCGAACTGGTTGCTGTTATTACGGATGAAATTAAGGTGAAAACCGGTTAAATCACGTTATTTTCTACAGGAAAACATATATTTTCTCTTAAAATGATCAAATATAATGTCTTTTGTTATATACATATTGTGTTAAAATTTTTAGATATAATGACTTGTTCAAATTCCGTGTCACTTCACTCACGTATGTACTGCGAACGATAACATTAACAACGTTACCAATGTTACACTGCATTACCAACGTTAAGATGTCATTGGTAACGTTAACAATGGTACGGTAATATTAACATGTGTATTTTAAAGCATTTTTCCATATACCCTTTACACCATATATAAAAAGGTACAAAAAGGGTACAGAACCTAACAAACCCACCTAACCTAACCTAGAAGTTCATAACATTAGCAACACTATATATAATGGCTTTTGTTATGCCACTGGCTCTCTTACGTTTGCAGGAAAATAAAATATCAAGCTCGTATGTACTGGTAAGCGGTAATGTTGAGCTGTGCACGCTAACATTAGCAATGTTACAATAACATGCAATGTTACAATAACATTAGCAACTCTAAATATAATGGTTCTTGTTCCGCCTTAAGCTCGCTTAAGATCGCATGAAAATAAATCATCAAACTCGTATGTACTGGCAAGTGGTATGTTGAGCTGCGAACACTAACAAAATAGTAGAACTAACACATTAAAATTAAAGAAATTAATGACTTACTTTCATGACCGGGACGACGAAACTTGTGGGTCACCGGGGTTTTGTGACTGTGAGACTATGGCTCTTGACTTCTTTTTCTTAATTTAGTACTGCACTTGGAGCATTGTAAACGTTGGGCTATCACATTACGAGATTTAAGAAAATTATCAATATTGGAATTCACCAAAATACTTTCAAGTATGGATTACTGCAATCGTTACTAGTTTCTAAGACTTCCATCGTAAAATACGCAAATAGATGTCACTTGAACTCACAAAGACCTGACTTGGACAAATGTTTCCACGGAAAATGGTTTGTTGGAAAGTGGGGGTTGGGAAATATTACCTCCCATCCATGTGCAAACTTTCCATATGTAAGTGTTCGTGATTGGTTAACGGAAAAGCAACGGAGTCTAGAGCGTAAACATGAATAAACCAAAATGGGAAACTTGTCCAGAGCCAGTATTTATGAGAAATCTGGGCGTGATAAGGTATTAACAAAATGTATGAAAGTAATATAGCAATATAAAATGTAATTTATGATAAATAATATTCAATGGGATTATAAAATGAGGTGATTTTATAAGATATCGGATAATAAACCGAGTAAATCTTCGGTCAAACGTAATATGTATACAAGGGTATTACATAAAAGGAATATTCAATGGGAATGAAAACTGAGGTGATTTTATAAAATATCGGATAATAAAACGAGTAATTCTTGGATCAAACGTAATATAGTATAGTTGTACTGGATCAAGTAATATACTTGAATAACGTGAGTGAACTCGCATAGTTACATTTCAGGGTTAGGGAAGGGGAAATCCTATTGGTGGAGGAGGAGGAGCTTATGCGCGGGTTTTTGCGCAGTAGGTCGAAACCTGTTATGTACAAACGAACGAACGGGCGCGACTACAATCGGCAAGTAGAATGACAAAAAATAAATTAAAAGCACTGCTAATGTAGCATGTTACGCTAACATTGTCGCAGCTCTACATCACTCGTTGGCAGCACTGGTTACCGTATTTTTTCATGAGTCATAGGTCTTTGCAAAGAACCCCTCCAAAGTTAATCCCGTTATACTGTTTTGTCTATTCTTCCGTTTATCATACATCCAAGAAGGTAATGTATAGAGAAGAAAAGGCTTATTTTACCCTTATATATCGTTTCCCCAGTATGTTTTCCCTACCCAAAACCCCGAGTTCCTAACGGGGGTCCCCCATTATCGTAGGATATATATATATATATATATATATATATATATATATATATATATATATATATATATATATATATATATATATATATGTGTGTGTGTGTGTGTGTGTGTGTGTGTTTGTGTGTGTGTGTTTGTGTGTGCGTGTGCGTGTGCGTGTGCGTGTGTATAACCAGACACTCGCTATTTATTATATTGGAGAGATTGTTGCACCTGTTCTTACTTAAATTTTCAACTAAGCAGAAGATGAGTCGTTTCTCTCCCAGTTCATATACCAATCATATAGTCCTCCTGTTAGAACCATTAAACCCAATAAATATAACTGCACACTTAAAAAAACATTACATATCCTTCATTCCAGAACAAGTAAAGTGAAGTATGTCTCTGGTTCTTCGGGTAATTTATGGAAATGCGGGGAAAACATTAATCAAATTCCTGTTTAAATGCAAGACTGTAAATGTGTTCCGAATATTTATTTTTTCCCATTTTTTTTTATTTCTCATCATTATAAGAATGATTTGGATCTAAAAAAAATCCACAACTACTTATGTTCAACAAAAGAAAGGGCGTGTGGCTCTAAGTAATAATCAAATCTATTTATTACAAATTGTGATTAGCGAATGGAAACGTAAATGAGAAATACTATTTGGATAGCTAGATACCAACGAGTTCTTGGAAATTACGTCGGACCTCTCTATTTTAGAGTATCCTACAGCATGCAGCAATTGAAAAAAAAAATTGCTTTTATTCCAAATTTTACGGACCAAACACTTTTAGAAACTGTAGCTCATAACTGAAAGTAGCATAAACACTGAGATTTGTATAAGGTATTAAGGACCTTTCTAGTTTAAGAGTGCTGTACTGGCGAGCAGTTAGGTTGTAACTGAGAGACTCTTGTGAATGCAACGGAACTTGAGTATTTACACAACCCGTTCCAGTCAAGAATGGCACAAAAATTCAAAGACAATGGTGCAATAAAATACACGAATAGACAGGTTATCAGAGAGAGCGATAACGACACTATATATAAAATAAGAAATACCCGGTCCCTTACAATGTACGAGTGTTCGTGATACACAAGCGGTACAGTATCCTCTGTAACAGTTGAAAAACATTACATTTTATTCTCAAGCTTTTTTGTTCAAAATCTCTTAGAAACTGCAACTCGCTTGAAAGTAGCATATACACCAAGATTTATGAAAAAAAGAAAAAACAACAGAAAACAATTATTATTGCAAAGAGCTAATTTTTAAAATCCAAATAACTAGAGCGCAGAGAACAATTGCTGATATTGTCCAAGCGAATAAACAGTGAAGGCGAAATAATGACATCTGTTCATCTTCTCTGCAGATGAGCCTCAGCTGGAGGTTTAAGAGGAATCCATTAAGTGGAAGGGAAAACTTGGCAGACTCATCGTTTAAGAGTTTAGATCAAGACAACGACGAATTCTAAAAGAAAAAAAAAATGGGCGGAAGTCGCTCTCTTTATCACCACAGAAGATGAGTGTTGTCACAATTTTTCGATGCCTTTATACCTAGAATTTCTATTCTATTTACAAATGATTAGAGTTGATCAGAGAGAGAGAGAGAGAGAGAGAGAGAGAGAGAGAGAGAGAGAGAGAGAGAGAGAGAGAGAGAGAGGGAGAGAGAGAGAGTAATAAATAATTTTTTTGAAGCTTTTTGCACAATTGTATCATAGATAAAATGAATAAAAGATCGACTATATAAAAATCGAAATAAATTCAGCATGCATATTTCATGCTGAAATTTATGTCTAATCAATAACATGATATCCTAACGATTATCCGAACACGCATTAGCAATGGGATTAGTTTCATAACATAGATAAATCAACCTTTTTTATTAACCTATAATTTCCTTAGAAAGTTTGCCCTGAAAATACATCAAATTTATTACTGGAATCAATAAAATTATTTTGCCATTCAGATCTATCTGGAGTAACACTGACTGCTTTAAGTTTCGTGACTTGAAGTTATTATGCTGAACTAATGTTTACTTCAGTCAAGTCATAATTTGAACAAAGCACCAAGGGGTGGGGGCTAATATAAGGGGGTGTGGGTGACTATTTTTTTTTCTCTCTCTCTCACCTTGCGACAGAGAAAGACCAAAAGATAGTTTTACATCGATCAGCTTTTCTTTTGAGTGATCAAGGGTAACATTCAGTGACGAAAAGAATATTACATTTGTTTATTTTGCATGTAGATTTGAAAGGGTGTTTGCGACATTTAAAGTATTCTTTACAATATACTATTTTTTTTTTCATCGCGGTCTTTTGTTACACAATAATTCTAATAAACTTAAAGGTTTTGACTTTAAAGGAATGTTTACAGGTGCAAAGTATGGATATTCTACAAATTCAGAGTACTATGATATCAGCCGACATTTTATAGGTTATTTCTGAATAAACGCTGATTTTTATGGGTTATATAAAAAGATTTTCGGTCCACTAGTAGAGTAGAATATTTCATTTATACCGAACTAAACTACCAGTGTTCACAGTTTGTCAACAGAGAGGTTTTTTTTTTTTTTTTTTTTTTTTTTTTTTCGTTGACAATTCTTTGAAATAAGGATTTTATTCCTTCTTCCAATTAGATATTTTCTTTGATCTTAATTGCAAAATATCAAAAATTTATAAGACTTGAATTTAGTTTGCCAGTCTTTTTCGGTAACCTAATGTAACATAGTATGATATTTACTAAAATATTGATCATATGAATGTTCTTTCAAACCAATACTATTAACCAATCTGAGGCTGCAAAATTCCACCAAGATAACCACTTACAAATAATATATCATGGTGTAGTGTATTTGTCCTAATTTCCTTTCCTCGCCGGGTTATTTTTTCTTGTTGAAGCATCCTGTTTTTTTCCAACTAGGGTTGCAGCTTAGCTAGTTATAATGATGATAATATTTTCCTTACAGAGAAATTTTAAGTTATCCAACAGGCAGACTTGCATCTGGGAATTCTATTTAGAGTACTTAAGGGACGGGAAATATTGTTGAAGCCAAAAGTTTAATCCCCTGAGGGAACTTCCATACCATTCCAGGCTACGTGACCTGAGGTCATTTTTTATGGTTGCCATCAACAAAGTTTATGTTGTAATAAAAACAAAATTTTTATGTCTCTGCTTTATTCAGATATATATATATATATATATATATATATATATATATATATATATATATATATATATATATATATATATATATATATATATATATATTCTTTTGTATTTATTAAACCTTTCTATCTTGTAATTTAGGTTCAGCCGATTTTATTAGAACTGTTTCTTTCTTTTTATATAAATTTTACTGAATTTCTTAGAAATTTTTCATTCTTATTATTAAAATTAAACAAAAACTATGTTGTTAGGTTGTAGAAATTGAGAGCTTTATATGAAACAAAAATTACAGTATACAGATATGTCTATATGTTCCTTATATACACACATATAAAGTATATATACATATATATATATATATATATATATATATATATATATATATATATATATATATATATATATATATATATATATATATATATATATATACATACATATGTATATATATATATATATATATATATATACATATATATATATATATATATATATATAAATATATTCATATATATATATATATATATATATATATATATATATATATACATATATATATATATATATATATATATATATATATATATATATATATATATATACAGTATATTTAGATATATATATATATATATATATATATATATATATATATATATATATATATATAGATATAGATATATGTATAAATATATATAGATTTGCAAATTGCTATTCAATTTACAAGCAAATGAATATATGCCGTTTTTAAATACATATATATATATATATATATATATATATATATATATGAATATTTATATATATATATATATATATATATATATATATATATATATACATATATATATATAATATATATATATTTTCCTATCTTTCCAATGGGGATATAATAGATACAAGTTATCATTGAATTTATGTATTCTATTAGTTATATCCATCTCAGGGTCATTCTGATCACTATATATATATATATATATATATATATATATATATATATATATATATATATATATATATATATATATATATATATATATACTGTATATATGTGATAAATTTTTTACATTTCGACGTGTTTTCCATATTCACATAAGCCATATATTTTTTTATATATTAATTTCTGGATTGCCTTAACGACCTCGAGATAAAAGTCCCAGGCGAAATCACAAAAAGACAATAGCTTCTGACCGGCCGGAGATCGTACCCTGGTCCAGGAAACTTGTATGTACAGTGACATACCACTTCTTCGTGGCCAAGTGGTATGTCACTTTACATACAATTTTCCTGGACCATAGTTCAACTCCCAACCGGTCAGAGGCTATTGTCTTTGTGTGATTTCGCCTCGGGCTGTGATCCTGAGGTCGTTAAGAGAATCCAGATATTAATGTATAGAAAATATATGGCTTATTTATATATATATATATATATATATATATATATATATATATATATATATATATATATATATATATATATATAAAGCCCACACTGTTTTAATACTTCAAAAACCTCGTAACCTACCAATGTTTTATGAAGTCTTTTGGCTGAATCAACTAATGGATTTGGGTCATTCTTTTAATGGGGTCTAATTCATCGTCTTTCATTCCTTCTAAAAACACCCCTCTTGCCTTATGCTCCTTTCAAGTTATAGATCTCCAAAGAGTCATAAACTACGGAAGAGGGAAATGGAGTTTTTTTTTTTTTTTTTTTTTTTTTTAACTAGTTATTGAATACTTATTTCCATCCCCAGAACGAGGGATGTGAAAAAAAATATAATGATATAGTGGCATTTAATTATTTCTACTTTAATATATACTGCATTCTATTGGGATTTTTATATTTTTTTTTTATTATGATTATCAGAGTACGCAACCGGTTAAAAAGGATGACAAAATATATAAATAGGTATGCACACACATGTGCTAGCAACCCCCTCTCACTATGGTAAACCTACTCCCTCCTCCCCCTTTCTGAGAGATTAATCACTCTTCCCCCCTAAGCGAGGGATGTGGAGAGCTTAACAGCTTAACAACACTAATTTTATATTTATACACACACACACACACACATATATATATATATATATATATATGTATATATATATATATATATATATATATATAACCTGATGGATGGGATCTAAGAGTGTTGGTGAAAATGGCAAAAAAGGAGATCTGACTGACTGCAATAATTACAGAGGCATTACACTTACGTCAGTAGTCATGAAATATATTTTATGCTATCCTAAAGAGACTTGAGAGAAAGATTGATGAAAAGCTGAGACATAAAAAAGTGGGATTTACACAATGTAGAAGTTGTACTACCGAAGTTTTCGTTTTAAGACATGCGGCACAGCAATGTGTAGAATATAGAAATCCACTTTGATGGCTTTTTAAAGGTAGTAGGTTGGCCAGGGCACCAGTCTCCCGATAAGATACTACCGCTAGAGAGTTATTGGATCCTTTAGCTGGCCAGTACCTGCTCATTTTTTCTTTACCTACACATACACGAAGTAGTCTGGTCTATTCTTTGCACAATCTTGTCTTTCCTCATGCACCTGACAACACTGAAATTACCAAACACTTCTTCTTCGCTTAAGGGGCTAATTACTGTACTGTAATTGTTCACTCGCTGCTTTCCTCTTAGTAAGGGTGTTCTCTATTTTTGGGTATAGTGCCATAGCCTCTGTACCACGGTCTTCCACTGATTTGGGTTAGAGTTATCTTGCTTTAGGACACACTCGGGCACACTATTAAATCTTTTATTTTTGTTTCATCTTGTTTGTTTTGAAATGGTGTGTTGGGCATGCTTAATAAAAAGGCAATGGATGCCTGCTGGTTTATCAAGAGGTTGTCTTTTCCTTATCTGACTCTTTTTCTTTTCAAGACCAACCTTACTGTCCTCCCTTCAGTTGAAGTGGCTATCTTGGAGGGTATTTAGCCTTGCATAGTATACAGGATCCTCCATGTTGACCAGTTTTACCGACTTTTTTTCTATTGTCTATGGGTTTGACCAATGACTTTATTTATATTTCTGCACATATTGTTTTTGTTATCATTCTTGTTAATTTAGCTTTTAAATATGATGTGTCTTTTTTATTACCATTAATTCCTATGCTGTCTGGAGAAATTGAGTGAAATACCGGACCAGTACGTACTAGATTTCGTCAATGTCGACTACTGTATTGCAATATTCGTGGTCTTCGTGCAAATAATCAAGACCTTACAGTTGCGTCCAGACATTATGATATTCTTTAGTGTTCGGAAACTTTGGTTTCTATGATGAGGTACTCATCTGAGCTCTTTATAGGATTGAATGAAGTATTTAAAGTTCTCTGCCATCCTGACATCGAATGTCATTGACGCCGATATCGTTTATTACGAATAAAGACTAAAAGAATATTCAATTAAAACCAGAAAAGTAACTATGTTATAAAAGTTGAATAGCATTCAGACGACCCGTTTTTTATATAAATTTAAAAATGCCACTAGCATTGAACGACACATCATGTCCAAGGATGAACCTGTCATCCTCACCTCGAGCCTCAAAGAGATATCTATTTCTCTCTGTACTATATATGGGGCATTCAGTCAACAAATGCCTCACTGTCAAAGCTATCAAACAGTCGTCGCAATATGGTTGGTGTTACCCATCCAGCAGAAATTCATACGTCATCCGAGTTTGACTAATGCGGAGACGAGAAAGAGTACTTCCCACTTGCGAGGCATTATGTCATACCTCCAAGGTGATATAACATTCGATGTTTCTCTCATCTCATTTTCAGTTAAACTACCCAATGCAGTTTCCAATTATTATAGATAAAGATATTAATTGCCAGTAAAAAAATCATTATAGAGAATGGGATACCTTCTTGGTGGCAGGTCGGCTGCAGAATTCTATGCCAGTGAATCTGCCTCTTCATTTCCAGACACACCTACGAGTGTCGGAAGCCAGCAAAATCGAACTGTTATACCTTTCAGGCCAATAATTGAAAGCCATTCTAAAATCTTTGAAACTGAAGGGTTACTGTAATTAAAACTTTCTTAAGCTTGAAGGACTCTTCTTGTATGACTAAACTGGAAAAATTGCCCTCCTCTTTTGAAATGCGATGCCATCCCTAGGGCCAGGTGATCGGCGGTGTGTATTAGGAATGAATACCCTGCTTCTCATAAGTCCTGCTATGAATGTGGATGTCATGAGATTCAGTTAATAAACGTTTATGGCAGGCATAACAACTTCTATTTGTGTTCGATCTACAGGAATCCAGACATGGATGATTCTATCTTCAATTGTCTTCTTACTATTAAGGCTAAAATACAAGAAGACAATAAAAGGGCCTCATTTGTTTTTGTAGGTGATTTAGATGCTCACCACAGGGAGGGGTTAAATTCTGTTTCTCATACCGATCACTATCGCTTAAGAGTTTTAGACTTCTCTGAATCAGGCTGGAGCAAATCATAGCTACTCTCAGGTCTGGTAACTGCTTGGACCTCGTACACACCAACTCTCCTGGCGCTATAGCAAGTAAGGTTGTTTCTCCAGTTGGGACATCTGATCATCCCTTGATTTCATTTGTAATGAAAACTGAGCAGCCTGTCCCTGATTTATCATACACATGTAAGTTTTATATGAAATCTCAAGAAGACTGGAATGGGATTTTACATGATCCTTTGGGCTTGAATTGGTTAAAATTGTAAAATAATGTTAATTCTGTTGTCCCTTTCAATGACAATCTAGTCAACATAATTGATAGGCGTATCCCTTCTCAAGTGCTAAGGTACCGAGTAAAGTATAAACCATGATTCAATGATGATTGTAGAGTACATATTTGGAGAAGCAGGAGGCCTAACATATTTGGAAGGGTAACATATCAGATTTGACTTGGAATCACTATAATTAGCTTAGAGCTTTTGGTCAGAGAGTTTATGCTTCAACTAAAAAGGAATAAAATTTAACCATAAAAGAAACCCTTCCTGGTACAACAAGGAGCATAAATGATGAATTACCCTCAAATATGTCCATTTTAGTGTATATACAACAGTTCCTTCTTTACTTAAACAAGATGGCTCTGTCAGTCACTGTCCAAAGGAAAAGACAACCCTTTTTGCTGATGGGGTTGACTGTGACCAGAGAGATGAGAAACGCGAACTTCCTCATTCCTGTTTTCCTGAGGTTAAACTAACTAGTTTAGCTTTTCGATCCCGTGAAATTAAATTTCTCTTGATGGACCTTGATACTTATGGAGGTGTAGAGCCTTATGTTATTTTTCCTTTGTTTTTTATAAAGACTGCGGATTTCTTAGATCCAAAGTTATCTGTTATTTTGTGCAAGTTAGTAAGAAGAAGAGCTTTTAGCATTTGTTGAGAATTGGCAAAGTTACTCCACTATGTAAATGTGTTTGTGTTAGCTTAAGTCCAACTGAATACCGCCCAATTTCCATAGTTCCCATATTACCTAAAACTTTATAACATCTTTTGGCAAAACGTCTTAATAGGTTTGCTGAAGGTTATCATCTGTTCCCTTGTTTGCAATTTGGTTTTCATAAAGCCCTTGGAGCATATGTTGCCCTTCTTACTATCTCCAATGCTGTACAGAAATCCCTTGACTGTGGCCAGGAACTCATGTAATTGACCTTGATATAAGTTCTGGATTTGAGAGTGTTAATCATGACGCCCTTGTTTTCAAACTGAAACAGTTGGAGTGTGTGGGTCATTTCTTAGCATCATTATTGAATTTTTAAGTAAGTGAGTGTAAAGAGTTGTTTTAGATGGGCACCCTAGTGAGTATAGGAATGTGATATCTGGTGTTCCTCAGGGTAGTGTTCTTGGTCCATTACTATATACACATGATAGGTGATTTGACCTAGAAAACAAGCTTGTTGCATATGCAGATGATGCTACTCTCTTTACATCAATTCCATCTCCTAAATGCAGAGCATGGGTTGCTGAATCCCTTAATAGAGATCTAGCTAAAGTTAGTGCATGGTACAAATTATGTGGTAAGAAGTTGAATTCTCTCATAACTCAAACTAGGATTCTAATTAAGCCAAGGGAAGTGGCTCCTCAACATCTGGATCTCACCATTGATAATGTTTCTTTAACTTTGTATGACTCTTTCAAAATTTTAGGTGTGATTCTCGACAATAAATCAAGTTTTGAGAAACACATCAGGGAGCGTCTTTTTAAATTGCACCAAAAATTTGCTTATTGAGAATTTAATTTTTTTATGATTTTTGGTGATAAATCAATTCTGAAGAAGTGTTTTAATTCTTTTATTTTACATTGTTTTGAGTAGTGTTCTCCGGTCTGGTCTTCAGTTGCTGATTCTTATCTTAATTCGTTGGACAGACCTTTCCGGTCTATTAAATTTCTTATTCCTGGTCCAGATATTAATCTCTGGCACCGTCGTTTAATTAGTTTATTATGGATGTTGCATAAGATTTTTTATGATTCTGAGCATCCTTTACATTCAGATCTTCCTGGACAGTTCTATCCTGTTAGTAAGAGTAGGCATGCAATTTAATTCTAATAGTCCGGCCTTCTCCATCATGAGTCTCAATGATATAAAGTACTTAAGAAGTTTTATTCCATCTGCAAATAAATTGTTGGATAATCTTCCTGATCGGTTGGTTGAATCAGTAGAACTTCAAAAGATTAAACTTGTAGCATATGTTTTTATGTGTAATAGGCTGACATAACTCTTTTTATAGTTTGTATATGAAATGTTAATGTTTTCCAAATATTTCATTTTAATTGTTCATTCCTTTTTATATCGTTTCTTTATTTCCTTATTTCCTTTCCTCACTGAGTTATTCTTCCCTGTTGGAACCCTGGGGCTTATAGCATCTTGCTTTTCCAACTAGGGTTGTCGCTTAGCTAGTAATAATAATAATTTTTGGACTATGAGAAAGCCTTTTGAGGAGAGTCCTGCGCTATTATGGAAGTCCTCTTAAATTTGTATATTTGATTAGGTCTGTTCATGAGCATAGCAAGTGTAAAGTTGATGTTATTGGAGTCCTATCCAATGAATTTCCAGTGAATAGAGGAGTACTCCAAGGGAATGTCTTGCCACCCATGTTGCATATCCTCATCACGGATTTTATAATGTAGAACAGTTAAGGATGGTCGAGAAGGATTGAAGTGGATTAGTAACAGGAAACTAGCTGACCTAGAGTATGCTGATAACGCTGTCCTTATTATCATAACAGCACAGGACTTGCATAGGTTGCTTACTAGAATGCATGAAATATCATATGAGGTTGGGCTCAAGATAAATAGAAGAAAGACAGAGGATGAGACCGGAATGTGCAATGGGAGATGAAATGTCATCGGAAGGAGAAAGGATTAAAGAGGTTGAATCATTTAGATATTTAGGAACTATGATATCTAGTAGAGGATCTTTAGAATTTCAGTTTAATGTTAGATTGGTAAGAACAAATCAGACAATGGCTAGGTTAAGTAAAATTTGGAAATCCAATCGCCTGAAATTACAAATAGAAATCCGGCTATATATCAGTTTAGGGAGATCGGTGTTACTGTATGGACATGAGTCGTGGTATGACAATGAAACAATCTCCACCAGATATTGTAGTTTAGAGAACAAAGCCCTCAGAAGAATATTGGCAGTTAAATGTAAGGTCAAGAATATAAATGAAACCATAGCAGTGATTACCTGAGTGCCTTATGTAGATGAGATCAGGTTGAGATGGTTTGGGCATGATCTTTGCACTCCCCATGAAAGATTGGTTCAACAAACTTTCAACTGGGCTCCACAAGGAACAAGGAGAGTTGGAAGACCCAGGCCTACATGGCTGAGGAATATGGCGCGTGAACTAGGAGATGAGTGATTTAGAAGCTCAGGATATAGTAGACTTACAAAATTTAATTGAGGCCTTGTGTGTCAATACGCATAGGAGGAGATTATATACACATATATGTATATATATATATTTATATATATATATATATATATATATATATATATAGTATATATATATATATATATATACATATATATATATATATATATATATATATATATATATATATATATATATGTATATGTATGTATATATATATATATATATATATATATATATATATATATATATATATGTATGTATATATATATATATATATATATATATATATATATATATATTTATATATATATATATATATATATATATATATATATATATATACTGTATATATATATATGTGTGTATATATATACATGTATATATATATATATATATATATATATATACATATATATATATATATATGTATATATATACATATATATATATATATATATATATATATATATATATATATATATATATCTATAAATATATATATATATATATATATATATATATATATATATATAGATATATATATATATATATATATATATATATATATATATATATATATATATTTATAGATATATATATATATATATATATATATATATATATAAATATATATATATATATATATATATATATATATATATATATATATATATATATATATATATACAGTATATACAGACAATAGCTCTTTGATATATAAAGGATATTATTATTATTATTGTTATTATTATTATTATTATTATTATTATTATTATTATTATTATTATTATTATTATTATTATTATTATCGTCTACAAGATACTAGGCCTCATATTTTCCGAGCATTTCCAATCATTTTTGTATTTCTTGCCAGTAAAGCATCGGTATCATTATTCTCCGTCATAAATCTCTGTAGTACACAGTACTCTAGAAGTTTTACTCCAGCTGTGACTAGATTATGTAATTATCTTCCTATTCATAAAAATTATACTGTATGTCATGTCTATTTTAACGTTGTTGCCTATTTTATATATATCGTCATTATGTTCGAAGCCCGGCCGGACAGATACTATAGTCTTTGAGTGATTTTGCCTGGGGCTCTGATCCCGAAGTTGTTAAGAGAATCCAGACTTTAATGTGATAATATATATGGCTTATTTAAAATATACATATATATACACACAGAAAAACACACACACACACACACTCACATATATATATATATATATATATATATATATATATATATATATATATATATATATATATATATATATATATATATATATATACATATACCAAAGGCACTTCCCCCAATTTTGGGGGGGGTAGCCGACAACAACAAGAAACAAAACAAAAAAGGGGACCTCTACTCTCTACGTTCCTCCAGCCTAACCAGGGACTCAGCCGAGTTCAGCTGGTACTGCTAGGGTGCCACACCACAACCTCCCACATTTCCACCACAGATGAAGCTTCATACTGCTGAGTCCCCTACTGCTGCTACCTCCGCGGTCATCTAAGGCACCGGAGGAAGCAGCAGGGCCTACCGGAACTGCGTCACAATCGCTCGCCATTCATTCCTATTTCTTGCACGCTCTCTTGCCTCTCT
>NC_090743.1:68717065-68724565 GCF_036898095.1 Palaemon carinicauda
CGGACATAAATTGCAGCTGCCTACCTTCACACCAGACCCATCGATGGTATGGTTCCAGCATGCCGAGTCCCACTTAGGGCTGGGAAACCTTACCGATGAGATAAAAAACGAAGATATGGTGATGGTAATGTTGACACTAGATGCTTTTAAAAGGATTTCCCCCTAGGTGAAACAGAGGCCGGGACCCATGAGGTACAGAGACCTAAAAAAGAAACTGACAGAGATCCATTACCTTCTAGTGCCCCTGAGGGCCCAGCGCGCCATCGATCTGATGACGACGCCCCTCGGCAGCCTGGGACGAACTGATGAACCTCCTCCAGCTAAACAAGCTCGACAGCGATGGGCGGCCCAGAGATATAAGCCTGTCAAAGGAGATCTTCCTCCGTCGTCTTCGCCAATGCATCCGTGCCCAGTTGGAGGGTGCCGAGGACCTGGACATGCCATCATTGGTTTAGAAGGCCAAGAAACTTCACCCGGTAGGCAGGCCTGCCAGATACGCTGCCACCACCTCCGTCAACGCCATCATGAAAGAGACTGAAGATTATCCTTCAGAGCCAGACATGGGGGACGGTCAAAGCGGTCCATGGTGGGATATTCCAAAACTCCCGCTCTCGTCCTCCGCCACATCGACAGCAGCAGCAATGGCAGCAGCATCCCAGCAGGAGCAACGGCTCCAGCAGAAGGACCACTACTACAAGGATCCTGACTTTCCCAGATCCACCAAGTATGAGGGAAAGAGGCACGGAAGTGTGCCCAGCCATGCGCCCATCCAAAAAGACTAGATGGGCGACCGCGTCTACAAGGAGCCATGGAGCAGGCAAGGCCCGATCACACGGGCTTCTACATGCTGGACGTCAACTAAGGAAGATTGTTCCTGGTGGATGACCGCGGCCTCCCATCAGACGACAGGGCCGTATTGGTCGTCATAAACGGCAGCCCCATCACCTGTTACGGGACGAGGATACTAAAGATATCCATCATACGCTGGGATTACGTCTGGCCTTTCCTGATCGCAGACGTCAAGGTGCCCCTCCTGGGCGCCGATTTCCTTGATCACCACGGACTGCTGATAGATGTGCGTCCCACCACCTTTTCAATGGGTCCAGCCTTTCCATGGTGTGCTGTCACGCCCCACAAATACGGCCACCTGCTGCAGGAATTCCTGGAGGTCTTCAAACCCGGGCTTCGCCAACTGGAAGGGGTCCCCGCCCAGCATGGGGTATTTCACCATATCTCACAACAGGCCCCCAAACCCATTACAGGTTTGGACGCCTCCCTCCGCAGAAGCTACAAGACGCCAAGCCCGCCTTCCAGGAGATGGAGCACATGGGAATTTGCGAGAAGGCGTCAAGCCTGTGGGCCTCTCCGCTTCACATGGTCAAGAAACCCAACGGGAGTTGGAGGCCCTGAGGCGATTATAGATGCTTAAAACTGGCCACTGACCACTACCCTTTGCCCAACATGCAGGATCTCACCGAGGCCCTCCACGGGGCGACTATTTCCTCTAAAATGGATCTCTTGAAGTCTTATTTTCAGTTCCCCGTGCATCCCGACGACATCCCGAAGATGGCCATCATCACCCCATTCGGATCCTACATTTCTCCTACTTAACGTTCGGCCTGAGAAACGCTGGGGCAACCTTCCAGCGTCTAATGGACAGCATCCTGAAGGATCTCCCTTTCTGCGCTGTCTACGTCGATAACATCCTCATGTTCTCAAAGAAACGGGAGGACCACCTGGGGCACGTGAGGACGGTTCTGAAGCGACTGCAGGAGAATGGCTTCTTGGTACGGTTCGACAAGTGCACATTCGGGGCGGAGAAGGTTGAGTTCCTGGGACATGAACTCTCAAAAAGGGGCGTGCGCCCCCTGACATCGAAGGTGGAGGCTGTAAACAAGTTCCAGGCACCGACCTCCGTGAAGTTTCTGCAAGAGTTCATCAGCCTGGCTAGCTACTACCGGAGGTTCCTGCCCAACATCGCCAGTGTGATGACGCCCCACCTCAACGTCCTGAAGGGGAAACCGAAGAAACTACAGTGGGGTCTTCCCTAACAAAATGCATTTGAGCAGACAAAGACTGTCCTCATCGATCGATCAACGAGGTGGTCAAAAGCGACACCCATGACCAAAGCCTCAACGGATGCCTGTGCCCATGCCCTTCTCTCAAGCTGGGTCAGCCGTTTTGGGGTCCTGTGGGCATCCCTTGCCCGCCTGATGGGGACCTGCACAGCACGACTGCCTACAACCCTGCAGCCATCGTTCCCTGAAGGTGGCCCTAATGGCCTGATGCAAGGACGAGCATTGGATCAAGTAATTTCCCTGGGTCCTCCTCGGCCTTCGAACGGCTCTGAAAGCAAACGGCGATGCATCTTCAGCAGAAAAAGTCTATTGGGAGACGCTCGTGGTCCCTGGAGATTTTTTCCCTTTTAATTCAGACACCGAAGATGTCAGCCTCGCCCGGCTGTGTGAAAGGGCAGGAAAGTTCATGCCGTACCAGAAAACATGCACGGCCAGGACGAAATGTTTCAGGTCGGCCTTGCTGGACTTATGCCCTTTCGTCTTTGTCAGATACAATGGTCACCGGCCCCCCCTCTCACGTCCATACAAGGGGACATATCATGTGCTAGAGAGAGCAAATAAAGCATTCAAGATCATGATCCATGGAACTGAAGACTGGTTGACCATGGAAAGAGGATGAGGACAACGTATCCAAGCAGTAAGGGCAGCACCCGTGAGTGCCTCCCCAGAATAAAACAGAGAGACACAAGAAGGCCGCCGAGACACAGTCCAAGGAAACCGCAACCAGCAGTTGAGCCCCCCGGGTTGCAACACTGGGGCGGCATCCTGCAACTGCCTGACGCACAAGATGGAGATAATGGCCGTCAAGCGCTAATATCCCGACGAAGGGGACGCCTGCAACCCCCGTCTCGATACAGAGTCTAAAAGCGTGAATGTTTATTATCTATCTCTTCCATACAATAATTAAAATGTTCCCCTTTTAACAAATGGCTTGGGGGGGGGGAGGGGAGTAGGGTACAGTTTTACTGTATTTCAGATTCTGATTTCGAACATAAAATATATGTTTTCCTGTAGTAAATAACGTGATTTGACCGAATTTGACCTTCATTTCAACCGCATACAAACAGAATAATTAATTCGACTTACTGTAAGTAGCCGAACTGGTTGCTGTTATTACGGATGAAATTAAGGTGAAAACCGGTTAAATCACGTTATTTTCTACAGGAAAACATACATTTTCTGTTAAAATGATCAAATATAATGACTTTTGTTATATACATATTGTGTTAAAATGTTTAGATATAATGACTTGTTCAAATTCCGTGTCACTTCACTCACGTATGTACTGCGAACGATAACATTAACAACGTTACCAATGTTACACAGCATTACCAACGTTAAGATGTCATTGCTAACGTTAGCAATGGTACGGTAATATTAACATGTGTATTTTAAAGCATTTTTCCATATACCCTTTACACAATATATAAAAAGGTACAAAAAGGGTACAGAACCTAACAAACCCACCTAACCTAACCTAGAAGTTCATAACATTAGCAACACTATATATAATGGTTTTTGTTATGCCACTGGCTCTCTTATGTTTGCAGGAAAATAAAATATCAAGCTCGTATGTACTGGTAAGCGGTAATGTTGAGCTGTGCACGCTAACATTAGCAATGTTACGATAACATTAGCAACTCTAAATATAATGGTTCTTGTTCCGCCATTAGCTCGCTTAAGATCGCATGAAAATAAATCATCAAACTCGTATGTACTGGCAAGCGGTATGTTGAGCTGCGAACACTAACAAAATAGTAGAACTAACACATTAAAATTAAAGAAATTAATTACTTACTTTCATGACCGGGACGACGAAACTTGTGGGTCACCGGAGTTTTGTGACTGTGAGACTATGGCTCTTGACTTCTTTTTCTTAATTTAGTACTGCACTTGGAGCATTGTAAACGTTGGGCTATTACATTACGAGATTTAAGAAAATGATCAATATTGGAATTCACCAAAATACTTTCAAGTATGGATTACTGCAATCGTTACAAGTTTCTAAGACTTCCATCGTAAAATACGCAAATAGATGTCACTTGAACTCACAAAGACCTGACTTGGACAAAGGTTTCCACGGAAAATGGTTTGTTAGAAAGTGGGGGTTGGGAAATATTACCTCCCATCCATGTGCAAACTTTCCATACGTAAGTGTTCGTGATTGGTTAACGGAAAAACAACGGAGTCTAGAGCGTAAACATGAATAAACCAAAATGGGAAACTTGTCCGGATCAAGTATTTATGTGAAATCTGGGCGTGATAAGGTATTAACAAAATGTATAAAAGTAATATAGCAATATAAAATGTAATGTATGATAAATAATATTCAATGGGATTATAAAATGAGGGGATTTTATAAGATATCGGATAATAAACCGAGTAAATCTTCGGTCAAACGTAATATGTATACGAGGGTATTACATAAAAGGAATATTCAATGGGAATGAAAAATGAGGTGATTTTATAAAATATCGGATAATAAAACGAGTAATTCTTGGATCAAACGTAATATGGTATAGTTGTACTGGATCAAGTAATATACTTGAATAACGTGAGTGAACTCGCATAGTTACATTTCATGGTTAGGGAAGGGGAAATCCTATTGGTGGAGGAGGAGGAGCTTATGCGCGGGTTTTTGCGCAGTAGGTCGAAACCTGCTATGTACAAACGAACGAACGGGCGCGACTACAATCGGCAAGTAGAATGACAAAAAATAAATTAAAAGCACTGCTAATGTAGCATGTTACGCTAACATTGTCGCAGCTCTACATCACTCGTTGGCAGCACTGGTTACCATATTTTTTCATGAGTCATAGGTCTTTGCAACGGCGCCTCCAAAGTTAATCCCGTTATACTGTTTTGTCTTTTCTTCCGTTTATTATACATCCAAGAAGGTAATGTATAGAGAAGAAAAGGCTTGATTTACCTTTATATATCGTTTCCCCAGTATGTTTTCCCTACCCAAAACCCTGAGTTCCCATTGGGGGTCCCCCATTATCGTAGGATATATATATATATATATATATATATATATATATATATATATATATATATATATATATATATATATATATATATATATATATATATATATATATATGTGTGTGTGTGTGTGTGTGTGTGTGTGTGTGCGCGCGCGCGCGTGTGCGTGTGCATGTGCGTGTGTGTGTGTGTGTGTGTATAACCAGACACTCGCTATTTATTATATTGGAGGGATTGTTGCACCTGTTCTTACTTAAAATTTCAACTAAGCAGAAGATGAGTCGTTTCTCTCCCAGTTCATATACCAATCATATAGTCCTCCTGTTAGAACCATTAAACCCAATAAATATATCTGCATACTTAAAACAAAATTACATATCCTTCATTCCAGAACAAGTAAAGTGAAGTATGTCTCTGGTTCTTCGGGTAATTTATGGAAATGCTGGGAAAACATTAATCAAATTCCTGTTTAAATGCAAGACTGTAAATGTGTTCCAAATATTTATTTTCTCCCATTTTTTTTTTATTTCTCATCATTATAAGAATGATTTGGATCTAAAAAAAATCCACAACTACCTAATGTTCAACAAAAGAAAGGGCGTGTGGCTCAAAGTAATAATCAAATCTATTCATTACAAATTGTGATTAGTGAATGGAAACGTAAAGGAGATATACTATTTGGATAGCTAGATACCAACGAGTTTTTGGATATTACGTCGGACCTCTCTATTTTAGAGTATCCTACAGCATGCAGCAATTGAAAAAAAAAATTGCTTTTATTCCAAATTTTACGGACCAAACACTTTTAGAAACTGTAGCTCATAACTGAAAGTAGCATAAACGCTAAGATTTGCATAAGGTATTAAGGACCTCTCTAGATTAAGAGTGCTGTACTGGCGAGCGGTTAGGTTGTAACTGAGAGAGTATTTACACAACCCGTTCCAGTCAAGAAAGGCACAAAAATTCAAAGACAATGGTGCAATAAAATACACGAATAGACAGGTTATCAGAGAGAGCGATAACGACACTATATAGAAAATAAGAATTACCCGGTCACTTACAATGTACGAGTGTGCGTGATACACAAGCGGTACAGTATCCTCTGTAACAGTTGAAAAACATTACATTTTATTCTCAAGCCTTTTTTATCAAAATCTCTTAGAAACTGTAACTCGCTTGAAAGTAGCATATACACCAAAAAAAAAAAAAAAAGAATTATTGCAAAGAGCTAATTTTTAAAATCCAAATAACTAGATCGCAGAGAACAATTGCTGATACTGTTCAAGCGAATAAACAGTGAAGGCGAAATAATAACATCTGTTCATCTTTTCTGCAGATGAGCCTCAGCTGGAGGTTTAAGAGGAATCCATTAAGTGGAAGGGAAAAGTTGGCAGACTCATCGTTTAAGAGTTTAGATCAAGACAACGACGAATTCTAAAAGAAAAAAAAAAAAAGAAAAAAAAAATGGGCGGAAGTCGCTCTCTTTATCACCACAGAAGATGAGTGTTGTCACAATATATCGATGCCTTTATACCTATAATTTCTATTCTATTTACAAATATGATTAGAGTTGATCAGAGAGAGAGAGAGAGAGAGAGAGAGAGAGAGAGAGAGAGAGAGAGAGAGAGAGAGAGAGAGAGAGAGAGAGAGAGAGAGCAATAAATAATTTTTATTTGAAGCTTTTTGCATAATTTTATCATAAATAAAATGAATCAAAGATCGACTATATAAAAATCGAAATAAATTCAGCATGCAGATTTCATGCTGAAATTTATGTCTAAGCAATAACATGATATCCAAACGATTATCCGAACACGCATTAGCAATGGGATCAGTTTCATAACATAGATAAATCAACCTTTTTATTAACCTATAATTTCCTTAGAAAGTTTGCCCTGAAAATACATCAAATTTATTTCTGGAATCAATAAAATTATTTTCCCATTCAGATATATCTGGAGTAACACTGACTGCTTTAAATTTCGTGACTTAAAGTTATTATGCTGAACTAATGTTTACTTCAGTCAAGTCATAATTTGAACAAAGCACCAAGGGGTGGGGGCTAATATAAGGGGGTGTGGGTGGCTATTTTTTTTTCTCTCTCTCACCTTGCGACAGAGAAAGACCAAAAGATAGTTTTACATCGATCAGCTTTTCTTTTGAGTGATCAAGGGTAACATTCAGTGACGAAAAGAAAATTGTATTTGTTTATTTTGCATGTAGACCTGAAAGGGTGTTTGCGACATTTGAAATATTCTTTACAATATACTATTTTTTTTTTTTATCGCGGTCTTTTGTTACACAATAATTCTAATAAACTTAAAGGTTTTGACTTTTAAGGAATGTTTACAAGTGCAAAGTATGGATATTCTACAAATTCATAGTACTATGATATCAGCCGAGATTTTATAAGTTATTTCTAAATAAACGCTGATTT
>NC_090743.1:68729565-68734565 GCF_036898095.1 Palaemon carinicauda
TGAACGACACATCATGTCCAAGGATGAACCTGTCTTCCTCACCTCGAGCCTCAAAGAGATATCTATTTCTCTCTGTACTATATATGGGGCATTCAGTCAACAAATGCCTCACTGTCAAAGCTATCAAACAGTCGTCGCAAAATGGTTGGTGTTACCCATCCAGCAGAAACTCATACGTAATCCGAGTTTGACCAATGCGGAGACGAGAAAGAGTAGTTCCCACTTGCGAGGCATCATGTCATACCTCCAAGGTGATATAACATTCGATGTTTCTCTCATCTCATTTTCAGTTAAACTACCCCAATGCAGTTGCCAATAATTATAGATAAAGATATTAATTGCCAGTAAAAAAATCATTATAGAGAATGGGATACCTTCTTGGTGGCAGGTCGGCTGCAGAATTCTATGCCAGTGAATCTGCCTCTTCATTTCCAGACACACCTACGAGTGTCGGAAGCCAGCAAAATCGAACTGTTATACTTTTCAGGCCAATAATTGAAAGCCATTCTAAAATCTTCAAAACTGAAGGGTTACTGTAATTAAAACTTTCTTAAGCTTGAAGGACCCTTCTTGTATGACTAAACTGGAAAAATTGCCCACCTCTTTTGAAATGCGATGCCATCCCTAGGGCCAGGTGATCGGCGGTGTATATTAGGAATGAATACCCTGCTTCTCATAAGTCCTGCTATGAATGTGGATGTCATGAGATTCAGTTAATAAACGTTTATGGCAGGCGTAACAACTTCTATTTGTGTTCGATCTACAGGAATCTAGACATGGATGATTCTATCTTCAATTGTCTTCTTACTATTAAGGCTAAAATACAAGAAGACAATAAAAGGGCCTCATTTGTTTTTGTAGGTGATTTAGATGCTCACCACAGGGAGGGGTTAAATTCTGTTTCTCATACCGATCACTATCGCTTAAGAGCTTTAGACTTCTCTGAATCAGGCTGGAGCAAATCATAGCTACTCTCAGGTCTGGTAACTGCTTGGGCCTCGTACACACCAACTCTCCTGGCGCTATAGCAAGTAAGGTTGTTTCTCCAGTTGGGACATCTGATCATCCCTTGATTTAATTTTAATGAAAACTGAGCAGCCTGTCCCTGATTTATCATACACATGTAAGTTTTATATGAAATCTCAAGAAGACTGGAATGGGATTTTACATGATCCTTTGGGCTTAAATTGGTTAAAATTGTGAAATAGTGTTGATTCTGTTGTCCCTTTCAATGACAATCTAGTCAACATAATTGATAGGCGTATCCCTTTTCAAGTGCTAAGGTACCGAGTGAAGTACAAACCATGATTCAATGAAGATTGTAGAGTACATATTTGGAGAAGCAGGAGGCCTAACATATTTGGAAGGGTAACATATCAGATTTGACTTGGAATCACTATAATTAGCTTAGAGCTTTTGGTCAGAGACTTTATGCTTCAACTGAAAAGGAATAAAATTTAACCATAAAAGAAACCCTTCCTGGTACAACAAGGAGCATAAATGATGAACTACCCTCAAATATGTCCTTTTTAGTGTATATACAACAGTTCCTTCTTTACTTAAACAAGATGGCTCTGTCACTCACTGTCCAAAGGAAAAGACAACCTTTTTTGCTGATGTGTTTGACTGTGACCAGAGAGATGAGAAACGCGAACTTCCTCATTCCTTTTTTCCTGAGGCTAAACTAACTAGTTTAGCTTTTCAATTCCGTGAAATAAAATTTCTCTCGATGGACCTTGATACTTATGGAGGTGTAGAGCCATATGTTATTTTTCCTTTGTGTTTTTATAAAGACTGCGGATTTCTTAGATCCAAAGTTATCTGTTATTTTGCGCAAGTTAGTAAGAAGAAGAGCTTTTAGCATTTATTGAGAATTGGCAAAGATACTCCACTATGTAAATGTGTTTGTGTTAGCTCAAGTCCAACTGAATACCGCCCAATTTCCATAGTTCCCATATTATCTAAAATCTTTTAACATCTTTTGGCAAAACGTCTTAATAGGTTTGCTGAAGGTTATCATCTGTTCCCTTGTTTGCAATTTGGTTTTCATAAAGCCCTTGGAGCATATGTTGCCCTTCTTACTATCTCCAATGCTGTACAGAAATCCCTTGACTGTGGCCAGGAACTCATGTAATTGACCTTGATATAAGTTCTGGATTTGAGAGTGTTAATCATGACACCCTTGTTTTCAAACTGAAACAGTTGGAGTGTGTGGGTCATTTCTTAGCATCATTATTGAATTTTTAAGTAAGTGAGTGTAAAGAGTTGTTTTAGATGGGCACCCTAGTGAGTATAGGAATGTGATATCTGGTGTTCCTCAGGGTAGTGTTCTTGGTCCATTACTATATACACATGATAGGTGATTTGACCTAGAAAACAAGCTTGTAGCATATGCAGATGATGCTACTCTCTTTACATCAATTCCATCTCCTAAATGCAGAGCATGGGTTGCTGAATCCCTTAATAGAGATCTAGCTAAAGTTAGTGCATGGTACAAATTATGTGGTAAGAAGTTGAATTCTCACAAAACTCAAACTAGGATTCTAATTAAGCCAAGGGCAGTGGCTCCTCAACATCTGGATCTCAGCATTGATAATGTTTCTTTAACTTTGTATGACTCTTTCAAAATTTTAGGTGTGATTCTCGACAATGAATTAAGTTTTGAGAAACACAATAGGGAGCGTCTTTTTAAATTGCACCAATAATTTGCTTATTGAGAATTGAATTTTTTTATGATTTTTGGTGATAAATCAATTCTGAAGAAGTGTTTTAATTCTTTCATTTTACATTGTTTTGAGTAGTGTTCTCCGGTCTTGTCTTCAGTTGCTGATTCTTATCTTAATTCGTTGGACAGACCTTTCCGGTCTATTAAATTTCTTATTCCTGGTCCAGATATTAATCTCTGGCACCGTCGTTTAATTAGTTTATTATGGATGTTGCATAAGATTTTTTATGATTCTGAGCATCCTTTACATTCAGATCTTCCCGGACAGTTCTATCCTGTTAGTAAGAGTAGGCATGCAAGTTAATTCTAATAGTCCGGCCTTCTCCATCATGAGTCTCAATAATATAAAGTACTCAAGAAGTTTTATTCCATCTGCAATTAAATTGTTGGATAATCTTCCTGATCGGGTGGTTGAATCAGTAGAACTTCAAAAGATTAAACTTGTAGCATATGTTTTTATGTTGAATAGGCTGACATAACTCTTTTTATAGTTTGTATATGAAATGTTAATGTTTTCCAAATATTTAATTTTAATTGTTCATTCCTTTTTATATCGTTTCTTTATTTCCTTATCTCCTTTCCTCACTGAGTTATTCTTCCCTGTTGGAACCCTGGGGCTTATAGCATCTTGCTTTTCCAACTAGGGTTGTCGCTTAGCTAGTAATAATAATAATTTGTGGACTATGAGAAAGCCTTTTGAGGAGAGTCCTGTGCTATTATGGAAGTCCTCTTAAATATGTATATTTGATTAAGTCTGTTCATGAGCATAGCAAGTGTAAAGTTGATGTTATTGGAGTTCTATCCAATGAATTTCCAGTGAATAGAGGAGTACTCCAAGGAAATGTCTTGCCACCCATGTTGCATATCCTCATCACGGATTTTATAATGCCTAGAACAGTTAAGGATGGTCGAGAAGGATTGAAGTGGATTAGTAACAGGACACTAGCTGACCTAGAGTATGCTGATGACGCTGTCCTTATTATCATAACAGCACAGGACTTGCAAAGGTTGCTTACTAAAATGCATGAAATATCATATGAGGTTGGGCTCAAGATAAATAGAAGAAAGACAGAGGATGAGACCGGAATATGCAATGGGAGATGAAATGTCATCGGAAGGAGAAAGGATTAAAGAGGTTGAATCATTTAGATATTTAGGAAATATGATATCTAGTACAGGATCTTTAGAATTTCAGTTTAATGTTAGATTGGAAAGAACAAATCAGACAATGGCTAGGTTAAGTAAAATTTGGAAGTCCAATCGCCTGAAATTACATATAGAAATCCGGCTATATATTAGTTTCGGGAGATCGGTGTTACTGTATGGACATGAGTCGTGGTATGACAATGAAACAATCTCCACCAGATATTGTAGTTTAGAGAACAAAGCCCTCAGAAGAATATTGGCAGTTAAATGTAAGGTCAAGAATATAAATGAAACCATAGCAGTGATTACCTGAGTGCCTTATGTAGATGAGATCAAGTTGAGAGGGTTTGGCCATGATCTTTGCACTCCCCCTGAAAGATTGGTTCAACAAACTTTCAACTGGGCTCCACAAGTCACTAGGAGAGTTGGAAGACCCAGGCCTACATGGCTGAGGAATATGGCGCGCAAACTAGGAGATGAGTGATTTAGAAGCTCAGGATATAGTAGACTTACAAAATTTAATTGAGGCCTTGTGTGTCAATACGTGTAGGAAAAGATTATATACATATATATATATGTATATATATATATATATATATATATATATATATATATATATATATATACATATATATATATGTATATATATATATATATATATATATATATATATATATATATATATATATATATATATATATATATATATATATATATATATATATTTATGCATATATATATATATACATATATATATATATATATATATATATATATATATATATATATATATATATATATATATATATATATATATGTATACATGTATATATATATATATATATCGATATATACATATATATATATATATATATATATATATATATATATATATATATATAGATATATATATATATATATATATATATATATATATATATATATACATATATATATATATATATATATATATATATATATATATATATATATATATATATATATATGTATATTTATATATATATATATATATAGATATATATATATATATATATATATATATATATATATATGTATATTTATATATATATATATATATATATATATATATATATATATATATATATAT
>NC_090743.1:68742065-68744565 GCF_036898095.1 Palaemon carinicauda
AATTGGTTCTTCCTACACACAATACTGTACCTATCAATTGTTAGAATTAAGTAAAAATCCAGCAAGAAATTTGACGTAATCCTGCTAACAGACAAACACACAGTTAAATAAATTACGAACACAGATAATTTTACAGCCTCCCTCGCAAATAAAATATCAATAGGCATGAATCCATTGAAAATCGTAATAAGACTGATTTTTCTAAATAATGACGAAGAGACCAAATCTTCTATCCTGTCTTTTCATAATCCGCCAGTGTCTTGATCTAGAGAATGAGCCAGCCAACTTTTCTCATCCACTTATTGGATGCCTTTCAAGGTCCCAGCTGAGGCTCATCTGCAAGGAAGACTAAAAGATGCCAATGTTTCGCCTTTTTGGTTGATTCTTTTAGGCCTGTGGCAAAAGGACCTAGGCATTCACACATTTTTTCCTAATTTGAACATTTATTTATAGTAAAAACTGCTTGTTCAGCATTGCTATATATTATACATTTTTTTATGAATTAAGTAGATTAATTTTATTCAAATAATAATGGTTATGCTATTTCTGTTTATAGGCACAAGACACAAGGCCTCAGGCAGTTATATATCTTTCTGTTTACTATTAATGATTCAATTTACCCCTAATTTATTAATCGTAATAGTAAAAAAAAAAAAAAACTGCTCGTTCGCCATTGCTCTATTTAGTAAGGTCATATGAATCATATAAATAAGATCTATTTTGATATTTTATGATTATGCTAACATAATATATTCATTAATAATGAATTAACTTTATCTAGTTGGTTTATTGTAAAAACAGGCTTTTCAACATTACTATTAATATGGCATCATTTAGATAAAACTAGAAAAATAAAATAGTACTAATATTTGAATAAAGCTGAATAAATAAAACTCACAAGCAAACATACATATTCATTAGTATGGATAAATTTGAATGGAACTGAATAAATACAACGCGCCATTAAACAAATATATTCATTGGTGTGAATGAATTTCAATGAAAGTGATTAAATAAAACGATAAAACGTAAAAGCAAACATACATATTCATTAGTATGAATAAATTTGAATAAAGCCTGAAAAATACAATGTACAATCAAACATATATATTTATTAGTATGAATAGATTTGAATAGAACTGACTAGGAGAAACGAACAAACAAACATACATATTCAATATTTATTAGTATGAATAGATTTGTATAAAGCTGAATAGATACGACATATAAGAAAACATACATATTTATTAGTATGAATAGATTTTAATATAACTCAATAAATACATTGTACAAGCAAACATACGTATTTATGATTATAAATAGATAAAAAAAACTTAATGAATACAACGTACAAACTAACATATATATTCATTAGTATGAATAAATTCTACTATAACTAAGTAGATACATCTTACAAACAAACATATATATTAATTGTTAATAATTAATTTAAAATAATGCTTATATACAATATTCAAGTAAACATACATACTCTTTAGTACGAATATATTTTAATAACACTTGATAAATTACAACGGAAAAGCGAACATACATATCAATTAGTATGAAAAGATTTTAATAAACTTGAATAAATAAAACGAACAAGCAAACATACATATTTTTTTTACTATGAATATATTTGAATGAAACTGAATGAATACAATGTACAAGCAAACATACATATTCATTAGTGTGAATAAATCAGAATAAAACTGAATAAGTGCAACGTAAAATCAGAAATACATTTTCATTTGTGTGAAAAAATTTTAAGAAAAAAATTAATAGATACAATGTGCAAGCAAACATAAATGTTCAATAGAATGAATAAATTTGAATGAAATTGAATAAATACAACCTACAAACTAACTTACACATATATTAGAGTCACTAAAATAAAATAAAACTGAATAAATACGACGTACAAACAAACCTACATGTTTATTAGTATGAATAAATTTGAATAACACTGATTAGATATAACGCAAAAACAAACCAACATATTCATTAGAATGAATAAATTTCAATAACACTGAATAGATACAACGTAAAAGCAAACATAAATATTTATTAGTATGAATAAATTCGAAAATTGAATAAATACAACGTACAAGTAAACATAATTATTCATTAGTATGAATAAATTTGAATAAATTTGAATAAATACAACCTAAACACAAACATCCATAATCCTTAGTACTGATAAATTTGAATAAAAGTAGATGAAAGCAACATATATACATAATTTCACTGATGAAAATCAGATGCCAAAGGCATCAGTAAGAGAGAGTTGAATAATGTTCTGAGAACTCCGCTTTGGTCCAGTCCCATTGAAGTGTTGCAATCCCTTAGGGTACTTAACGGGTCAAAGAGAAAGCAGCCAAAGGTCGGGCGAGGATTCACACCCCTAAGAGGTGGAAGGAGAAAGGATGAAAGCATGTTATACTTTCTCATGTCAAGTAGGAATATCGTTAATGGTAAGAAATTGTATTCAAAGGGGATG
>NC_090743.1:68752065-68755829 GCF_036898095.1 Palaemon carinicauda
AACAAAGATACAAGATAGGCGTGTGATTTACATTTACCTTTATATTTCAAACTAGATTCTTGACAATGTTTTCTAGATAAAACATGGTCAAAATAATGTGCAATATTCAATAATATAAGATTTTGCTTAATGTATAAATCTGTTCCTGCTGTCCACATAATAATCACATTATTTGTGTTAACAGATTTAATAAAATTTAAAAATTCTAGCATAAAGGGGCGAGTATAAGTACTTCGTAGATTGTTAGTACAATTATTCTCTAAAATATACATATCGTCATACACAGCTAGAGTATTATCAAAGTCAATTACAAAAAGAACGGGCGCTAAAGGTGATTCTTCTACAAAGCCCGATAAATCCGTTTGAAAAAAATCTTCAGATAAATCATCCTCGATATTGTCCTCACCTTTTAATAATAACGTTGGATTTTCTTTATTGTGTTCTGACTTTTTATTTAATAAATTAGGATAGTGGTATAAGAAAGAATTACTCGTATTTTGCTTATTCATTTTGAATTATGGAGGATGCAGATAATTTTTTAAAATATAAAAAAAAAACAAAGAAAAATAAAGACAAAATTGTTTTAAATGATATCAACACAAAAAATGGTTGCAATGACGATTATAGTTATGAAGATATGTTAAATTTTGTATTAAGCAAATTACCCATAAACGAAAAAAACAAAACAACCAAAAAGTTTAAAATAAAAAAACCTGTTTTGTTTTATTCGGGAAAAAAAACTTTGTACTCAAATTTTTTTGAAACCTGTTATAATTTGAATAGAGAAAATGCACACGTTTTACAATATATTTCATCTGAACTTGGTTGTATTAATACAAGTATAAACTCTAACAATGAATTGGTCCTGCGTGGGAAGTATACTTTAAATGATATGGAAAATATTTTAAGGTCCTATGTAAAGAAATTTATAAGATGTAAAACTTGCGAGACCCTTAATACAATTATGAAAAAGGATAAGAAATCCAGGTTAATGTATAATCAGTGTATTGAGTGTGGGTCTGTATTCCACCCTCGAATGCATTCAAACTAAATATTATCAAGCTTTTATTAAAACGTAACTATAGGTTGTTTGTTTTACGTTTCCTATACTAAATTTATGAATTGGGTTATGATTATGTTATTTGTGTGAAATCGTTGCTTATCTTTTTATTTTTAATTAATCCTTTAATTAGGAATCCGTTGTTTTGTATGAAATTCAAATATAAATAATTTATATTAAATAAACAAAAAATATTATTATTCGTTTTTCCTATATATATATATATATATATATATATATATATATATATATATATATATATATATATATATATATATATATATATAACAAAAATAAGAGATACATATATATTATACGTGTATATATTGATCGGTCAATTCTCTTGAATTAAACATTTAGTTATAGAGACCATGTTTTTATTAAAGAAGAAAAGTAATGATGTTTACTATCGGGTTTCGGATGAATATAAAATTACTAGCAATGATAAAATTTTTCGTGGATATGGTGTAGAACATGTAACAACAGCAGTACGCGGTAGAAATTTTGAAGATTGTGTCTATATAACGATGGTAATTCCCTGTCCCATTCAATTTTCTTGTATTAAAGAAAAATTATTGACATTTAAAGATGATTGTTATTATGAATGCCACGATAATCATAAAGCATTTGCTAATTTTATAAATAATAATCCATATGGACGCTTGATATCTTTATATAATAAAATTGATATAAATTCTTTAAAAGATAACCAGAAATTGAATGTTGTATTTTTACAGGCCTTTATATTACTTAATAAATATGATCGATATTTTGAGACTATTCATAAAGCTTGTGTGTTAAGTAATTTTAAAAATATAAAAGAATTTTTTTCCAAATTTTAATATTGATTTATGTAGAACTACAAATTTATATACAAATTACCACAGAAAAGATATATTTGAATATATTTAAAAAAAAAATGGATTCGATGTTTGTATTGTACGAAGGGATACAATGAAAAAATGTTTTGAACTTATTTGTGAATTTATTAAAAAAAAGGAAATAAAAGATGCACCAGACGATTTCTTGGACAAATTTAAAAAATTTTTAGATATAGGAGTCTCATATAATTATTTGGATGCGCAGAAAAATGATAAACCGAATCAATATGAAGATAAATTATTTATAACACCAAACACGGTGCCATTATTTTCTTATGATATGCACGCAAATTTGTGCCTGGAAATATATGATAAATTTGGCGCTCTTTGTGGAGAAGCAGTTAATACATATATTTCAAATATGTTTCATGTATTACTTGATGGGCTTCCAAATGTTATTATGTTGAACGAAAAAGATCACTTAAGATTTGATAAAAGTATATCTAAGGTAGCAACCAATCATTTAAAGCGGAGACAATTAAATATCCATAATATGCCAAACATCGACCCCCAAAGGTATCCAGTATATATATTTTCAATGCTCGATTTATATTATTGTTCACATAATACTTTCCACGACGACAACGCGGTAGAATTATCTAAAAAGTTAATAAAAAAACAAAATTGGATAGAATATATTTTAAAGGACAAAAAGATTATTAGTGAAATATATGTAGTTATATCTAAACCAGAACTTTTAACAATTGAAACATATATAAATACGTTATTTAATAAAGATGTAAAGTTTGATTATATTATTTCAAATCACCACAAATCTTCTAATTATTTAAATGATAAAGCCCTTAATATGTGTGAAAATGTTATTACAAAATATTTTCCATATTCTCAAAATTTTTTTCGAGATCAACAGTTACGATTATATAAGTTTGAAGATTATAGGCGCGCGTTGGGAAAGTCTTACTTTCCTTGTTCCGTTGATGATATGTACAATTATCACAAACACATATATAATTATGTGATGAGTTATGAAAATCTAGAATTTTTGGGCAGTAATTATAATCACAATAATGACACATTGAATTTATACAGTTGTAACCTGTACCCCAATGATAGGAGGATCAACCAATATATAACCCTTTACAGAAAAGATGATGATAGTGATAATGAAAATAAAAATAAAAGGATCCGTACCTAATCATACTCGAAACAAAGGGAATGAAATAGTCCTACTTTACTGATTGTTTTTTTTATTTTATTTGTTGTCATCTCATTATTTAATTGATTTTAAAAAGATTATTGGTTATTGTAAGACAATGATATATAAGTCAACCAATCTTTGTGTATCGTAGTTTTTTGTTGGTTTCAAATGTTTCGCTTTCTCGTTTACGCTTCTGAAGAGCATTGGTATTATGAAATGAAGTCAACTATTTTGATAATCTTGTAATAAAATTTGTTTAAAATTTTCTTGGTTGATTTCCATTTCCTCGTGATAATTATTTTCTTTATAGACATCTAATTGTTTTATAATTATAGCATTATTTTTCGCCAATGTTTTTAAATCATTGGAAATATTATACATATTCACACTTAACCCATTAGTTCCATGGTCAAAAGCATTTGAATCACCCAAACATATATTTAAAAAAATTACTTTTTACTCTGAACAATTTATCATTTGATAATGGTTTTTCAATGGTTTTGTTTTGTAATTCCTTTTTTGTTATTTTTGTACATACAAAGGCACAATTAGATATATTTTCGTCTTTATTTAACACGCAAATCTCATTATCATTGGTTAAACAAATTCTTTCGGGACGTGTTTTTTATCATACAAATCAAATAAATCTGTAAATATTGATTTT
>NC_090743.1:68756329-68763829 GCF_036898095.1 Palaemon carinicauda
TTTTTAACAAAATATTGTGGAGTCATTAATGAAATGAATACCATAAATACTTTGGGTAACATGGCATTTTTTACCCCGGGTAAGATATTTACTGCCTTTTTTGATATCATTATTTCAAAGTTGTTAAAAATTCGGATTCATAATAATATCGTTGAAAATTTAAAAGATTATTATAAGAAAAAAGGAAAAAAAACAACATTTAAAGCACTAGGCATAGGTGTTAATGATTTGATACAAATGCACCGAATATGCAAACGAAAAAAGAATTATGACATTATTTTAAGTGGTGATCAGAAAGTTATTATTGTCTCCAGAAAAACCATTAGTACTAGTCCTACTACTACTACTACTACTACTACTACTACTACTACTACTACTACTACTACTACTACTACTAATAATAATAATAATAATAATAATAATAATAATAATAATAATAATAATAATAAAACAAAAAGAGCATCCAAACATAAAAAACATCATCATCATCATCGCCCACCACCAAACAAAAAACAAAAATTATTGTCTATCAATAACACCAGTGACAGTAAAAAGGATAATGGGTGCTTATCAGCAAATGAAAAAGAAATCACTTTAATGGGCGTCTTGACCAAAACTGGTAATGATTTAAATTCTGCACTAGATAACGAAGAAACCACAGAAGCCATAATAAAGTGGCTCCATTTCCCGAAATCCCCAGTTAATGATACTAATATTATAAGCAACCTATCACAAACCATAAAAAGAGGAGAAATTGACATTGCTATATCACAGACTAGTATTCTTAATAAAGATTATGTAGTTTTAGATAATAATAAATATACAAATGAATTTGATGATTATAACGCCAGAGGAGATAATATTTCCTTTGGGTGGACGGGAAAAACTGACGAAAGAGAGAGTAATAATAATAATAATGCGTTTATAAACAACAATAATAATCTTGATGTGCATAGAATTGGGAGATTTACAAGAAACGCCCCACAAATTCCTTTTACAATATTTGCGGAATAGCTTGTTCACTTCAGAAAGTTTTAACCAAAGATTCTAAAACGAAAGAACCCAAATATATAACCAATAGTGAAATAGGTTTCATTGATTTGGTAACTACATCAGACACCCCCAAAAACTGTGGATTGATACTGGAATGTGTGATTGATACAGTAATATCAACATATAGTTTAACAGTTGGAGAAAATATGCATAAATTATTACTAAAGCTTTTTTCTGATTGTCAAAAAGTTGATAATCCAGAATATTTGGAAGAATTAGATGAAAACTATCAGTACATTTGTGCCAACCAAGTGTTATATAAGTTTTTTAGGAAAACACCAGAAAATTTATCACACCAACAAATAATGTACATAACATCTCAGTTTGGTATATTTAATTACTTTCGAATGATGCAATATGCATTAAAAATAGAAGTACCTTTTATAGAACTTATAGATCAATCAAGAAATATATTTTGGGAGTGTACCAGTTTTGAAGGTACGTTATTCAAATTACACAGAGATGGGCTTTTTTATTCACGAACCGAATTTCTATATTTACAGCAAGATATTATTGATGATGAACAGTTAGTGGGTTCTTTGGGGTGTACAACAAATTTATGGGTTGGAGAAAGGGGAGAAAGAATTGAAAATATATTTGGTCCCTCTATTAGAATAACACCACACCCTAACAAATGCCATTTACCTCGCACTGGACACGCAGCATTTTCAGCCAAGAATTTTGTAGGAACCCTAAGAAATTCCTTATCAATAGGCCAATTACACCAAAAGAATTTAACCGTGGCTTTTCAAAATACAAAATCATATCCTTCGGAAATTATTGATATTGCAGGATGCTACCCCAAAATATTGGTTGCATCTGGATTTAATAATCAAGAAGATGGGATTGTTATTAGGAAAGGGGCAATAGAATCTGGAATGTTTTCAGCAACATTTTATGAAACTGCTGCTGTTAAGATGAATTATAATTATAAGGCTTCTGACGAAAACCCATTCCCAATAGAATTTATACCCATGATTACAAAAGGTACAATACTAAGAAAGGGGCTTCAAGTTGGTATATTTAAACTGAAAAATACTTGTAGTCATATTAATAGCAACCTAAAACTTTCAATTGAACTTTTTTCCAGTGAACTAAAAGTAATAGAAATCACTACTGAGGGGGGGATAGGGATGCCTAGAAAGTCCGATATCTTTGTAGATAAATTTGAAAATGTTGTAATAAATAATAATAATATAGGTAAAGACTGGATTTTATCGGTGATTTGGGAAGGACGGGGTAATATTATGGACGTGGACGACCCAACAAATGATTATTTTCACAATTTGGTATGTTCATCAAAAGAAAGGGCCAAGCTTCGAAGGTCATTGGCTTTTCAATCTCAAAACCCAAACTATCAGAAATATCGTTGCGAAATGATTCGCTGCGATAACATAGATATATCACAGTATATGAAGTTTTATCTGACATATGCGAGTTTATTCACACCATCTATAGGTGATAAATTACAAACAACAACTTCAAATAAGGGTGTTCTCTCTGAAATTATTTCAGATGAAAATATGCCGTTTGTAATAATCAATCCTAAAAACGAGGGGAAAAAAAACACACACACAATAATGCCAGATCTTATCATTAATCCTCAATACCTGAAGAGACAGACTCTAGATAATATATTTAATACTGGTGAGATGTTAAAGAAAGAACACGAAAACAAAACATCGATTCCATATATGAACAACTGTTTTGAATTTAATATAGAAGATTCTAAATATTATTTGGAGTTGGGAGATTTATATGCTAGTGGAATACTAATAAATCCTATAACGGGACTTCCTTATTTGACCGCCGTAGAAGATGATACTAGGGGCGTTGATTATCCCTATTATGAATATTTTGATGTAGATGACGGATTTACATACACTAGAAAATTAGAAGATTATGATCATATTAATAGGCTATGTTATAAAACTACTAAAGCCACCATCTATAAAACGCGATATTTTCTTGTTCATAACCATAAATCATCTCTCATGATGCAATGTTCTCATCCAGATGATATCATAAGAACAAAGTTTTCTGGTACACCAGTGAAAGGAAAACGAGGAGGGTTTGCAACGGGCCCACAAGAACAAATGACAATTGTGGGCCTTGGAGCTGAACGCCTTAATTACGAAATTTCCCAATTTAGATCTGATTTTTTGGAATTTCCAATCCAACCCACCAAAGACGAAAAAACAGAAATGAGCGATGAGATTATCCAAGGTTCAAAAACACTACAAAGGGTTTTTGATGAATTTAATCAGTATGAAAATATTGATTTATCATTAAAAATATCAAAATTAACTCATATGAAGAAAAAATCAGAAACACTCACCAGTTAAATTAATTTCGTTTTTTATTTTTATGATATTATAGTTCATTATAACAATAAAAGAATCACCGGGGATGTATTTAGAAATAATGCATTAGAAAAATATATTCGAAGCTGAACCAGACGACTACAGTTATTTTGATGAGTATTGGAGTGGAAGACCAAGAGAATTCCCAGAACGGGAGAACGAGAGGAGTGAAAAGACGACCCATGGAAACAAGTGGACTAGCGAAACACTTTGGTTATATAATAATAATGACATTAGGGGCAAAAGTAATACAAAGAAGACTATATATCCAATTCTAATTCCAGAAACCAAACCGATTGATACTCTGACTCTATTCCAATCTTACTTATTCGCTAACATTACTAAAATAAAATGAAATTTACTACCCAAGTAGAATATACTGGGTATATGGTTTACATTTTATCACCGATATAGCACAAGATACTCACTTTATGTTGTAAAATAAAAAATGGAATACATAACACTTATTATTATAAGCATTATAATAATTTTGTTGGTGACTATATTTATTTTGTATGTCTATACAGACTATGCTGTAAGGTATGATTATGCTAGGAGACGTGAGGAGAAAAGAAAGAAAATCGTGGATAATTCGTAGGAGGGGAATTTAACATTGCCTTATTTGACCGCCGTAGAAGATGATACTAGGGGCGTTGATTATCCCTATTATGATGTAAAGTTTGTTAGTGCGCCTTCTTGTTAGTAGGGGTATCCTTGGATTTAAAGCGTTTTGGTTTTCCATGTGGATGGGTATTTGATGAAAACGTAATGTTGTTAAGTTTTTTTTTTTTGAAGCCTCGTTCTTATAGCAACGGGCTCAAATAGTGTCTTCTCTTTATTATGTTTCAGAGAAACGCGTCTAGCTATTGAGTCTTCTGTATCATCGTCAGTTTCTCTATTTTTTCTTTTAAGGTTGAGATTTATATCTAATTGGACGATTTCTTCTTTTTGATGTTGGTTTGAAGTCGTTTTCACTGGGGGAATATCCTTTACTTCAACTTTGTATTGATTCGAGGGGAATTCCCCCTTTATGGTGGTTTCCTTTACTTCAAAAATCTTCTTTTCTCCATCTTTGTACTGATTAGATAAAACTTCTAGAATCCATAGATTCACTGCCTCCTCTGCCCCAAAAGTCTTCTTTTTTTCTTTTTTGTGTGGATTCGAGGGAAATTCTTTTTTTATTTGTTTAAGAACCTTCTTTACTGGGTTTGTGTTTTCTTCGTCTTTGTGTTGGTTTGTAGTAATCTTCACTGGGAGAATTTTTGTTTTGGTGTTGATGCCACCTTCTTGTTCATGGTTTAAGAATTCCTCCAATTCTTGAAAATGATCATCTTCCCCCGACTGAAAAATTTAGATAATTTTCAATATCCAGAAAAGGCAAGAAACTATCATGTTCCAAATCTGTAGTACCCCCAAAGAGTGAAATATTTTCAAAATCATTATCTATTTCTTTTTTGGGGGTACAGATTTTATTTTTACAACATGGACATTGCACTTGAACCATTTTCATATTTACAAATCTTGTAATATGGTGGTGGTAGTTGAACTGATCCAGTCTAAGATACAACTAACCAACTGAAACCTTCTTTGGGCTGGTATATATATATACTATGTGATTACACCCCCCCCCCCCATCCCCCCATCTAAGACAGATGAAGCATATAAATAGTGGACTGAGATACGATTATGCCCAGTACAGCTTCAACCTCCGGTTGGTGTTTATTCTTTTGGTTCTGATCTTGCAACAGAAAGGTATCAATATAAAAGAACCCAAAAAGAATGTTTTTTAACATAAAAAACATAACACAAAACGATGAATTGGTTTGTTTGCGAGAAAAGAGCAAACAAAACCTATCATCACCATTCAACCCAATTCTTTTCCATGGAGAAGATATGGACACCTTGAAAAAAATCATTATAAACACTATAATGACAGGAAAGGTTTCTGATCTCTATTTATGGTGCATTAGAGAAATTCATCTCATTAATATATTAAACGTAAACAGAAAAAACAATTCAAGAATGAATTCCATACTGAATTTCTTACAAGGAAAGGCCCTAGACCTAATTTCACCAAGAGATACAGTTTCTCTATATTTTTTTTTTTTACATTTTTAAACACATACAAAGAAAAAAATTATAGAGATATTGAGTTTCTAACCAGGGCCCTTACTATTTTTCTATTCGCCTTAAAAGCCCAAGTATGTTGTGATTTACAATTGGCTGCATCTAATCAAATACCAGAAACTACCGACAAAGAAAATTATGAGAAAAAATTTAACGACTCTCTTGAAGTTGGTAATCGTTTTGAAGCTGTTCAATATTTGGCTGCTGTTTATAGAAATTTTATGGGCTTAGAAAATAATGAGGATATTTCTTCCGTGTGTCTAGATAATAAGAACACACGGAAGAATGAATTCATAGAGTGGTTCCGTCCCATCATAATTAAGAAAATTCACAGCGTAGAAACCGAATCATTAGGATGCTCAAGTAAAAGGGTTTTGGAATTATCCTGTGTAAAGAGGCTTCATTATTTCAGAGACCGACCATATTTTTATGGACAATTTAAAGTCCTAATTTCAATAGTAGAATCATTGATGGCTTTTAAATTGGACCCAAGAGCAATGTATTCCGTAAATTATGCGTCGATTCAGTTTTTTGACAAAATCCACCCCATTGAAATGAACCAAGAGTTTTCTTGGAAAAACGACCATCAATTCATAGAAAACTACACTTGCACAAATAAACCTTTATGTAATCCAAAATTCTTGGATACTTTCTGGGAAAATCCAAGTTGGAGGAAAAATCACCACACCACCTTGAATGTTGTTAAAAAGAGACGACGCTCATCATTGTCATCAACAATGACAAAAAAAACAAAAGTGGATGGCTAATAACATCAAATTGATCGTAGAAACCCAATACTGATTAAACGACGAAGATTTGGACCTACAAATCATGAAAAAGGCATTGTTCCTGCTAAACTCATAAGAAAGGTAAAGCATTCTACATTTTTTATGACTGTAAACTGTTTCTCATTGAAATATTATAAAAAAACTGATAGATAATAGATTTAGTACAATATATATTATAACTCGAATTTTTTAAAAATGATTGGTTGCTTTTAATTCTACAAATGGGGTATGTTTCATTGCCAGGACCAAAAGTAATATCGTATAATGATTCATTCATTTTTTAATAAGAATAATTCATTTTTTTCATAAACAAAAGTTGTGTTCATGCATTATATTTTGTCTCAGATCCAATATAATTGTCAAAGAAGAAGGACTACAAATTACGCTGATGTGAATACCAACAAACAGACCACCGAACATGACGAAATATAAAGGATCATCATATCCAGTTCGTCACAAATTTAAACAGAAACTGCGTTATCGTTCTAGTGCCACACCTTTCCTCGCATTCCCAAGTTCTAGTTATAAAAGAAAAATGAGAATTTGGGAAAATGTTCACGAATTCTTCAACATAAATCGTGTCAAAGGCTGGGAAAATATTCCCGAAGGCAATTATATTTTGTCGTTGGTTATTGCCGTTGACATTGATAATTTTTATACAAAAAACAAGAGACTCAAAAACTCAAAATATAGGTTTACGGCGACGGCTATACAAAGTAAAAAGAAGTTTAAAGGTGGTGTTTTGAGTTATCATATAGTTGAAGACAACCAATTGGTGGATAAACTTTATTTACATAAAATTCATCAAACTGGTTTAACAGTATTAGATAATCTTAAAAAAAATAATGTAATTCAATTATATTGGAATAAAAGAAAAGATGTATTTGAAAATATCAAAATTATTCCAGTTTGATAATCTTTGTTCATGTTTTGGAATAGATGTTTTTTAAAAAATATTCCAGTTCAATATTCTTTGTATATATATATATGTTATTTGTTCAATCAATTACCAAATTTTCCAATAACTAGCTAGGACCTTTTTGCAATTATGTTAAGTGTAAAAGATTTCATTTGATAAATATCAAAGGGGAAATCTTTTAATTCCCCTTATTTGAAGTTGAAGAAATTTTATTTGTTAATTAAGGATTTTGTTTACTTTTGTTTAGTGT
>NC_090743.1:68771329-68786329 GCF_036898095.1 Palaemon carinicauda
AGTTAGCTAGCTCGGCCCACCCTTTGTCAAAGAAATAAAAAAAAAAAAAGATGAGATCTATCGCCAGGTTTTTCGAGAATTTTTCAAAGGACATGTCATATTGCGTATTCTCTCAAAATCATGCCGCAATACCTCATGAAAATGTAATTAAAGATTACATACTGTAAGTCCTTGTTCGTACCTTGTATGATCACAGAACACTCTCAAACAGATTGCGCAAGACTTCATAACAAAAATATGCAAGATAAAAGTTAATTCTTGAAAAAAACGTAAATTTACATATACTAACTTGAAATTAATGACGAAAGTCTTATGTAATTTACATACAAATCTTAAATCTACAAGAGAGGAAGTCATCTTAAGAGCTGGCTAAGTTCTTCAATGCATAAATGAATTAAGTAAATAAATAATGAATAAATGACTTTATTTACTCTACACCAGACCAGCTTTGTAAGATAGTTCCCCCCAAAAGAGATTATTTCTTCCGGGCCTTAATCCATCGTTCAGCCCGAGATAAATAATCTGCAACTATGTTATCTTCACCTGATATATGCTTTTCATTAATACAATACAGTTGCAGACATGATGACCACCTTGTTAACCTTTGTATTAAGATCCGAATACACTGTATTGTTTTCATTTTGCGGTCGTTCCAGTAGATTAAACGCTTGCTTATCGCTGCGATCAACGCCAGCAGATCTTTTTCAACGGTTGAGTAGGCTTGCTAATGTTTCTTCAGCTTTGATGACATTGTGGAGGATTTATTTTTGTTTTATTTTTATTTTCGTTTTTGCCAAATCCTGAGAGAGAGAGAGAGAGAGAGAGAGAGAGAGAGAGAGAGAGAGAGAGAGAGAGAGAGAGAGAGGTAGTTAGTGTATCGATTGTTTGTGGTGAGAAAGACTGTTGGTTTAAATGAGATTGTTTGTTTATGTTTTTAGTTAGGTTACGACAGTGGTGAATGTCTTGGGTGAATGCTTATTTTGATTGGACTGCTGCTCAATTCAGTTGTGTTTGAATGCTGGATTTTACCTTATTTAATAATTTTTTGTCCAGCATGGAAGTTATTATATATTTCAACAGCCATGTTTCTTCCTTTGGAGAGATTATCTTTTGAGAGTTGATTTATTGTTGCTGACCAGGCCTGTAATAAAGGATTTTGTTTGGACTGCTCTTTTGGACCACGATTGTTGATGACCCGGACCGAATGAATTTCCGATTTTTGATGATGATGATGATGATGGTGATGATGATGGTGATGATACTGCTCACGACCAAGATCAATTAATACCATAGTGCATTAATATTTGTCAGCGGTCCAGTTGCTGCAGAGTTGTGGTTTTTGGCTATAAAAGACTGTTGGCTTGTGTGGACGAAAGTGTCCACTCAGAATTATATATATATATATATATATATATATATATATATATATATATATATATATATATATATATATATATATATATATATATATATATATAATTATTACATATTGGTTGTGCGGTTTAGTTTTAAGTTTTGTTAGGGTTTAAATGTGGTCTATTTGCATTATGTTACGTTTTTTGTATGTTTGTAAGTTTTTAAGCGTTATTCATTTTGAGGGTTTATTTGAATGGTGGTATGATTGATGCCTGTTTTGTGTTAAGTGTATGATTATTGATAAGTGTGTTTTTTTGGTTTATGTTGAGCGTTTTAGTTGTAAGGAAATATAGATTTTAGGATATGTTTTGTTTATTTTGTCCTTTTTGTCTAAGAGTCTGATTGTAGATTACGTAAGGGGAAAGTTTGTTTTGTGGAGACCATTGTCAGTAAGTGTGATTCAGGGTGTGGGGGTTGTCCTTGCAACATCCCGCCACATTATTTTGGCGCCCAAACAAGGACTGCCGAGGTGGGATTGAAGCTGGACTCTTTGACGAAGGACTGATAGGATAAGAAATTAGATTAAAGTTGAAGAAAAATGGAAGGTAAATTAAAGGCTTTGGAGGAGGAATTGCGGCATTATCAAGAACGGGAGCAGATGTTGATAGTTGAGAAAGAGAGGTTGCTAGTAGAGAATGAGAGGTTGAACTGGGAGAATGAGGTGATGCAGAAGGAGCTTAGGGAGTTGAAGGGAACTGTAGAGAGTGGAAGAATGTGTTGAGATGAGGATGAGAGAGAATGAAGAACGGACGGAGAAACGAATGGAAGATATGATGGGGCAAGTAATGGGGATGATGAAGACTTTAATGGGTGATGTGCAGTCGGAGGAGTGTCCTCAGCTTCGGGTAATGGGTTGATAGTGGATGAGAAGGCTAAGGTTAGTGATAATGGGAAAGGAAGTGATAGTGATAGTAGTATTAGTGATAGTGATATTGAAGATAAGGGAATTAGGCATAGTAAGGATGAACAGAAAGGTGAGAGGAAAGATGAAAGGAAAGGTAAAAGTGATGGGAAGAAAGAGAAGAAAAAGTATCAGGCTGATAGCAAGGACGATCGTTAATGGGTGAAAGTGGCGAGTAAGAAAAGGGCTAGGAAGAGTATGATCAAGGATAGGAGTATGACTGTGGAGTTAGATTCCTTATATTCTAAAGAGGAAGTAGGAAACAAGAAGGAAGGTAGCAGTGATGATAGCAGTGAGAATGAACGTGATGTGTGTAAGACTATGTTTATGAGAGAGGTACCTCGGTGTGAAAGGTTCAATGAGCATAGTAGTAGGGATGTATACGAGTTTTTCAAGGAGTATGAGAGGTATTGTCAGGATAAGTATGGTGATAGTAAGAGTTTGGGCTAGGGAGTTAGGAGAATATTTGACTGGGTATTTGTTGACGATGTATGGAGTGATAATGAGTGTAGGTGACGTTGATTATGAAAGTGTTATAAAAAGAATAATTGAGCAGGTAAAACATATGAAAGGGAGTGTTAAGTATAAGCATAAGAATGATTTTGATGAAGCACGGATGAATGCAGGAGAAGCTATATCAATGTACGTATGTAGGCTGGAAACGTTAGCTAGGAAGAAGTATGGGGATGAAGGCATAAATGAGAATAAGGAGTTAATGAGGAAGTTTTTGGCAACAGTACCTAAGAATGTGTGTGGATTTATTCATTTGAAACGGAAGGAAAAAATTAGGTGGACGCAAGAGAGATTGACATGGGATGATATACTAGAGATAGTTGAGGATTATGAGTTAGATAGATGTATGAAAGAAAGTAAATCTGTGAGTGTAAGAGGTGGAATGGAGGAAAATGTGCCAGAATTTGTTAGTTTTAGAGATGCTGTTATGAGAGGACCGATGAGGGTAGCCGATAGTGTAGTAGATAGGAGTGTTAGGGCGAGTAATGTAGGAATACCTGTAAGGACAAATGAAGGGTTTAGGCAAGGGAATCAGGTTTGGAGGGATAGGAGTGCTAGTGTGCAGCGAGGTATGTCAGATAGTCTTGTCTGTAATGAAAAGTGTTATAGGTGTGGGAAAGTAGGTCATAAGAAGAATGAATGTAGATGGGCTCTAGGTCCTTCTTTTGGATGTGGTGAGGTAGGGCACAGAATTAGTGAGTGCAAGAAAGAGAAAGAGGTTAAGTATTTTCGGTGTGGTATGACTGGGCATATAGCAAGTGGATGTAGGAGTAATCGTACGAATGTGATTTGTGGCAATTGTGGTCAGAATGGGCATTATGCGAGGATGTGTAGAGAGCAGTGTGATAAATCTTCTGAATGTGGTGCAGATGGGCATGTAGCTAGAGTATGTAGGAAGAAGGGATTAAGTCAGCCAGGATGTTCGGGAAACTGGAGTGTAAGAGGGTTCAGCTGGGTGAGTCCTCCTGTGTGTGTGGAAGGAATAGGATCAATGTTTGTGAGAATGGGATGAGTAATTGGTTGGAAATGAGCAAGTATGAACCTAGTATGCATGAGAAATTAGGGCTGGAAAATAAACAATTAGTGTTGGTTGAATATAGGAAAAAGAGGCGTTTGAAAGTTTTAAGTGAGGAGAAAGTGCAAGAGAAATTTATAGGTATAGGTAAGAATACGAATAAGTATGACAAGGGTGTAAATGTACAAGTGAGTGTGGAGGATAAATGTATTAATACAGATGAAACGTAGCTGAGTATGAATGATACTTATAGTGTGTGTGACTTTTCGTTAGATGATGTAAAAGAAAAAATGAATAACGCAAGAATGAGAGACAGGAGAATGATAAGTAGCATGAATGAATCTTTTGCTAAAGTTGAGAATATTTTTGATGAGATGGATTAACTGTTTACAGAAATGAGTGTAATTATAGGGCCAACCGAGAACGCGGTAGATGGGATTGTACATGATATATTACATGATAGGGATTTAGATAAGAATAGTGTTAATGTAGCGAATGATTGTGATAACGAAGAAGTGAATGAGAGAGTGTATGGAGGCCCAGTTACTCGGAGTAGAGGTCCCGTTCCCGACTGCGACTGGGTAATGAAAATGTAGTAGGATTTGGCAAAGTAAGGGGGGAGGAATGTGGAGGATTTATTTTTGTTTTATTTTTGTTTTTGTTTTTTGCCAAATCCTGAGAGAAAGAGAGAGAGAGAGAGAGAGAGAGAGAGAGAGAGAGAGAGAGAGAGAGAGAGAGAGAGAGAGAGAGAGAGAGAGGTAGTTAGTGTATCGATTGTTTGTGGTGAGAAAGACTGTTGGTTTAAATGAGATTGTTTGTTTATGTTTTTAGTTAGGTTACGACAGTGGTGAATGTCTTGGGTGAATGCTTATTTTGATTGGACTGCTGCTCAATTCAGTTGTGTTTGAATGCTGGATTTTACCTTATTTAATCATTTTTCGTCCAGCATGGAAGTTATTATATATTTCAACAGCCATGATTCCTCCTTTGGAGAGATTATCTTTTGAGAGTTGATTTATTGTTGCTGACCAGGCCTGTAATAAAGGATTTTGTTTGGACTGCTCTTTTGGACCACGATTGTTGATGACCCGGACCGAATGAATTTCCGATTTTTGATGATGATGATGATGATAATGATGATGATGATGGTGATGATACTGCTCACGACCAAGATCAATTAATACCGTAGTGCATTAATATTTGTCAGCGGTCCGGTAGCTGCAGAGTTGTGGTTTTTTACTATAAAAGACTGTTGGCCTTTGTGTGGACGAAAGTGTCCACTCAGAATTATATATATATAATTATTACATATTGGTTGTGCAGTTTAGTTTTAAGTTTTGTTAGGGTTTAAATGTGGTCTATTTGAATTATGTTACGTTTTTTTGTATGTTTTGTAAGTTTTTAAGCGTTATTTATTTTGAGGGTTTATTTGAATGGTGGTATGATTGATACCTGTTTTGTGTTAAGTGTATGATTATTGATAAGTGTGTTTTTTTGGTTTATGTTGAGCGTTTTAGTTGTAAGGAAATATAGTTTTTAGGATATGTTTTGTTTATTTCGTCCTTTTTGTCTAAGAGTCTGGTTGTAGATTACGTAAGGGGAAAGTTTGTTTTGTGGAGACCATTGTCAGTAAGTGTGATTCAGGGTGTGGGGGTTGTCCTTGCAACATCCCGCCACAACATGAAACAAACAGGGTGAAGAATGGTTTCCTCGTCTTCTTGCCATAAGACAGCTCCAATTTCGTTATCCAACACATCCACTTGGATAAGGAATTTCATGTTGAAATCAGCTCCTCACAGTATTGCTTTCGAAGTTGATATGGCCTTTATCCTGATTAAGGATTCCTGACACTCAGTGGTCCATAAAACTTTTTCTTGGGGCTAGTCAAATCCGTCATGGTAGCGAATACAGTCGAAAAGTTCGGGTAAAAACATCAGTAGAATCCTGACATCCCTAAAAAGCATTGTAACTGCTTCCTCGTTGTAGTGGGTGAGGCTTTCCTTATTCCTTCAATGTCAGCAGCTACTGGGGCAATTAGTCCTCTTTCTTCTTTAAATCCCATGTACCGAACTGCTGCCTTCCCAAATTCACTCTTCTCCAGGTTAATCGTCAGGTATGCTCTTCGCAGCTTATGAAATACCTTCTTCATGATTCGAAGATGTTCTTCCCAGGTCGATGAATATACCAACCACAAAATCATCGAGATATACGCCTACTCCTTTTATCGATCCTAGAAGATTATCCACCACTAATTAAAAAGTAGGGGGGGTGTTCATAAGACCAAAGGGCATGATGGTGTATTAATATAACACAAACAGGGTGTTAAAAGCTGATAAAATTCTTGCGTTGTCGTCCAAAGGAATTTGATAATAACCTTTTAACAAGTCGATCTTGGATATGAACCTTGCTTGTCCGATATTTTCGAGTAGCTGGTCAATGAGCGGCAATAGATAACTATCGGCCATACTGATCAAGTTTAATTTTCAGTAGCCCTTACACATCCTAAAAGATCCGTCCGGTTTTTTCACGAGCAAGCAGGGAGAACTATAAGGGCTAAAACTTAGTTCTGTTCGTACGCTTTGTAACAAATAGTCCACTTCTTTTCTCATGTCTTCTTGGTGATACGACGACAGTCGATAGGCGTGTTGTTTAAATGGTCTTTCTGTTATTTCAAGGTGTATCTCATGCTTCGTCAGGTTGGTTTGATTTGGGACGTCCGAGACAATTTAAGGGAACTTGTAATTATATGGCTTAATTTTTTCGTGTTGCTCTTGTTCCAAATGAGTTAATTTCTCTCCCATATTCCGAATGGTAGACGATTTATTCACTTTGCTTACTGCTCCTACTTCATATCAATCGTCATCTTCCGTGGATGGTATGGGTTGCACCATACACTTTCACAGTTTTACTCTTTCTATTCCGCTATTGTGATTGAATATCTCTCTCTCTCTCTCTCTCTCTCTCTCTCTCTCTCTCGATCTCTCTCTCTTATGTTATAAATTCCATTCCACCACCGTTTCTCCAAAACGTGCGTGTGTTGTATGTCTTTCCACTCTCCTCATGAGCTAGACCCCTCCACCTCCCTCCTTTCCCTTCCCATCTTCCTCCTACCCTTTCCCCCTATCCCCCTCCCCCAACTCATCTCTCCCCCCTCCCCACTCCCCTCCCCCCTCCCCACTCCCCTCCCCTCTACTACCAATCCTCCTCCCATTAACCTTACTCATTCCCTCCACTCCTCTGACCATACTCGCCCCTCCTCCACTTCCTCCTCTCCCCCAGCTTTTATTCACCCCCTCCTTCAATCCCTTCCATCTCCCTTACCCCTACCAATAATACCTTCAACACTTCTCCTTCCTCCATCGCCTCCTTCCCCTGGCAACTCAAGTCTTTCTGGGCCCCGCCTTGACCACCGACAGATTTTCACGGAATCTGAGTGAAGAATTCAATTACAGCTGTCAGAAACATCCGGAATCTTAATTCTTATTGAAGTGGGGCTAAGGTATTCTTGTAGTTTTGTGCTATCTTCACTAAAGCTTTTTTTATCTTTGCATCTTCTTTTAATTTTTTCTTGATTCTTGTGTTTAGGGATATTGCGTTTCGACCTGTTTGTAGTTTCGTTTAATGAAATTTCGAGAGACTTTTGACTGTATTGTCGGATTTATATGTTTTGGTTATAGCTTTGATTGCTTGCTTGTTTGTTAGATTGTCCAGTGGACACGGGGTCTTGTGTTGGCAGCCTGTAGTTTTTAGCTTTGAATGTATTGTGGCGACGGCAGCTCTCGAAGTTTATTTTGATTTCTTGACCTGCTCTTCATATCGGTGGCTTTCGAAAAAATAATCAAAACCGAAAAGAACTTTTTAAGAGGTCTAATTTTATAGAGTTTTATCCTACTAGTCAGTTCTTCTAAAAGTTTTAATAGATTTGAAGCGTAACTTCTGCGCGTTGACAGCGTAATTATGGGTGATGATGAGCAATGATGATATTGACAGGTGATTTTACTTATAGATTGTGAAGACAGCCTTCGAATAATCGAGAAATGGGTTGAGAAATCTAATTGGTTTGAAGTTTAGTGATGCTAGGTCCAACGAAGATCGAGGAGTAATTTGTGGCAATGAAAATGATTCTGTGACATTGGTTTGTACATTTTTTTTCGGGAAATTGATTTAGATTTATCATTTTTTTTTCTTTTTTTTCTTTTTTTCTTTTTTTTGAGAAATTGGTTTGCAATTTTTTCCGAAAAATTTTAATAGCTTCACTTATCTGCATCTTTGAAGCAAAAACTTATGAAGTTGTGGTAGTCCATTGGAAAAGTCCATGCATGGCGATCTGCTGGACGGGAGTTCGTCACGCTCTGTAGCTCGAAAGTTTTTTGTAGTGTTAGCAACTTCACCATCATTGTAAGCTAAGGATGGGTCCGGGGATTGTTGTGTGGGGGAGCCGAGTCATCAGAAGCCATTCCATACTCTCCCTGGTGCAAGCTTGATGAAGAGTGGCCTTGGGTGCTTATCATATGTAGGCTCATGCAGCCTCATTTACATCAGTTTTTCTCGGAAAATCCAGAAAATAAGGATGTTGTTAAAGACATGCTATTTTTCTTCATAATAATTGATTTTGTATACTATGGAGTTATTTGTATATAAATTAAAAAAAATGTTATGATCATCTATAAAGTCAGAAAATAATCATGTAGGACCATTTGAAAAAAAAAAAAAAATTAAGATTCCATAAATTTCCTAATATATAGAGATATATCAAGTTCCTATCTTTGGTTAACTTCTTTAAACAAGATAACTGTAAAAAACCATACACGGACAAAATCATAGTTTTTCTCGATATGAAAATTATAAAACTCTCTCTCTCTCTCTCTCTCTCTCTCTCTCTCTCTCTCTCTCTCTCTCTCTCTCTCTCTCTCTGAAGCACAAAAAATTTGCATGTTTGAATATTTCTGTAAACCCTAAAATATGATCAATCTCTGCACTACATGTGTACTAGAATGTGTGTATGTATTTTTGTCTTATTAAAAAAATTAACATTCAGTTGATACTACATGCATTAAAAAATAGAAATATACTATTTCTGTAATCAAGAAAAAAAATAAAAACTCAATGGGTACTGAATATGTACAAGAATATGTATCTGTATTTTTCTGTAATGAAAAAAAAAAAATCATTTGGTACTACGCATGTACAAGTAAGAGTTTCAGAGAAACGGAAAAAAGAAAAAATTAAAGATTGTATGACACGAGAAAGCTCCAACAACCTTACCTTGTTGCTATGATGCACTGGGCTCAAAAACGGCAATTTCTATTACGAGTATGTGCAAATTCATTTTTGTTACCGAAGACACATAATGCTCAAGCCCAATTAATTTAAAGTGTTTTTGGCAAATGATTATTCAACTGTACCAACCATTTGCTCGTGAAGTTTTTTGGTAATTCAAAAAAAAAAAAAAATCTTTGTTAAATGTTTAATGATAATAAATGGAATATTCTAAATATTACGATCATGAATTTCCCTTAACGATTATCATGAACAAAATATCCATCTGTCCCTAAATTAAAGGTAACCAGTTGGTTATTTATATGAAAAATAAAGATATATATATATATATATATATATATATATATATATATATATATATATATATATATATATATATATATATATATATATATATATACATATATATATATATATATATATATATATATATATATATATATATATATATATATATATATATATATTTATATATATATATATATATATATATATATATATATATATATATATATATATATATATATATATATATATATATATATATTTTATATATATATATAGATTATATATAATATATATACATATACATATACACACACACACACACACACACATATATATATATATATATATATATATATATATATATATATATATATATATATATATATATATATATATATATATATATATATATATATATATATATATATATATGTATATATATATATATATACATATATATATATATGTCAAGCTTTTATTTGCAGATGGAAATTAATTAGGTGCTTGTTACCTAACACTTTGGCTAGACTGGTATTTAGTAAAAAGAACTCTGAAAATTATTCATTTATTAACAATAACTAGAACAAATCATAATAGTAATAGATGACACGTAGGTTGAAATGTGCGTACACTCTTGAAATTGTTGAGATGGCTGAATATGGTAGATCCATGGTGACAGATTTTGCACCAGGTAAGTAAAATGGCACATCCAACAGGTCATACAAGTTAATATGTCAAACAGGCAAGACACCACAAGGCAAGGTGATGTCAAGCAAGACAAGGCAAGGTAAGATAGAGTAGAGTGTCTGCAAATTAAATACACAAACAATAGCTTAGAACAAAAGGTCACTGTTAACATATCACTATTAAACCATAATAGCTTTACAAAATAATTATTTACATAGAACATGAGGTGTACAACAAAGAGCAAATAACTTCTTACCAAGTGAAAGGTTGCAAGGTTCGTAAGGTAGTGGTTATCACTTGGAAAGTGAATCAAAAGTAAACAATAAGTAATACCAAAGACACTAAAATAACAAACAAAACAACCAACGCCATCTATTAAAGCGAAATAAAAACAACACCCAAATATGATAGAATGATCAACCAACGCAATCTATTGGATGAAAATACAACTGTACCAACCGGGTGTCACACGATTGTACATCATTCATTTTGTATATATTATGCTTGTATCTTCGCTCTTCCCTCGCACTAAAAAGAACCAGAATAAACATGTCTGCGTTTCTCCTATGTAACATTATCTGTTTTCGAACATGTAATTTCCTGTTGCCTTGAGGTTTTGTATATAAAGGAGAATGTTCTATAATAAATGAACTCAGTTGCTTTCACACTGCCTTTGAGTTCACGACCTTCTCTCGGCCCGTCACACAACAAACACAAAGATTCTAGTTTTAAGAAAGGAAATACCTGACAATATATATATATGTATATATATATATATATATATATATATATATATATATATATATATATATATATATATATATATATATATATATATATATATAGATAGATAGATATACATATACAAATACACATACACACAAACACAATCACACACACACACACACACACACACATATATATATATATATATATATATATATATATATATATATATATATATATATATATATATATATATATAGTAATGAAAGCCTGAACAAAATGTACCGGTCATCGGGAATGACCATCTCTGGCAGGTGTCAAATGAGGTTTGACCACCGCCCAGGAAACACCTGACAACAGCGTGGGTGCCCAGTATAGGAGCGTCCATGTTCCATAAGTCTCTCCATGTATGTTCCTACGTTCACTGTACCTATAAAATGTAAAGAAACCTCGTTCCATAAATCAGTCCTCTGAAGAAGTATCAGTTTGCAAGAATACCTTGGCTCCACTTCAATAGTCAGGACATAAATTTATACAGTATATCCTACAGTAGTTTAATTTCCCCTGTGGTTCTTTTGCATCTGAATATCACGTTTCCCCGTGATTTTTACTAATCACGTTTTCTACAACGATATTATTGTATTAAGTTAAAAACGGAAGAATATGAGATTCATCCATAGATTCTTAAGAAATTACAATCATTTTTTTATTACTGTCATAGTAATTAAAGAAAAAAGATTTTATTCGACTGTTTTATCCCTAGGCTTTGCCAAACATAATATTAAGATATTAATAAATACCAGAGTTATATAAAAATCTGATAAAGTTTTAATGAGCTAATAGTCATGAATGATTCTTGTATAAATGTATGTATATATATATATATATATATATATATATATATATATATATATATATATATATATATATATATATATATATATATATATATATATATATATATATATATATATATATATATATATATATATATATATATATATATTTTTGATGAATAAACCAATACCTGATGTCTTACTGTAACCAGTCTGTTCGTACTCTTCATACCAAAACTTTTCTTTGCTCATCCTTGACTCGTTTTCACGTCTTCTAAGCAAAATTTCCTTAACTCGTCGATCCTTTTTCTCAAAACCTTGACATTTTCTCCTTCTGTTTCCTCTCGGTACTTCCATTTTTTCGGCTAACATTTTAATCGGTCCTCGTGCTCCTCTTCCAAATACTATTTCCTACGGACTACATCCCATGCTTTCTTGATAACCATTACGTACCTCAAATAACATCAGTGGTAGTCTGAAGTCCCATTCATTCCCCGATTCGTAGCACAACTTCATTAACACACTTTTCAAAGTTTGAAGAAACCTCTCTAATGCACCTTGTGTCTCTGAATGATAGGCAGTTGATAGATGTTGTTACACATCCAACAGTTTCATTACGTCCTCCAACAATTTTAACGTAAAATTCGTTCCTCGGTCACTTTGAACTATTCCCGAAATACCAACTTAATAAAAAAAATCTAGTAACTTCTCGGGGATTATTTTGGCACTGGTGTTCCTGATGGATATGGCTTTGGGGTATCTCGTCACCGGACACATCAAGGTTAACATATATTCGTGACCTTTTTTTCGTCCTTGGCAAAGGTCCTACAATGTTAATCATTACATTGCTGAATGGTTCTCCTCGCTCTTCTATCGGGTGTAAGAGAGCTTTCTTAATGTACTCGTTCGGCTTTTCAGCCATTCGACATACGTGACATGCACCACAAAGCTGGCTCACGTCCTTATGCATGCCAGGCCAGAAAAGGTGTTTCATAATCTTTTCCGTCATCTTCCTTATCCCCGTATGTCCCGTCTCGTGCGCAAAGGCGGTCACCTGTCTTCTCAATGATGCGGGAATTAATATCTGACGATATATCCACCATTTGGCATTCCCAGGGATATTGGCGGGTCTATGCTTCCTCATAACCAACCCATCCTTAAGATAATAACAGTTTGGACGCTGCTGTGCATCCGTCTGGTCCACCACACGGTACAATAACTCTGTTAACGTTACATCCTTCCGTTGTAATCCTATCAGCCTTTTCCACTTGTCCTACTTCTAACGCTTAGTATTCAATTTCGTCCAGGTCCATTTCTTCTTTGTCCTTTTGTCCACTCGCCTGTCGTTCCTTGTTGCTCAGGCTTACTCGGGAGTTCTCTTCTTGCGTACCATCAAGGAAATCCTTTTCTTAGTGAAACAAGTCCTCCAAGTTCATTGCTCCTTCGATTTCTTTTTCTTCTTCAGCAGCCACTTTCTTCATCATACTCCTAGTCGTCACACAACTAAGAAGCAGATACGGGTAATCCTTCTTGAGTTCAGTCGTAGGACTATACAGTACTTCAATAGTTTTACCCTTACACTGTGACAAGGCACAAACGGCGCTCCACCAACCTCATTACCCAGTAGGAAGTCTACTTCGATAGCCAACGAATCCATCACTGCAAAATCAAAATTACCTGTCACCAACTCGCATGACATTTTCATATAGCAAATAGGGGTAGCCTCTTCACCTCCTGTTCCCTTGTAAATAACCGAGTCTCCTAAGAGAGACTGTTCCATCAATAGGTGTACTCCTTGTACCACCACACTATGGTTACAACTTGTGTCGTGCAATATCCTGACCGGAGATGGCTCACTCCCATCAATTGCTGCTAACATACCTTCATAACATTATGGATTAAAGATATCCACACTGTTTGGATTTGTCCTGTTCGTCGTGTAAACGCTGGCTGATTTAATTTCCTCTTCGACCTTTCACGACTGTTTTTTCATCTTCCCATTCTGTGAAGTTGAATTATCCTTAATATCTAGGATGACTGCTTTCGGTTGGTTTGACCAACATTCCTTACTGATATGGCCTCTCTTGCCACACTTGAAACAGACAATATGAACCTTCTGCATATCTTTCACGATACTTGAAGAAGGACGATTTGACGATTGTTGATGTGGTACTATCACGTTCTGCTTAGGGACAGTACCAGTGCTACTTCTGCTGTAATTATTGAACTTGTTCACATAGTTATCACTGAGCTGGTTTGCATGGTTCAGCGAACACTTGACGACGATTGAAACTTGTCTGAGGAGTATTTACAACTGATAATATCATAATCTTCACTAAGCGAAGTGGCTTTATCAAGTTTCTTCACCTCTCTCTCTCCAGTACGTTCGAATATGTTCAGGAATTCCTCGTAGATACTGTTCTAGTATTATCAATTCTTCTAAATCAGCCATCTTCCTCACATTTGCAGCCTTTATCCATCGTTTAAAACATCGACGTATCCTACAAGCATAATCCAGGAGAGTCTTTTTCTCATCCTTCCTCAAACTTCGGAACCCTTCATTATCATATTCACGGGTCATCTGATACACTTGCAGCACGCTCTTTTTCACTTCTTGATACTCCTTCCTCTGGTCCTGAGATAAGGATAAGTAATCACTGCAGCCTTTCCCAATCAATACACTCTACACTAATAAAGACCGTTTATCTTCTGGCCATTCCATCATCGACGCGACTGTTTCAAAATTATCAAAGAACTTGTCTGAAGCTTCTGCAAATTTTGAGATCAATACCTGTGCATATGCCACATCAAACTTCTGAGTTGATAACCTTGCACAAGCATTCAACAGTTCCAATGCCCTCACATATCGTGATTCTTCCGCCTATCTTCCTTCCCGTTCTGCCATCATCCTCAACATGATCAAATCCTCTTCCGCTGCGATCCATCAAATTCCAGCCTTTACATTCCTGTCTACTTTCATGCCTTCGGTTCCTAGGTCTGCTAATCCTGGCATTTCTATGAATTCTTCTTCAGCCTACTCCAACAGTTCAGGACCTGCTACAATACCTTATTTCGACAACTTTCCCGAGTTTATCAATGCTTTTAAGGATAGAAACTTGCTTTGGTCTTTAATCATTCCACTCGTTGCATGGCCACCACATGCCATGAAAATAGAGGGCCACTGAACTTTAGTAACATTAGCTTTTGACAATTCCTGAACATTTGGGTTATTCAAACACTCTTCGATATCAAATTGTGCTATCTTGTAATTTAACGATATTGACTACCTCTCCAAAACGTATATCGAAACAATACACAAAATCCTATCAACCCTGACT
>NC_090743.1:68791329-68821329 GCF_036898095.1 Palaemon carinicauda
CTAAAATAAACTCAAATTCGTCAGTATTCTGGGTCATACCTCCAAATCCTGACAAGGTCCTCTCGAGTTGATTAGTCTTTTATAATTACACTAGAATCCCCAAGTCCACAAACGTCTGTAGTGGTGGCTCAAATCCTTCGGAGGATCGTCTGACCAAATCCCCTTCGACGGGATTAATTTCATCAGGACGTCAGCCCTTCGCTCGGGAATGCATTAGCTAAGATGTAGAAGACACCTCCACTAATTAGTCACCTGCGGCCCTTTTGATGTGACTGCTGGGTCGACACTATTGGATTTCAGGTCACTTTTCGGGTCATGTGAATCCACCTAGAGGGAATTTAGATCGTTCATCACTTTAGTTATAGTGACAAATTCGCTTTCAATTGCCTATCAACATGTGTGATGGAAATTAACTTATCACGTTAATCATTATAAACTAATTTGCTACCAATTACTTATCACCTTGTGTTATGGTAATTGACTTAATTACATCAGTCATAGAGGACGAATTAAGTTGTAATGACTTAACCTGTGCGATGGTAATTATATTCTTCACTTTAGTTATAGTGGACAAATTTGCTATTACCATATTAGCATGTGTAATTGTAATTAACAGAGACTTACGTGTTTCCTATTCATCTCTTATATGTTATTTTAACCAATCATTTTATATTGATAAACCACCGTGTGCAGACGAGCGTATTTATTAATACTTAATTGAAGGCTAACCCAGTTTTTTTTTTTTTTTTTTTTTTTTTTTTTTTTCCTTCTTTAATAATTTTTTGAACAGGAAAACTTTCACTTACTGATATTCAAAAAAGCTACAATTATTATAAATAGTTACTGTTACTTGCATATATATTATTTACCTAAGTGCTTATCAGTATACTGGTGCCATAGTTAGCTTCTATAACTTTATCAATGCCGAATACTTTATTTACTTTTCTTTAAGGGCTGCTTTCCTGGATACCATGGTAACATTCTCACAGTCTCACTACAGGACCTTCAAGATCACTTTATCTTATATATCTGTAGGTATTTCTATATCATAGTGGACATTGTCTACTCCACACAATCGAAGCACTTAAAGAACAAGAAAGTCTTCAGCTTCTTCTTGAAGGAAATATTTCTAATTTTTCAATTCTCGAATTTGAATTACTTTATTACCAATAGATTAGATATTTACATAGTAGCAATTTATTCCCTCCTTAGTATTAAATATTTAATTTCCTTAATAATGAATAAGCTTCAGACGTGTTGAGACTCTTGAAACATTCTAAATTGCGAGAATTGCAGCTAAAAAAATATCCCAAGTCACGTGGCGTCAAATATGTCCTCTAGATTCCTCCATTCCACCTGTTCGCTTTCTCTCTCTGGCATATTATCCCCACCCGAGAGGAAGTAGTTACTTCAGCATGCTTTATACTGTGTACTGTAGGCATTACTCAAGGATCTTTGTACGTTAGACTTCGATACTGAATAGCCTTACAGGCCCTAACGCCTGCCTATTTAGACTAAATTCATAATTATTTCTTAACAGTTCTCATTAAAGTAGTCGTTTGCTTTCTCACTCATTAAAAAGTTTGTTGTGAATAAAGTGGTTGCAGTAGTTTATAGATAACCATGCAAATCTTATTAGGCTCTTTAGCATACATTGAAGTTTTCACAGATATTCACCCCATAAAATCCTGTAGTGCATGAATGTCACTTTTAAAATAATCCAGCAGTTGAATATGGAGTTTTGAATAATGAAGAAGCTTTAGAAGAATGTCAAGTTTTTTTTCTTACCACTTAGAATGTCTTATGGAAGGACTCGCACATGCCGCATGTGTGTTTCATACATGCTCATACAGTGCAATGCTATTGCCTTTTTATCCTATCTCTCTCCTGCAGTGGTAATAGAATAATCTGTTTAAGCTTGCCATGGTACTGTATGTTTTAGAATGTTTCTTAATTTTTGTGACATTTTAGCTCTCAACTGCTTGCATATGAGCTCGTTATATGTTGAATAAATTTTACTTACATTCTGTTAGCACTTAACAACCACCTCGCACACAGCTCTAGAATTTAATCGTTCGTTCGTTCGTTTTTGAATGACTAGGTATATAAATATGGAAGCCAAAGGCTCTTTGCAGAATTTAATCTTTTATGAAAAATTAGCAATATTTTTAAGTTTAATAAAAAACTAATTATGTATTGTAATGATATATACTTATTTATACTTATTCTTTTTATTATATTGTGTGGGATTATGCAACTTAGGCTAGAAATTTTTGGTACATTTACTAACCACTTGTACCTTTTGATGGCGTTAATTATGGCGTATCTGTACTTCTATTAATTATCATTAATCATATATTGAGTAACAATGGTGTTAATATTAGTTATTTCATTTTAAATAGGCCTGTTATCGTATTCCTGTTATGTAAGAGCAAAAAAAAATCTTTTTTGCTTTGCTTGATTGGTTTTAGGTACCATCATTATCCTAATTGTGCTATTTGACCTCTCTTTTAAATACTGTTTAAAAGATTTAAAGATTACTCATGATTGACAGAAGACAGGGACTGTGAAAGTACCCTAGAGACTGACCATATATACATATGATCAGCGCCCAAGCCCCTTGAAGGCTGCTGATGATTCAACAGTTACTCTTTTTGTTTCCACCCAACTCCCAAATCTTTAGTTCACAAGGATGGTGCGACACTACAAGAAACAAGAAACTATAGAGCCTTAGCGGCCTCGAACCCCCATCCAATAGATTGTCAGGCAGGGAAGTTTCCTACAGGCTGATACAACTTTTGGTTGAATTTGCTTTCGTAATCAATTTCTTTGTGGTAGCCTGTTAGAAACGTTCTTGCCTGCCAATATGTTGAATGGGAGTTCGAGAGACACTCAAGCTAAATAGTTTCTAGTAGTGTCTGTAAGCTCACCGTCTTCAAGAGCAAGGAATGGTGGTTTGAGTGAGCCGATACGTCTACAAGCTGAGTCATCAGCAGCCATTGCCAGGTCCTGCCTGGTCCTAGATTGGGTGGAGGGTGGGGGCTGGAGGCAAGTAAAATTTGCTGTAATTCCACCTTCTTTCACTGATTTTTTTTTATTAACTTATTCTTACTTACTTTACTTTACCATATCGGTCATATATTTTCCTTCCAAACATTGTAGATTGTTTGACAATTTTAGATGAAGTAGTTGAATCGAAAAGAAGTCATTATCTTTAATGAGGTAAAGGAATTTTGTGCTGAGACAACGAATATTTAGCTGAATAACTTTTAGAAGTCTCTCTCTCTCTCTCTCTCTCTCTCTCTCTCTCTCTCTCTCTCTCTCTCTCTCTCTGCTGGTACTATATGGCAGTCCTAAAAGTTAAATTTTTCATCCATTTCTGTACTGCTATTCAAGTAACAGGAAATAGAGTTTTAATGAAATGTATTTTGTATGGTGGTGATGATATGAATAAAAGTGGCTGACTGGGATTTATAAGGTATGTTTGGATGAGAGAAAGTTCCGTAATAATAAGTGTGAAGAGTGATTCAACAGATGTAATTAGGCGACTATGATAAATATAGGAATATAGCATTACCTATCTAAAAGGAAGGGTGTACGATTGAATTTTAACAGAGAAATAAGACAGGTGTCTGAAAGATTTCTGGGTTAAGTACAATGAGAAATTAGGCTAGGAAAAAGACTGAGTGGATCGATAATTAGCAGTAAAGAAATTTTACGAGAAGTTTGACAGTAGAGAGAGATACCTGTATGTTGCATACGTGTTCCTAAAAAGATGTTGTTACAGTTGATAGACAGGCAATGTGGAGGAAGTTAAAACAGTGGAGTTTAGATAGGAGGCTCAGGATTGGCTCTGAATCTTTTTTTCTGGAACCAAAGCAGATGTTGATGGGACAGTGGTTGTAGAAGCAAAGTTGTGGGACAAGAAAAGGAATCGTAGCTGTCTTTGTGGAATAGTTAATGTTTGCAGAAGATACTGTGCTGGTTGGGGGCTAGGCAAAACAGTTGAAGCTGATTAAAAAAAGAAAAAAAAAATTCCAAGAGGGGTGAGCTTAAAGTAAAGGTGATCCAAAGTCAATGTCATACGAGAAATAATGTTCAGAAACATGGATTCATGAATGTTGTTATGAGGAGTATATGTATGGAATAAGTTTGTCCACATCTGGAAGCAAATATAAGTTATGATTGTACAAAGAGTAGGTCAGACAAGATATTCGTTCAGCAAAGGGCTGATTTGTTTGAGTCTTGATTTTTTGAGTGGAAGTAAAGAACCAAAAGAGTTTGTTGTCGAAACTCTAATTTAAGAAAATAGAATGTGGAAGGGGAATAAATAAGCGTGTCTGTGGTGTTAGATGATAGAATAGAAAAATATGGGAATATACTATAAACAAGAGCAATCAGATATTTTTGACCTGCGCCAAAGCTTAGTGGAGTCGTCCATGACATAAGATCTATCTGTGGTTGAAATTTCTTCAAAGTCCGTCGAGTAGTTTTGACGTAATCCTGTTCACAGACAAATAAACTGACAAATAAATAAATATACGGATTCGATTTTAAAATCTCCTTGGCGGCGGTAATGTGTACGTAAAAGAATGGATAGTAAAAAGATTATATAATTCAGGAGTAGGATATTGTAAAGGCATATTCAAAAGGAATTGACTTGATATGTAGGAAGAGCAAATGTGAATAATGGATAGGGATGAATGGTGCACCATGTGTAAGCGAGTTAAATATGTTGCTAATAGACTATCTGTGCCATTGATGGAAGTTCCAAGTCCGGGAATGTGTTAATGTAAAGGGTTTCCATACACAATACAGCAGTAAACAATGAATGTAGTTGTTGGTTTTTCTATGTTTACACCCTTAGTATGGAGAATAAAAAAATATAAACAAACAAACACGTACACTAATATTATAGTATAATATCTATACACGGATATACATTTGTGCATGTATTTGTGTATATGCGGCAGCAGCTGTAATATTTTCAAAGGGTGTATATTCAGAATAGGTAAATAGACCGTTGAACTTCGTTTTCTTGAATAAATAAGCAAGTATATGAGTTGAAAGAAAACGGTTATTTATTTTAGACCTTTCAAGTTGAAACTGAAAGGGAATTGAGGCAACGCAACTATCAGTACACTTTTGTGAGTAAACATGGTGAGAGAGAGAGAGAGAGAGAGAGAGAGAGAGAGAGAGAGAGAGAGAGAGAGAGAGAGAGAGAGAGAGAGAGAGAGAGAAATTATTTCTAAAACAATAAACTACAACTCCGATGAGAACTTGTTTAGAATTTTTTAGAATTAAAATGTTAAAAGTTCATCATATCAATTTTCTTTGAAAGTGAGTTTTTTTATTCTTTGGTAGTTGTTTTTTTTAACCGAGAAAACATTAAGGTTATCCAGTATACCAAAGAGGAATAAATAATGGGCTTTAGATATATTACGTAAGTTATGGTTTCCATTATATTAAAATAAATATTTATAATCATTGTTTATATACAGACACACACATACACACACATACACCCACACACGCACACACAAACACACACACACACACACACACACACACACACACACACATATATATATATATATATATATATATATATATATATATATATATATATATATATATATATATATATATATATATATATATATATATATATATATATATATATATATATATATATATATATATATATATATATATATATATATATATATATATATATATATTTACCAAAGCACTTCCCCCAATTTTGGGGGTTAGCCAACATAACACAAATGAACAAAAGGAGACCTTTCCTCTCTCCGATCCTCCTAGCCTAACGAGGGATTTATCCGAGTTTGACTGGTACTGCTAGGGTGCCACAGCCCACCTTTCCCGTGATCCACCCCAGATGAAATTTCATACGCTGAAACTTCTATTGCTTCTACCTCTTCAGTCACCAAGGTGCTGGAGGAAGCAGCAGGGCCTACCAGAACTGCGGCACAATCGCTCGCCGCTCATTCCTATTTGAAGCACGCTCCCTTGCCTCTCTCACATCTATCCTCCTATCACCTAGAGCTTTCTTCACTAAATCCATCCATGCAAATCTTGGCCTTCCTCTTGTACTTCTCCCATCAACTCTTGCATTCTTCCCCTTCTTTAGCAGACAGCCACTTTCCATTCTCTCAATAAAACCAAACTACCTCAACACATTCATATCCACTACTGTTGCCGAATCATGTTTTACACCTGTTATCACCCTCAGTGCTTCGTTCCTATCCATATCTAATCGAGATAAATCAGCCATACTCCTCAGACCCTTCATCTCAAACACATTCAATTTCTGCCTCTCCATCACTTTCATTCCCCACAACTCTGATCCATACATCACAGTTGGTACAATCACTTTCTCATACAGAACTCTCTTCATATTCATGCCTAACCCTCTATTCATTACCACTCCCTTCATTGCCCCAACATTTTGCATCCTTCATTCTCTCTCTGACGTACACCTGCTTCCACTCCAGCAACAGACCCCAAGGGGTTAAACTGATCTACTCCCCCAAGTAACTCTCCATTCAACATGGCATTCAGCCTTGCACCACCCTCCCTTCTCGTGAATCTCATAACCTTATTCTTACCAATTTCTTCTCTCAACTTCCTTCTCTCATATACCCTTCCAAACTCTGTCACTAATCGACCAACTTTCTCTTCCAAGTCTGCAACCGGTACCATATCATCCTCAAACAACAATTGATTTAGCTCCCATTCATGATTACTCTCATCTATCAGTTTCTATCTTCAACCAAGCACTGGAGCATTCATCTATCTCGACTCCATCAACAAACAAGTTGAACAACCATGGCAACATCACACATCCGTGACTCAGCCCCACTCTCACTGAAGACCACTCACTCACTTCATTTCCTATCGTAACACATGCTTTACTACCTTTGTAGAAACGTTTTACTGCTTGCAACAACCCTCCAACAATTCCATATAACCTCATCGGTACGCAGACAAAATGTCGAAAGACAAAATGTCGAAGGTCAAAATGTCGACAACCAAAATGTCGACGGTCATAATGTCGACACTCTTTGAATATCAATAGACAAAATGTCGAAATGTTCCAAATCACTTCACTATCAACTCTATCATACACTTTCTATAAATCCATAAGCTCAACATACACCATCTTGCTTTTTGCTAAAGGTTTCTCACATATCTGCCTAACTGTATAAATCTGATTCATACATCCCCTGCATCTTCCAAAACTACCCTGTACTTCTAAGATTGCAGTCTCTGTTTTTCATTAATCCTATTAATTATTACTGTGCCATACACTTTTCCAAACACACTCAACAAACTAATACCCCTTGAATTACAACACTTATGCACATCTCCCTTACCCTTATATAGTGGTGCAATACACACACTGACCCAGTCTACTGGTACCATTGACAACATGAAACACATATTAAACAATCTATCCAGCCATTCAAGTACAGTCACACCCTCTTCCTTTAATATCTTAGTTCTTACACCATTCTTACCAGGTGCTTTTCCTACTCTCGTTCCATCTAGTGCTCTCCTTTCTCTCTCTCTCTCTCTCTCTCTCTCTCTCTCTCTCTCTCTCTCTCTCTCTCTCTCTCTCTCTCATCCCTGACACTTCAATACCTGCAGCAGAAATTATATCTGCCTCCCTATTATCCTAACAATTCAGTAAAGTTTCAAAATATATCGCCCACCTTTTCCTTGCCTCCTCTCCTTTTAACGACCTTCCATTTCCATGTTTTGCTTTCTCTTCAATTCTCGAACCACCCTTCCTTACTCTCTTCACTTCTTTACAAAACATCTTCTTATTCTCTTCATATGAACGACCCAATCCCTGACTCCACCTCCAGTCAGCCGCCCTCTTTGCCTCAGCTACCTTACGTTTTACTCCCACATTTTTCTCTCTCTATCCTTCGTACTTCTCTACACTATTACTCTGCAACCATTCTTCAAATGCCCCCTTTTTCTCTTCCACTTTTATCTTCACCCCTTCATTCCACCATTCACTACCCTTCCTCTTGCCACACACATCACTTGCAATCCGCCCAAAATTTTCTTTTACTATCTTCCACTCATCCTCTAAAATACCAGTTTCTCTCACCTTCACTCTTTATATGCCATTTTCAACCCTTCTTGATATTGACTTTTTACTTCAGGTTTTCTGAACCTTCACTACTGTCCTTTCACATCCCCTCCCCCCTCTATTCCCCCACTCTTTTGCTACACATAATTTTCCTTCCACCAAAAAATTATCAGACAAACCGTTTGCCATACCCCTGAACATGTGCACGTCTTTCAATCTTCCAAACATTCTTCTAGGAATCAACACATAATCCATCAAAGCCTTTTTTACCACATTTCCATTTGCCATTCTTACTCATGTATACTTGTTATTATCTTTCTTTTTGAAAATAAAATAGAACTTACAACCAACTCTTGGTCAACATACAGATACACCATTCTCTTACCACATTCTCTTTCACCTGTGTCATGGGTAGACATAATACTTTTAAAAATGAGACATAATACTTTTAAAAGATGTTTAAAAGACAAAAATGTCTATTCCCAGTGTGAGCAGCGAGGCGAGACGAGATTCAACAGTAGCCCTGTTTGGGCAATCCTGTCATCTCTCCATTTTCATCAGCATTTTTGAAGTAAACCAAGCCTCACCGAGAGCTCCTGCTGTGATAAAGGAACTGTCCTGCTTTGACCAAGATGTCATCATCTTAATTTGTATAGTCAGTATATTTTGAGAAACTGAGCCTGAGGGAAATCCTTGTTTAGGATATATGTCATCATGGAAGGACACGTGCTGCCTTTTCTTTACGACTTAACACGTGGTCCAGATTATATCATAAATTTCTTCTAGAAGCTTGCATGGCGTGATCGAAGTGGGCGTTTCTAAGGAAGCCAATAGAGATGCTGAATTGTTAAAAAGAACGACTTCTTTGGAGATGACCACTGCCCACTGTAATTAACTCCGCCTATACATGGGTATATGGACTTCAAGAAGAGATTGTCCAAGAGAGATAGGATAGGACATAAGACAAGAGAGGAACTATGTCCGAAGCAGATAAGATCCAAGTCCTAGCAAGATAAGAAACAGAGAAGACCAGAAGTCTGATAGAGTCAGATTCCAGCCTTCCCTTCAGACAACAAAAGCCTATCTCCAAAAGATCCTGCTATGGCCGAGAAGAAGATACAAATTGAAGCAGCCAGCCCTCCCAGCTTGTGACAAGAAGTAGCCAACACTGCCTCCTGCCTTCATTCAACAGTATCATCGAATCCTTGGAAGAAGACCTCTGGTGTCCCTTTTTGATGCCACCCCTTTTGTGACGTCTTCGAATCCGGTATCGTACCAGTTTCATCTAAACTTCAGCCGCCCTTCTGCAACGATCTCAAACCTGAAGTCTCCGTACCAGCATCGTCTCAGCAGCTGCAGAAAACTATCACTTAAGTATTTCTACCTTACTGACTGTTCCCCTTTTCTGTTGGTGTTTGATTGGTTTGATTTGTCAGTTAAGTAACCGAAGAAGTAACGTTGGTTTTCTTTATAAGTTTGTGAATAAACGTGTTGTGTTTTTTTGTCAATTTCTTTTTATATTCATTTCCCATATTTTGGTTATTGTTGACATTTATTTTACTTATTAAAGGAACCTGTAACGATTTTGAGATCGTAACAGTTGGCGACCGTGACAGGATCTAATAAACAGGGCCTGGTACGCCATTGTTCCCAATGGTACCTTCTACATATCCAGCACCCACTCTAACATTTAAGCCATTCTACCCATTCCTTTAACACACCTAGCTAATTCATTCCAGAATCATCCCGCTCTTCTTCACTTTTCTCTCAGTCTGGCCCATACGCACTAACAAAAGTCCAACATTCCCTACCCAACCTCAAAGTCTAAATATGTAGATCTTACCCAACCTAACCCTTACCCACATTAACACACACAAACACACACACACACACACACACACACACACACACACACACACATATATATATATATATATATATATATATATATATATATATATATATATATATATATATATATATATATATATATATATATATGTGTGTGTGTGTGTGTGTGTGTGTGTATATATATATATATATATATATATATATATATATATATATATATATATATATATATACTATATATATATATATAAAGAGAGATAGAGTGAGAGAAAGAGAAAGAGAGAGAGAGAGAGAGAGAGAGAGAGAGAGAGAGAGAGAGAGAGAGAGAGAGAGAGAGAGAGAGAGAGAGAGTTCTCCTCAGTTATCTCAGGCTATATTGCTATTAAGAAGACTAACAGAAACATAATAACATCATAAGGAAAGGAAAATATTAGACATTAACTCAACCATAAACCAAACGAAATTAGAAAAGTTTGAGTAAATCCTACACAGTTTACAAATATTTTGACGTCCCTAATGTTTGGTCATGTAAATCAAAGGTAATGCGAGAATTCTTTGGCAATCAAAAATCTTTGATTGGGACTTTTCTCACACGTAATCTTCCATTTCAAAGAAAAACCTTAGAGTTATTATTATTATTATCATTATTATTATTATTATTATTATTATTATTATTATTATTATCATTATTATTATTATTATTATTATTATTATTATTATCACTGAGAAAAAATTTACAAATATACTGAGGACGGCTTTTCTAAAAAATTTATGTTTTAAAAAATTTGATCATTACGAAACCAATACATAAAATAAATATAAAAAGATAAATTTCATTGCACAAAAAGAATTAATCGGGAAAATAAACCCCCAACCAAAACCAAAAAAACTTAAAGAATCTTATATGAAACATTTGGCAACATTTTATTCCATCAATTCAAATATGAACTTTATTGGAAATGGTTACCAACTAACTGGTATTGTGAATATCGATATTCATCGTTCGTCGTTGAATTCTATCTCGTTATTAGATTAAGCTGGTCTAGTGCCAACGCTGGAATTCCAAAGGGGTCGGAGGGGTAGGGGCGGCTATCCCTTGCATAACCAGCCAAACTTCACGTGAACGAAAGACCAAGGTACTGCTGAGGCCAAAATCTATAGTCCTTTTTTCTTTTCTTTTATATATATATATATATATATATATATATATATATATATATATATATATATATATATATATATATATATATATATATATATATATATATATATATATATATAGTATCGGGGTATATGCAGGATTAAATATTTCTTGAATTGTAACAAGGATTCGCTTATTTTTTCATTCATGTAGTGTGGTATATAAAATACCTAAGAATGTAATCGATAAAGTGATATTGTAAGTCCTGTTGAGAGTAGTGTTCCCGCACCTGATAGGACCAGCAAAGCAGCCCTTAAAGTAAAGTAAATGTAAAGTAGAGTATTGTGGTATATATGGGATAAAATATTTTTAAATTGTAGCAAGCGTTCGCCTAAACACCTTAAAATCGTTCACATTTTTACTCTTTTTAGTATCGTCCAAATAATTCCTCTCTGAATTAGGATTTCATCCAGTAAAGAATTTATTGTTGGCTTTCTTGCTATAAATAAACATATTAAGTAATTGATTATACGACCTAAATATTTTGCTTTAAAACTAAATTTTCACATAGAATCGATTGCCACATTAAAACAAATTCTAGCTAAGGGTTGTGGGGGCCCATTTGAATATTTGCTGCCTGATGACCTGCCGGATTGGGGTTCGAGTCTCGCTCAATCTCTATAGTTTTTTGTAGCGTCTGCAATCTCACCAGACATGTGAGCTAACTAAGTGCATGATATATCCTATTTCCCAATGTAGTTTTACTAGTGACTATCATTAAATCAGAAGAAATGGAAGGTTTTAGTAACCAATTATGATCATTCAGTTAGAAAAAATTAAAGGTTTTTTAAACAATTCATTATCATTTAATCATAATGACTTGATTCAGATTAATTTTGCTTTTTTCATTTTATTAGATTAGATTCTTAAAGAAATATTTAGTTTTTGTAAATTAAAAATAACTCGAAGAAGCATTTTAGATTTTTATCTGATTGGATGTTCTTGAAGTTCTTGAGTTTATTTAAAATCTATAAGATGCTCAGAGAATCTGAGATACTTCAGTTTCAGTTGCATATTCCATCCATCGTCTAATATTCTTCAAAAATATCAATAAAAGATTATCCTTTTAAGGATAAATCATTTTATTTTTATTGTGTATATATAGAAGTAGGTAAATATGTATTTGTTGCAATCATATCATTCAACAATTCGAAATGAATTATACAATGTCTCGCTGTTTAGAATCCAGCAATTATCGAAGATGGAGATCCGCAAATCATTAATTGATTGATATTGAACGAAAGGTATTTGTACGATACCTGCAGTGTTACCTTGAAATTTTATCTATTATTATTATTATTATTATTATTATTATTATTATTATTATTATTATTATTGTTGTTGTTGTTGTTGTTGTTGTTGTTGTTGTTGTTGTTGTTGTCAACAAGGAAAATATTTGTATAGTCCAAATTAACAAGGGGTTCCTTTCCAAGTTTTTTGAAATGGTATTCATCGTCTGTCTATTGGCAAAAGGAACAGAATTTCACAATAGCAGAGTTTACTCTGCTGTCAAAGCATTTTATGGTGACACGTGTCGAGTGAAAGGCGGAAGCGAACGAAAACTTTGGCAATTTAGCTGTAAAAGCAATGGAGACAGGTTTTTATGGGGACAAGTAATTTGTCCAAAGTCGAGACTTATAGGCAATTACGCCAAGTTTTACAAAATTATATTTGGAAGTAGTAATTTGTTTTCAGACAATTAATCTAAATTCCACAAGAATTATGTTTGGAAGTAGTAATTTTCCTACAAACAATTACACTAGGTTCCACAGAATTATATTTGGATGCAGTAGTTTCCTTATAGATAGTTACACTAAGTTCTACATAAATTATATTTGGAAGTAGTACCGTAATTTTCATACAGACATATATTTGGAAGTAATACTGTAATTTGCTTGCACACAATCACATTTAAGTTCAACAAAACTTATATTAGGAAGTAATACTGTAATTTGCTTACAGGCAGTTACACGGACTTTCACAAAGATTATATTTGGGAATAGTCATTCCATCAAACGTAATCTGATCAACTAGTTTTAATCATTCCTCTTTTCCTTCTTCAACAGAAATGTAATTGAACTGGAAAGTCGGCTTATTTAAGTAATATTCACATCTGATAAATTGCTGAGTTTGTAAAAGGTGAATGTATAAAACTAGCATTATGCCATGAAATTAGTCCACATTTGAGTATCTTTTGCAAACAATTGCACCCCACTCAGGCTGTAACATGTTGCTGAGCGGTTGATCTCTTTATTGTAGTCATAATTCCCTCTACTTATTTTATATGTGACATATGACAGATCTATTTTAACGTTCTTACTGATCTCAAGTTATAATATGTTGATCATACATTACTTATTATATATGGTTTATTCATTTAAATGTTTCATCTCTTCAATGGCCTATTATATTCCTGTTGGAGGCTTTGGACTATTAGCGTCCTAATTTTCCAACTAGGGTTATAAATTAGCTAGTAATAATAATAATAATAATAATAATAATAATAATAATAATAATAATAATAATAATAGGTGAGCAGGTGAGCTCTGGACGGATATTTTTCATGATATTAGCATTGTCCCTCGTTGATGTCGCTCACTGTCACACAGTTCACTGTATTGTTGCTACGGTTAACATCACAGTTAAGAAGGCTACATGATAACTGTGTCTTTTTAATTGTAGATATTATCATATAAATTGCCAACAACAGATAAACTATGTTTCGCATCAATCTCTGAAATTGTCATTTGGATATGTAAACTATTTCATAACCATTAGACCCATACCGAAATAAACGTTTGCTATGTTTTTTTTTTTCTTTTTTTTTTTCCGAATATCAAAATGAAAATTGGTATGAACACAGTAAAAATCCACCCCATAAATACCTGAAGATTTTATTTAGTTATGTGGAATATTTTACGAGTAATATACATCACTGCTGAAAATCGGTCTCCACCGGATATCGAAAAAAGGCTACTGTAATTCTTTTATGTCATGTATCAATACGAAAAATGGTAAAAATATAGTTCCGATAACACCCATCAAACTCTGTGAAAATTATTTTGATTTCTGTAAAACTCTGGCAATAGTTTGCGACTAATCACTTTTTTTTAGCTAAAAATAGACACTTACGAACAGAAGTGATAGCCAAGGCATGCTTATAGCAGGTATGAATATGAAAATTGGCAGAAATAAAGTATGTATATATATATATATATATATATATATATATATATATATATATATATATATATATATATATATATATATATATATATATATATATATATATATATATATATATATATATATATATATATATAATGAACATATATCACAAGCGCACGTGATTTCAATCAATGTAAATATCACCCACGAATGGCATTTAATACCGAATTCTATCTTGGGAATATATATCCACTTGGAATTCATTTTATGGTAACAGCTTCTGGCCGGGTGGAGATTCGAGCCCCCACCTGTGGGCCAGAAACCATGCCAGCAACGGCTCTACCGACTGAGCTATCAAGAGAGATAAAAGTTTATTACAAGTCCCCGTACATATTCCTGTCGAATTCAGGAATGTGTTCATTGCCTTGAAATAAACCCATCTCCACCATGATAGCTGAATTGTGAGTTTGATACACGTGGTCATTTTTAAATTAACATATATCACAAACACACGTGATTTCAATCAATGTAAATATCACCCACGAATGGCATTTAATACCGAATTCTATCTTGGGAATATAAATCCACTTGGAATTCATTTTATGGTAACAGCTTCTGGCCGGGTGGAGATTCGAACCCCCACCTGTGGGCCGGAAACTATGCCAGCAACGGCTCTACCTATGAACACATTCCTGAATTCGACAGGAATATTTACGGGGACTTGTCATAAACTTTTATCTCTCTTGATAGCTCAGTCGGTAGAGCCGTTGCTGGCACGGTTTCCGGCCCACAGTTGGGAGTTCAAATCTCCACCCGGCCAGAAGCTGTTCCATCGGTGGGCACATGGTATCATATTCACTTTTACTCACTTTATTGTAAGTGGTCATAAGACAGTTAGCACACTTAGCTCCTAACAGACGTTGGTCATGATGATAGGGAATGTTGATAGCATCATTTATTTTCTCTGTAGCTTCTTCAATAAATACGGTAGGAGAAAAAATTTATATATGTCTAAAGTTTATTTTATTTACTAATGCATGTTTCTGTAGAGGTAGAATAAACATAATAACTTTGTGTACTGGGGAGATAGTACATTTCTTTTCGACTTTTATATCAGATACAATTTTATTCATGTCATCACTAAGTCTTGAGTATGCTCAGTTAAAGTCGATATGATTTTAGTAACTCACTAAATAACAAAGCGTCAGGATTTGATGCGTCATCCATCCAAAAACTGAAGTCTCCACAGATAACTAATTCGAATTTCTCCATGATAATCATCTCAATGATAGCACCAAATTCTTCAAAAAAGATAGTAGAGTTTGTTCTAGGAGGTTTATAAATTGTTACAAAGGATATTCTTCTATTTTTTGGTGTAAATTTTATTTCTATATACGCAAAGCCTGTTACACTAATTCTTTTCAACGGTTTGAGATTTGAGTAACTTTTATGAATAAAGAGTCCGACACCCCCACCAGACCTACCTTCTCTTGGTATGACAAAGAAGGCATGTGTGGGGGGCGTCATTTCAGGGATCTTTGCCTTGTCAAAGTTATTTAGCCATGTTTCAGGTAATGCTAGTATATCTAAATATTTCTCGTTTATCAGTTCTCGAATTTGAATAGTCTTATTACCTACAGATTGTATATTTACATAGCCACAGTTTTTGACATCCCTAGTAACCATGATCAGTATTTTCCGCTAGTCTTTTCAATTCCAAGTCAAAAGCATTGCAATCTCTAGAATTTACACTATGGTCACTTGGTCTGTTTAACTTTGTGTAGTTTATACACTATGACACTTCCGAATTACACTCCCTGGTGGAGTGTCTCTCTGAATATTTCCCGCAGACTTTATCTTCATTCTTAGACTAGCAATCTTTTTCAAAATGTCCATACCTCTGACAGTGGTAGCAGGTGATCACGTGGTACTTATCACGTGTGTTATAGATACCCCATCGTAACGAAACTTTGTCCCCATTATCATGAATAGCCCTCCGAACTTTGGGATCACATTTCAGCACATGGTGGGTGATCCCCCCTCCCCCCGAGACATTTTTCTTTAGGACTGCCCTTATCTTATCTTTTATATTTTAGATATGGTCCGGGCAGCTATTTCTTTAAATTAAAGCATTTACTACATCATCTTCATCATTTATACATTGCATACCGTTATTTTGGGTTTTAGTTTACCGATTTTTCTCGTTTCAGTGTCAGCCACCAATGTTTGAATTTTGTTTGCCTCCTCTTCTCTGATCATGTTGTTTGCAAAGTTTACATCAACATTTCCATTCTTAGTTGACCTCACATTAAGTATAAGAATGTCTTTAAGTGCTTGTTCAGCCTCACGTTTTCTTTCAGCAATTTTAGTTGTTGTATTAGTTGATTTAATTATCAAACGATTTTTTCCTTAACTTTGTCAGCAAATGCCGGTTTCTCCAGTTTTGAGTCTATCAATGTTTGAAGTATTGCTTTAATTGATTCCATATTCGTGGCAAAAATTCTAACTTTCTCAGTGAGGTCGGTGATCTGGATGGAATTTTCTGCGTCTGCGCCAAGGTTCGCAAGTTTGTTTTCCAAGTCATCCATATCCACATCCTGTTCGATCAGGGCCTGATTGCTCATGTTTACTACATTCACATACTATCCATTTTTTCCGTTCTCCATCCGTTTCCTTACATTTGAAGCAGATATAGTTAGGAGCAGACATGGTGTACTGTTTCTTATCAATTAGTTTTCTCCATAAGATTAACTGATATCTTTTCAATGATATTTTAAGCGAGAAACACAAAGCTAAAACATGACCCACGGCATGAATAGCAGAGCTCGATGCAACACGTCCACACTCTAGTACCTTAAGTGTGTGCCCTCTCCACCGTCAATAAGTTTATACCCAACATATATTGTGTGTAGTGTGTTAAAATGTTACTGCAACTTTGAAGGTGATTTCAAATTTATTGTGTAATTGTATGTGCTGGTATTATATAAATCTTTGTAACTGGCTCTGTGAGATTCATGTGAAAACGTGAAGAGTGTTTGTAATGCTATCTCGTCCGAATTTTCGTGTGAGCTAAAAACTTGTAAGTTTATCAGTTACTTTTATGTAAATTTCAATAAAAGTTTAATCATTAGAGTGTTAAAGGTGAACTATTTTCATTGATATTTTTGTAAAATTTAATTTCCAGCGAAATAATTAGTCATATAAATGTAAGTGTAATATTTTCTTGTCTTTGTCTAAGTTATGTTCATATTTACTATTTCAAATGACCTATTTTTGGTGTAAATTTTCAGTGTTGTTATTTTTTATAGAACATTTTTTTTTTGTAAAGATTGTATTATTTGGATCACAAGTGTTTCTTACAGAACTCTCTCTTATCCCTTTTCAAGAATCGAAGTTAGAGCTTGTTTTGAATAGTTCCTAATAATAACTACCCAGTGCGTTTTGAGTGTATGTAAGAGACCTTCGGATATTCAGTGTTTTTATGTATTGCCGTCTTGGAGCTATATAATTTCTCAGAGGTCGGGTATTATTCAAATGTAACAGATTTGTGTAAAAACAAACAGGTGAGTTTGAAACTGGGGAGGTTGTGTAACTTGCCAGCCATAATATGTAACATATGTTTTCGGTGCCCAGACCAGAGACATTATTTTTGGTGCCTAGACCCTTGGGATCAAGAGAATCTTGTTTTAAATGTTGGTGATAACAGGTCCGTGCTTTCATTAAAGGTTTGAACAATTTCGTGTTAATAGGATTCTGTGTATTGTTTGGATTTTTTTTTTTGGAGAGGTATAATTTTTTTTTTTGTTCAAGTACAAGATAGCACAATTTACTGTACAAGAGTTTCTATAAACCCAAATGTTCATGAATTGTCAGAAACTGATGTGTCTAAAGCTCAGTGGCTCTCTATTTAAATGACATGTGGTGGCCATGCAACGAGGGGAATGATTAAAGCCTAAATCAAGAATCTAACCTTAGACGTGTTAGTAAACTTGGGGAAATTGACGGAAGAAGATATTGTAGCAAGAGGCTGAAGCAGAATTTGTAGCGAAGTAAGGAACAGCTAACCTAGGAACCGAATGAATGAAAAGCAAAGAGGAATATAGAGGCTGAGATTCGACGAATTGCTGCGGAAGAAAATTTGATAAAGTTTAAGATGATGGCAGAAGAGAGAGAAGAAACACTACGTGCGAGGGAAATGTAAGCAAGACGAGAAGAAGAAGAGAGAGAAGAAGCACAACGTGCAAAGGAAATGGAAGCAAAAGAAGCCAGAGGGAAGTGGTAGCAAGACAAGAAGAAAGAGAGAGAAGAGAGATCGAGAACAAGAGGAGAAGGAAGAGGCAAGAGAGATTGCACAACATGCTTGGGAGTTGGAGGTGTTGAATGCACGTGCAAAGTTGGCAACGCAGACAGAGATGACCCTTGCTTTGCACGATCCTGTGTTTAATACAACGAACGCCAAGAGGTTGATTTCAAAGTTCACGGAAGAAGCCCCCCCATGAATTCTTCGATCATTTTTAAATTGTCGCATCGACGATGGAATGGCCAGAAGATAAATGCACTTTGTTATTGCAGAGTGTCCTCTTTGGGAAAGGACGTAGTGTTTATCTATCCTTATCTCAGGATCAGAGGAATGTGTTATATTATTATTGATTATTTAATAATTATGATATTAATATTGTTGAGAATGCTGCCAACAGCTACATGATTACTAATGCTACCGCTAGATGTCGGTGTGTATTGTTATTCTTGTGTCCCGCTATATCCAATAAAGCTGAGTTGTAACTTGTGAGTTTCCATCATAAATATCACCTCCGATATATGGCATCAAGACATGGTGGCAGCTGACGGGATTAAAAATGACACCTAGAACTCGCCAAGCAAATATTATGCAGTATAGGCCTTTTAGATATTGTGTTTTAAGCCTAAAAATACTGAGCATCCCTGACCGGCAAACATGGCATCACCGACGGAAGGTATTACAGCCCCAGCAAAATTCACTGCTAGCCTAGGGGCTGACAACGAACGTGAATGGAGGTCTTTTAAGCAACGGTTCAAGATTTATCTACTTGCTTTTGAAAAGGACAATAAACCTGAAGAGACAAGGTGGCCCTACTTCTAAACATTGGAGGTGAAGAACTTCTACAGATATAAAAGTCTTTTGAATTTCCAGTCCCAGCAACCGGTAACCCTAATTCAGCCAATGTGTTGAAGGATGTTTTGGCGAAATTCGACGTCTATATCTCTCCGCGCAAGAACAAACTCGTGGCAAGGTACAAGTTTCGAAGATGTATGCAGGAAACAAACGAAACATTGGAAACCTACGTTACTAGATTGAAGATTCTTGTGAAGGACTGCAACTATGGTAACCAACGAGACAAGCAACTGAGGGACCAAGTGGTGTTTAGATGTACTGAGGACAAGCTTCGTCAGAAATTATTTGAAGTCGAAGACCTTACCCTTGAGAAGACATTGGATTCGTGTGTGGCCTTTCAAGCAAGCAAAAGGCAGATGGACGTCATCAAGTCTACTCCTCGCCATACCAATGACAGTGAGGCCAAAGTGAGAGAAAAGTCTAGAAGGGAGAAGACTACTGATAGCAGACACAACGCAGACCATGAAGGTAGGCCTAGGCATAAAAACAATGAAGGTAGGCCTAAGTCCAGTAAACCCAGTGTTCCTACGAGTAAGTTGCGCCCTTGCAAATTTTGTGGGGAAAAACATGAATGGCGTAAGGAAAAGTGTCCAGCTCATGGTAAGAAATGTATAAAATATGGTAATTATAATCATTATGCTGTTAAATGCAAAAGTAGGAAAATAAATTATGTATCTGGTAATGACAATGACTTTGATGTGAACAGTTCAGATGAATCTGAACGTTAATATTTGCTTAGAGTGTGTAGTAAAAAGGATAAGCTAATTAAAGCTGATTTTTAAGTTAATGGTAAAGTAATCAAATTTCAAGTAGATTGTGGAGCTAGCGTAAACACAGTTAGGCTTAAGGGAAAATGCAGGTTGGTAATTAGAAATTGCAAGAATAGGAAGAAATATAACCTTGAATTTTTGGTTGTTGATTGTAAATACACTCCATTGTTAAGTAAAAGAATATCAGAGCAAATGGGACTTATTACAGTGAATTATGAAAATATTTCTGCAACTAAAGATGTACTTGATAAATATGACAATGTATTTAATACTGATGTGGGTACATTCCAAAATGTGGTTAGACTAACCATTGACACAAATGCAGAACCAGTGGTGATTCCTAAATGCAGAGTTCCAATTAACCTTAAAAACAGAGTATGTAAGAAAATAAATGAAATGGAAAAACAAAAGATAATAGCTAAAGTTGACCAACCTACTGACTGGGTGAGTCGGATAGTTATGGCTGAAAAGAAAAATAAGGATTTAAGAATTTGTATTAACCCACAAGCTTTAAACAAGGCGTTGAAAAGGGAACATCATCCTATCCCTGTTATTGATGATATTCTACCCCAACTGTCAAAGACAAAGGTTTTTTCATCTTTTGATTTGGCCAATGGGTATTGGCATTGTGTTCTTGATGAAGAATATAGTGTTTTAACCACCTTGCAAACCCCTTTAGGTCGATACAGGTGGCTCAGACTGCCATTTGTTTTAATGTTAGTGGTGAGATTTTCCAAAAACAGTTACTCTTGAATCTTGAGAATCTTGATGGTGTTATATGTATTGCTGACGATGTTTTAATTTGTGGTGTAGGTGAAATATATGAGGAAGCTGTTAAAGACCATGATAGTAAGCTAATAAAGTTTTTGGAAAGGTGCCAGGCCAAGGGTATAAAACTTAGTAATTCTAAGGCCGTATTAAGAAAATCTGAAATTGCTTTCTTGGGTCATAAAATCACAAGTAAAGGTCTCAGGGGGGACCCTAAAAAGGTGGAAGCTATCCTGAATATGAAACCACCTGCTGATGTAACTGGTGTTAAAGAGTTTTACAGGTATAATTAATTACTTAAGTAAATTCCTTCCTAATTTATCTGAGGTGTTAGAACCAATAAGGAAATTAACTCACCAAAATGCCGAATGGAATTGGACAGAAAAACAAGAAAAAGCTTTCATAGAGTCAAAAAGGCTAATCACTAATGCCCCAATACTGCAGAACTATGACCCTAGCTTAGACCTTGTCATACAGTGTGATGCTTCACAAAATGGGCCAGGTTCAGTATTGTTACAGTGTGGCAAACAAATTGCTTTTGCTAGTCGTGCTTTATCGAAACCGAAAAAAGGTACGCACAAATTGAAAAGGAAACACTTGCAATTGTTTTTAGTCTTCGGAAATTTCATGAGTATGTCTATGGTCGTAAAGTAATTGTGGAGAGTGACCACAAACCTATAGCTAGTATTGTTTTGAAACCCTTGTGTAATGCTCCCAAGCGACTGCAAAGACTGTTGCTTAACATTCTACAATACGATGTTGAAATCATACATAAAAAAGGTAAGGAAATGTATGTGGCTGATGCACTCTCGAGATCTTATTTGCCATTAGGCAATTATAAAGAAAGTGAATTTGAGCACGTTAACATGCTTGAACATTTACCAGCAAGAAAAGGGCGTCTTGATGAAATTAAATATGAAACAGACCAGGATAGGACTTTTCAAATTTTGAAAGCATTAATCTTGAAAGGTTGGCCAGAAGGAAATGAGGATATACCTAATGTAGTCAAAGCCTATAGTCATACATAGGATGAGTACTCAGTTCAAGACGGGTTAATTTTTAAGAGTAATAGAATAGTCATTCCATTAAACCTTAGACATAAGATAATGCAGGTCGTCCATTCAGCGCATATAGGAATTGAGGGCTGTCTAAGAAGAGCCAGAGAATGTATCTATTGGCCAGGAATGAACTCTGATATAAAGCAATACATCTTATCATGTGAAATTTGTAATAAATTCCCTTGTGCTCAACAAAAGGAAACCTTAATTGATCATGAAATTGCTGATCGACCATGGCAAAAGGTTAGAGTTGATCTAATGAGTATTGAAAAACATAATTATCTTATAACTGTTGATTACTTCAGCAATTTTTGGGAAATTGACTACCTAGAAAATACATTAGCCAGTACAGTGATTAGAAAACTTAAAACTCATTTTGCTAGGTATGGATTGCCTTGTGTATTGATTAGTGATAATGGACCCCAATTTGTAAATAGGGATTTAGAACAGTTCGCAACTGACTATGATTTTGAGCATAGGACAAGTAGCCCTACATATGCCCAATCTAATGGGATGGTCGAATCGGCAGTGAAAACATCTGAGCGTTTAATTAGAAAAGCTATTGAAAGATCCCTATCTAGCCATTTTGGACCATAGGAATACCCCTACTAGTGATAAAGATGCTAGCCCATCACAGTATAGCCTAGGTAGGAGAACACGTACCAAATTACCAATGTTATCTAAGTTACTTGAAAATTAAAATGTAAATTTAGAGTTGGCTAAGGAAAGGAAAAGATTAAAAAATGCTAAGAGTAAATTCTATTATGATAAAAATGCTAAAGATTCAAGTATTTTGCATGAAGGAGACAATGTACGTCTAAAACTTTATGTTTTGGGCAACAAGGAATGGGAAAAGGGAAAAGTTGTGGAACGATTAGATGAGAGGTCATATCTAATTGAAAGCGAAGGCAAGCTATTTAGAAGGAATAGAGTTCAATTGAAAGAAACCCCAAGTGATGTGCATATGCCCCAGGTAAATGAACCAGTAACTATTGACCTTAGTGGTAATGAAACTGAAACTCCTGTCAAAGTGGAAAACGAAGTCGTAAGTAACAGACAGACAAGGTCAACCAGAAATAAATTACCCTCTAAGTATTCTGAATATGAAATGTATTGATGTTGTGCGGAATTTCCCTAACGTCATATAAATGTTATGATTAAGAAGTGTAGCAATCTGTTGTGTATTTTCTTAAATGGCATGTTGAATTTCGTACCAAGAATGTATATTTTATTTGTGAACAGGTTCAAGAACATATATATCATAGTGTACAATGTTTTGAATGTAAATAACTTTTATAGCTGATTGTAGTCCTAACCAATAACCTATCAAAGTAAATTTAGTGTAGCATTCTAACTGGTGATCCATCCAAATAAGTGTAAATTTAAAAGAAGAAAAGATGTTATATTATTAATGATTATTTAATAATTATGATGTTAATATTGTTGAGAACGCTGCCAACAGCTACATGATTACTAATGCTACCGCTATATGTCGGTGTGTATTGTTATTCTTGTGTCCCGCTATATCCAATAAAGCTGAGTTGTAACTTGTGAGTTTCCATCATAAATATCATCTCCGATAGATGGCATCAAGACAGAATGAGTGTCAAGAAGTGGACAGAAGCATGCTACAAGTGTATCATATGACTCCTGAATATCATAATGAAAGATTCCGAAATTTGCTGAAGGACGAGAAGAGGACTTTCCTGGATTATGCGTAAAAGGTACGACGATGTTTTAAAAGATGGATAAAGGCTGCTAACATGAGGAAGATGGCAGATTTAAAAGAATAGATAGTACTAGAACAATATCTACGAGGAATTACTGAACATATTTGAACGTACTTGAGAGAGAGAGGTGAAGAAATTTGATAAAGCAGCTTTGCTGAGTGAAGATTATAAAATTATTAGTAGTAAACTCTCCTCGGGTATGAAGTTTCAACCGTCATTCCGACCAAGTGTCAAGTATTCGCCAAACCATGGAAACCAGTTCAGTAATAACTATGTAATCAAGTTCAATACTTACAGCAGAAGTAGTACTGGTACTGTTCCTATGCAGAATGCAATAGTACCACAGTAACATTCATCAAATCTTCATCCTTCAAGTATTGTGAAAGATGTGCAGAAGGTCATTATTGTCTGTTATAACTGTGGCAAGAGAGGCCATATCAATAAGGAATGTTGTCGAACAAACCGAAAGCAGTCGCCAGAGTGGTTAAGGATAATTCAACTTTACAGAATGCAAAGACGAAGAAACAATTGGGAAAGGACGAAGAGTAAAATGATCCATCTAACCTTTACAAGACAAACAGGACAAACCCAAACAGCGTGGATGCCTTTAAACTGTATATCTATTAGGGTATGTTAGCAGCAATAGACGGGAGTAGGCAAAAAACGGTCAAGATATTGCGAGTCACAGGTTGTCACCAAAGTGCGGTGACACAAGGAGCACACCTGTTGGTGAAGCAGTCTCTCACAGGAGACTAGGTTATTTTCAAAGGGATAGGAGGTGAGGAGGTTACCCCTATTTGCTATTTGAAACTGTCATGTGAGTTGGTGACAGATAATTTTGATTTTGCAGTAAAGGAATCATTGGCTGTCGAAGAAGTAGAAGTCCAGCTGGGGTAATAATTGCTGGAGCGCCGTTTGTCTTATTGTAACGGAGAAACCATTGAAGTATAGTCCTACGACTGAACTCGAGAAGGCCTACCCGTAAATGTTTCCTAGATGTGTGACGACTAGGAGTATGACGAAGAAAGTGGTTGAAAAAGAAGAAAAAGAAACCAAAGGAGTGATGAACTTGGAGGATTTGTTTTCGAAAGAAGATTTCCTTGACGGTACCCAAGAGGAGAGCTCCCAAGTAAGCTCTAGAGAAGAGGAACGTCAGACAAGTGGACATGAAGACAAAGTAAAAATGGACCTGGAAGAAATAGAAAACTCGGCGTTAGAATTAGGGCAAGTGAGTAGGAAATGCTGATAGGATGGCAACGGAAGGATGCGACGTTAACAGAGATATTGTACCGTATGGTGAATGAAATGGAAGCACAGCAGTCTCCCGCCTGTTATTATCTTAAAGACAGATTGCTTATAAGGAAGCATATATCCGCTGATATCCCTTGGAATGCCGAATGGGGGATGTACCATCACATATTGATTCCCTCACAGAAAAGATTTAGAAACACTTTTTCTGGCTTGGTATGCATAGGGACCTGAGCCAATTTTGCCCTGCATATCACGTTTGTCAGGTGGCTGAAAAGAATAACAAGTGCATCAAGGAAACTCCCTTACACCCGATGGCAGTACGAGGAGAGCCCTTCAGTAATGGATGGATTAAAATGTTGGCAGAAAAAGGGAAGGATCAAGAAGAAACGGATGGAGAAAATGTCTTGGATTTGATGAAAAGGGTTGGCAAGATAAGGAAATTCTCCTTCAAAGGTTTGAAAATGTGTTAAGTACGAAAAAAGAAAATGTTTGGCATGAAGAATAAGAAGAGACAGGTTGCAGTAGGAGAGGTGTTGGCTACTTATCGGTAAGGATATTCCCTATGCCCAACAAATTCCAAGAACCATTCATAATTTTGGAGAAGAGCGGTGACCGGACATACATTATCGAGATACCAGGAAATAGGAAAAATTAAAGAAAGGCCATATTAACTGGTATTTCCGCCACTGGAAATACCAGCTGCCCAACCCCCCCCCCCCCTCCCCAAAAACCCAACCCTTTTCCGAAATCTATAGTTAGGGAATGACTTGGGTTTGAATTGGGTGAGATGTCTTTTAAAAAAAAGGGCATTTTATTTGAGGTCATTCACTTCATTCGCAAAAAAAAAAAAAATATTTTAACCTGCTTTTTCAACTAGGGATGTAGCTTGGTTTATAATAATAATAATAATAATAATAATAATAATAATAATAATAATAATAATAATAATAATAATAATAATAATGTTCTACCCAGCATATTGATTAGTATCGTCTTTTGAAAATTTTAATAAAGAAATATATTTTCTAGAGAAGTTTTTTTCCAACCATGGGTTCTCATGTAAAATCTTTTATTACAGTCTTAGAACATTTTTAACAATATAATCAGTCTTCGTTCAAAACAAAACTTGTAAAAAACATCAAACCTAAATAAATTAAATTCTGAATAAATACTCGCCACAAATTAGACCGAATAGAATATTCTATAATTACGTACTCTAAAATAAAAAAGTTTTGTAATCATAAAGAAAAGCTGCAAAGACCTTTGAGTCTATGGTAGTGTACTTGACCCTTTCACTCCCAAAACACTGTTAATTACATGTTTTTACATATTTTTTATAATTTTATGAGAAACTTCAGGCATTTTCTAAAAGAATGAGACCAACCTGACCTCTCTAGGAGAAAAATTAAGCCTGTTAGAGCAATTTAAAGAAAAATATATAGCAAAATGTGCTCGAAATTTAATCTTATTGTGTGGGTAAAAGGGCTGTCCAAGTTGCCAAGTAGCTTGTATCGAATTCACGATACAAAGAAAAGATGATTTTTTTTTTTTTCGCTACTAAGATCACAAGGGAATTAGCTCCCGAACAAGCAGAGCCTTGTCTAAACCTCTACAGTCCAGCATGCGAGATCAGTGTGACATGGATTGTAAGTGCTCGTTCTCACTGGATGACTTTTCAGTATTATACAGAGGCTCACGTGTAAACGAAATAAAAGTAGCTGAGTCCATTTTTTTTAATCTAAAAAATCCCAGCTTAACCTAAAAATTTCTAGTTTCCCAATGAAAATTGAGAAACTGTTTCACATCAATCCTTGAAAGTTTCATTTGGATATCTGAATTATTCTAGGAACAATTTACTCTACCGACAAAAGTAACAATTTAACCGTTACCAAAATAAACATTTGCTGTGGCTTTTCTATGGCATTTATCACCATAAAAATGGCATGGATAGAGTAAACATGCGTCTCATAAATCCCTGAAGGCTTCATTTACATAAGTGAAGTATTCTACGAGTAATTTACGACACCGCCGAAAATCTGCCACCACCCGCGGATATCGAAAAAAGGCTACTGTGACTTTTTCTACGGTAAGTATCAATACAAAAATTGATATAATGTAGATATTGTAACACCAATCAAACGCCGTGAAAATCCTTTGGATATCTGTAAAACTCTGGGAGGAGTTTGCTTCTTCTCGCTGTTTTTTTAGCTAAAAGTTATCACTTACGAGCAAAAGCGACAGCCAGAGCATACCTATAGCAGGTTCATGAACATGAAAATTGGCAGGAACAAAGCTTATATATATATATATATATATATATATATATATATATATATATATATATATATATATATATATATATATATATATATATATATATATATATATATATATATATATATATATATATATATATATCTAAATAACACTTTAAAATATCATTTGACTATATATATTGGTGTAGGAGTTATTGACTCCGCCACAAAAAATATCAGTTTCCACCCCGCCCCCACACCATTTCCGCTTCAAAATCTATTGGTAGGGAATGACTGGGCTATGGATAGATTGGGGTGTGAGTCAGGTGAGCTTCGCTCGAGAAAATTCTAGCATTTTTTATAAGGTCACTCAATTCATTTGCGACAGATATATGACCATGACTAAAAAACAGTTCATATTATGAAATATTTTAGATATGTTAAAAACATCAATTAGCTATTAGACCCCTCCCCGGAACCCATACAACCACTGGCATATGTAGTTGACTAAACGCACATGATTCTATAAGGAAAACCTTAATACATTTTCTTATCTGAAGGAACGCAGTCCCTGGAAATGGCCTCCAATGTTCCATTAGTCTTGCGAATCGATAGAATGCTCAACACATCACTGTCTCTGACCTTACATACGGTGCCAAGGATTTATTGACATATGCTCAATCAGTTGTTGTGGATATATCGTGGTAGTAGAATCTGACGTTATCAACTTTGGTTCTATCATGAACAATGACAATGGATGTTTTTAGTATTAATATTACCAGCCAGTTTTATTATTATTATTATTATTATTATTATTATTATTATTATTATTATTATTATTATTATTATTATTATTACCATAATAATGATGATAATATCAATAACATTAATAATAATAATAATAATAATAATAATAATAATAATAATAATAATAATAATTATTATTATTATTATTATTATTATTATTATTATTATTATTATTATTATTATTATTATTATTATCATTATTAACCTTCTTTTATTTTTCTTAATATTGCTAGACGGCTTTTATTGCTAATTTTATTATTACTACCCAGATTTTATTATTTCTATTATTACTAGCTAAGCTTTAACCCTGGTTGGAAAAGCAAAATGCTGCAAGCAGCCCAGTTAGGAAAGGGAATATGGGAATGTTAAATAAATGACATATAAGAAACTGATTAAAAAAATAATAATACTGTACACAACCCGTCAAAATGACGGCTAAATACACTATTCAGATAGATATAGAGACGCGCACACATACAGAATTAACCGTTTCCACCTCCTTCCTCTTTCCTAATCACAACACCGATAACCCCTCTCGCCCAAAGGACGGAGAGTGACCGATTAGTCATACGTTCATGAATGCTGCTCAATGTTACAGAAAAAAAAGTATTTATATATTTATCTGTATATATATATATATATATATATATATATATATATATATATATATATATATATATATATATATATATATATATATATATATATATATATATATATATATATATATATACATATATATATATACACATATATATATATATATATATATATATATATATATATATATATATATATATATATATATATATATATACATACATATATATGCGTGTGTACGTATAAATGTTTACACACACACACACACACACACACACACACACACATATATATATATATATATATATATATATATATATATATATATATATATATATATATATATATATATGTGTGTGTGTGTGTGTGTGTGTGTGTGTGTGTGTGTGTTACAGGAAAATTGTGTAACCAGGCATTTCACGTAATGCCTAAAAATTTTAGGCATATCGTGAAATGACTGATTCACTTGGGGATTTCACGAAATGACCAAAATTTCCAGGCATTACGCGAAATGACTGAAATTTAGTAGTTCTTATTACACACTTTGCCTAATAGAATTCAGGCAAACTGTGTAATTCTGGTATTTGTTTGTAAATACCACTTTTATGTGGTTTTAACTATATATGGGTGTTGACATGGATTCTTATACACTGAAAGTTGTTTTTGAATATCTATGGTATAATTAGTATTGAATTATGTATATCTGGTAAACATTTCCATATAATTTTCATATATTTCATTTCTATATAAATTGTACCCAGAGTTGTTTCAAGCACAGGTGTTCAATTTAAATTGAACTACCTGCGAAGTTAATTTCGTTTTCTTTTAAATGGCCCCTTTCTTTGATTTCTTTTAACTAAGTGAGCAGGTAATTCACTTATTTTGATTTCTTTTAACCATATGAGCAGGGAATTCAACAAGTAAGTACCCTGATCAATAAAAGTAGTTTTAGATTATAGTTTGAGAAAATTTGAGATGTAGATTTAACTAAAACTAATATCATACTCTAAATATGCAAACATCACAACGGAGGCTGTCAACCTGTTCAAGTCCTACTGCATTACCTGCAAAAAAAAAAAAAAAAAAAAAAAAAAAAAAAAAAAAAAAAAGACAAAGGGAGTTGTGGTTCGGCCCTTACTTAGGATTTAAATTTCCGCTGTCAAGTCGATTTACTTGATATGCAGTCATCTCCACAAGCCTAACACAAGTGGATTATGTTGTACCAGTGCCATCTGACCAAGTCTGTCATCCTACGCCC
>NC_090743.1:68826329-68831329 GCF_036898095.1 Palaemon carinicauda
CTCTTCAGAGGAAGTATCACGAAACTAGTCAGGACTTAAGCGTATATTTCGTATTTTCATTTTCCCTGTGGTTCTTCTGCATCTGACCATCACGTTTTCCTGTGATTTTTACGCATATATATATATATATATATATATATATATATATATATATATATATATATATATATATATATATATATATATATATATATCTATATATATATATATATATATATATATATATATATATATATATATATATATATATATATATATATATATATATATATATATATATATATATATATATATATATATATTATTTATTATATATATATATATATATATATATATATATATATATATATATATATATATATATATATATATATATATATATATATATATATATATATATATATATATATATATATAAGCAGACACTTACATTTTATTATATAGAGGAGATTACTACTGGCCAAACTACAACCCTCATTGAAAAAAGCAGAATGCTATACGCAGGGAAAGTAGCGCTATGAAGAAAGGTAAAACGTGGATACCTAAAAATATATCTATTATTACAACTAACGAATTACGTAAATTCCTGAACCCCAAAACTCACCTGCTCTATATTACATAATTTTATACAAAATAGAAAACCTCTGAACATTGAGAATAATGCGTAACTCCCAGACAATAATATATATGAACACTGAATATCTAAAGGGTCTCTTTACTTTACATTCAAAACAAAACTTGGTGATTACTCTACCTTTAACGGGAACTATTCTTAAATCAATCTCTTACTTCGGTTCTGAAAAAGGGGATATGAGCAGAGCACTAAGATAAATCTCCCAAAATATTAAATTTGAGCTAAACCTTAGACTAAGACAAAATGATACTTCAAAAAATTATACAATCCCTAGTTTCACTAGAAATTAGTTTATGTATATTTTTAATTTTGACAATTATTGAATAAATGAACTTCAACACTTTTAGTAAATAAATTTGAATTATTCTTACATAAACATAACCGATACTCTCACGTCCTTTGGCTCGTACAAGATTACCAAAGTTAAGCAAATATAAATACACTTAACCTTTTTAACAAGGGCCAGTCACAAAAACCAGTTAAATTTTTATAATACAAATTTACTTACATTAACACACTTCTTTTCTAATTTAAATACAATAATATCCTCAATGCTTTAACAACACTATAAACGGTATATGTTCGAGAGAAATCACTACTCATGTTCGAGAGGAACCATTATTCACGTTTGAGAGGAGACACTATTTACGTAGTGGCTGGATACCACAAATCTTGTGGGATATTAGGCTGGATATATCCTTCCTATGCATTGGTAGGCCCTATATATATCATCTTAATTCACTCTAGAAACTTCTAGCGAGGATTCTCGTAATGTGGGGGCATGGTCCTAGCGGTGTAGGTTTGCCAACTTAGTAATTTGAAGAAGGGGTATTATTGTTTGGTGAGGCAACTCTCTCAGGTAACTCCGTCCACCTCCTCTCGTAACATTAAAAAAAGAATAAACTTTAGACTGGAATTTTTATGCATTTTCCAACCGCGCGGAAACATGATGCAATCCCTAGTGTGTGTGTGTGTCATACAGCATGCCTTTTAACAGGATTACATTAAAACTTTGTAACAAAACTACATGAAATGAAAATTTAAGTATTTAAAATATCTTTAATTTGTATATACGGAACTGAAGGAAAATACATTTAAAGGAATGACGACAACCTTATGTTATTTACATACATTACTTAATCCTACCTGCGTGGTACCTATCTTAGGATTGGCTATACATCTCTTAAATACACAAATGAAATTCGTAAATAAAATAATCTACTCTCATGTTAGACCAGCTTAGAAAGAGACCTCCCCTCAAAAAGATTATTTAGTCCAGGCCTGAATTCACCGATTCAGCCCAAGACAAATAATCTGCACCCATGTTCTCTTTACATTAATATAATATGGTTGCAAGCATAACGACATTCTAGTTAACCTTTGATTACTATTCTTCCTTTCATTAACGAAAGTTAAAACCTTGTGATCTGTATGAACAGTAATTTCTTCATTCTGTGGTCTATTTATATAAAATTCAAACTTCCTTATCGCTGTGATTAGCATTAGCAGGTACTTCTCAACTGTCAAGTAGGCTCGTTGATGCTTCTTCAGCTTTGATGACATAAAACAGACAGAGTGAGGAATTTATTCCTTGCCTTCTTGCAATAGGACAGCTCCAATCCCATTATCCGAGCATCCACTTGGATAAGGAATTTTTTGTTGAAGTCCGGTGCTTACTATATCGGTTTTGAAGTTAATATGGCCTTTATCCTGTCGAAGGATTCCTAGCACTCGCTGGTCCATACAAACTTTTTCTTGTGGCTAGTCAAATCTATCAAGGAAGCGACTACAGCCGAAAAATTCAGGCCAAGCCGTCTGTAGAATCCTGGTGTCCCTAAAAATCGTTGTAATTGCTTCCGCGTTGTGAGGGTGAAGCTTTCCTTACTCCTTCGACGTTAGTGGCTACCAGGGCAAATTACCCTCTTTTAACTTCAAATCCTAAGTACCAAACTGTTGCCTTCCAAAATTCACTCTTCTCCAGGTTAATCGTCAGATGTGCTCATCGCAGGTTTTGAAACACCTTCTCCAGGATTCGGAGATGTTCTTCTCAGGCTGATGAATATAATACAATATCGTCAAGATATACGCCTACTCTTTCAATTGATCCTAGAAAGTTTATCCATCAGTCATTGAAAGGTCGTGGGTGCATTCATTAGACCAATTGGAAGGACTATATTGATACAACCAAAACGGAGTTATAAAAGCTGATAATAATTTTGCTTGTAGTCCAAAGGAATTTGATTATAGACTTTTAACAAATTAATCTTAGAGATGAACCTCGCTTGTCCAATGTTGTTGAGTAGTTGGTTTATAAGTGGCAATGGATAATTGTTGGCCGCAATGATCGAATTCAACTTTCAATAATCCGCACACATCCTGAAAGATCCATCGGGTTTTTTCACGAGCAAGAATGGAGTAATGTAAGGGCTAGATATTTGCTCATCTAATACGCCTTGTAACAAATAGTCCACTTCTTTTCTCATGCCTTCTCGGTGATACGACGACAATCGATAAGTGCGTCTCATGCTTCATCAAGTTGGTTCGTTTCGGGATGTCTGATACAATTTAAAGAAAAATTTTAATCAATTGGCTTAATTCTTCTTGCTGCTCCTTGTTCAAATGCGTTGATTTCTCTTTTAAGTTCCTAATGTGGGACAATTTATTCACTTTGCTTACAGCCCCATCGTCGTCTTCCAAGGATGAAATTTTTTGTGCCATACACACCTGTGAAGCTACTGTCTCGTTTTCGTTTAAGGATGGTTTTAATGAGTTATTGTGTACCTTCCTTTGCCTTTTCTTTCTTCCTGGAGTTTCGATTACGTAGGTCCGGTCACTGATCTTCTCCAAAATCTTGTATGGTCCTTGGAACTTATTGGTGAGAGGGAATCTCCTTATTGGTAAGAAAACAAACACCTGTTGTCCTACCACAAACTGTTTGTCCTTACTTTTCATAACAAACCCTTTCTTAATTTTTGCTTGATTCCTTTTCAGGTTATCAAGGAAAAATATCCTTAGCTCACCGATCCTTTTCCTGAAATTCTAGACAAATTCTCCATCCATTTCCTTTCAATCTTTACATTTTTCTGCCAATATTCTAATCGGTCCTCTTATTTCTTGTCTGAACACCATTTCTTTGGGTTACATCCCATTATTTTTTCGTAAGCATTGCATACCTCAAATAACATTAAACGGTAGTCCAATGCCTCATTCATTTCTTGTTTCCTTGCAGTACATGGTTTACATACTCTTTAGGGTTTGATGAAATCTCTCAAATGCACCTTGGGTCTCCGGGTGATAAGCATTAGACAGTTGTTGTCTCACATCCAATAGTTTCATCACTTCCTGAAACAAATTTGACGTAAAATTTGTTCCTTGGTCACTGAACGATTTCCAGAATATCAAGCATGGTAAAAATGTCTAGTAACTTCTCGGCGATTATTTTGGCACTAATGTTCCTGACAGGTATGGCTTCTGAGTATTTTGTCACTAGACACATCAAGGTTAACATATATTCATGCCCTTTCTTCGTTCTTGGTAACGGTTCCACAATGTCGATCATTAACTTTGCTGAGGGATTCGCTTTGTACTTCAATCAAGTTTAAGGGAGCTTTCTTGATGTACTTGTTAGGCTTTCCAGCCATCTGGCAAATGTGACATGCATGGCAAAACGGGCTCACATCCTTATGCATGCCAGGCCAGAAAAATTGTTTCATAATCTTCTCCAACGATGAATTTTGAGGACTTCTTTACAGAAGAAGAGGTTTCTCATGATGGTATGCAAGAGGAGAGTTCCCAAGAAAGCCCGAAAGAAGAGGAATGACAGACACATGAACAGGAAGACAAGGTAGCAATGGACTCGGAAGAATTAGAAAACATAGCATTAGAAGTAGGACAAGTGAGTTCAAAAAGGCTGATAGGATTGCAATGGAAGGATATGACGTTAACGGCATTACTGTGTGGTGGATAAAACAAAGGTGCAGCAGTCTCCCTCCTGTTATTACCGCAAGTATGGATTGCTTATATTGAGGCATAGATCCCCCAAAATCCATGGGAATGCCGAATGGGGCATATACTATTAGATATTGAGTCCCCCACCCCTGAGAAGACAGGTGATTGCCAAAGTTCATGGGGTGGGACACATTCCCATGTGTCCCACCTCATGCACTATGGCAATCACCTGATACTCTCTTGTCCTTTGGCTCATATAAGGTTACCGAATGGTTAAGCAAATATAGATACCTTTCATCTTTTTAACAAAATCTCGCATGGCCACTTACAAAAACCAATTAATTTTCAAAATATAAATCTAATTACATTAAAATACTTCTTATTAATTTAAAAACAATAATATTACCATTTCAACACT
>NC_090743.1:68833829-68841329 GCF_036898095.1 Palaemon carinicauda
TATACTCAGTTTGATTTTTTTTTTCACTTTCCTTAAGAACAAAAGAAATCATTTCCTGTCCTCTCGTATTTGGAACGAAAACTAAGTTTGCCACTAGAAATTCTGGTTATTCAAATGGGATTCCGTATTCGAATATTCATCCACAGCAACTTCTTTGAAGTTGATGGTTGATTCAACAAAGAGATCCGTTCAAGTGTTTTTTTTTTTTTTTTTTTTTTTTTTTTTTTTGTTTCTCTCTCTCTTAAGCTTTTTTATTCTTAATGTCAGAGGTTCGGTATGTTACATAACTACTTTATTATCTGTGGTAGCCTATTGGAAACATCCCTACCAGGCTATCTGTTATTATTATTATTATTATTATTATTATTACTATCCAAGCTACAACCCTAATTGGAAAAGCAAGATGCTATAAGCCCAGGGGCTCCAATAGGGAAAAATAGCCCAGTGAGGAAAGGAAATAAGGAAATAAATAACTGAAGAGAACAAATTAACAATAAATCATTCTAAAAAAAGTAATGTCAAAAGAGATATATCATATATAAACTATTAACAACGTCAACAACAAAAATGTCATATATAAACTATAAAAAGACTCATGTCCGTCTGGTCAACAAAAAAGCATTTGCTCCAACTTTGAACTTTTGAAGTTCTACTGATTCAACAACCCGATTAGGAAGATCATTCCACAACTTGGTAACAGCTGGAATAAAACTTCTAGAGTACTGCGTAGTATTGAGTCTTATGATGGAGAAGGCCTGGCTATTAGAATTAACTGCCTGCCTAGTATTACGAACAGGATAGAATTGTCCAGGGAGATCTGAATGTAAAGGATGGTCAGAGTTATGAAACATCTTATGCAACATGCATAATGAACTAATTGATCGACGGTGCCAGAGATTAATATCTAGATCAGGAATAAGAAATTTAATAGACCGTAAGTTTCTGTCCAACAAATTAAGATGAGAATCAGCAGCTGAAGACCAGACAGGAGAACAATACTCAAAACAAGGTAGAATAAAAGAATTAAAACACTTCTTCAGAATAGATTGATCACCGAATATCTTAAAAGACTTTCTCAATAAGCCAATTTTTTGTGCAATTGAAGAAGACACAGACCTTATATGTTTCTCAAAAGTAAATTTGCTGTCAAGAATCACGCCTAAAATTTTGAAAGAGCCATACAAATTTAAAGAAACATTATCAATACTGAGATCCGGATGTTGAGGAGCCACCGTCCTTGACCTACTTACAATCATACTTTGAGTTTTGTTAGGATTCAACTTCATACCCCATAATTTGCACCATGCACTAATTTTAGCTAAATCTCTATTAAGGGATTCACCAACCTCAGATCTACATTCAGGGGATGGAATTGATGCAAAGAGAGTAGCATCATCTGCATATGCAAAAAGCTTATTTTCTAGGCCAAACCACATGTCATGTGTATATAGTATGAAAAGTAATGGGCCAAGAACACTACCCTGTGGAACACCGGATATCACATTCCTAGACTCACTATGGTGCCCATCAACAACAACTCTTTGAGATCTACTACTTAAAAAATCAATAATAATGCTAAGAAACGACCCACCCACTCCCAACTGTTTCAGTTTGAAAACAAGGGCCTCATGATTAACACGGTCAAAGGCAGCACTAAAATCAAGGCCAATCATACGAACTTCCCGACCACAATCAAGGGATTTCTGTACTGCATTGGAAATTGTAAGAAGGGCATCACATGCTCCAAGGCCTTTCCGAAAACCAAATTGCAAACTAGGGAATAGATGATTACCTTCAGCAAACCTATTAAGACGTTTTGCCAGAAGACGTTCAAAAACTTTAGATAATATGGGAGTTATGGAAATTGGGCGGTAATCAGTGGGACTTGAGCTACCACAAACACATTTACATAGAGGAGTAACATTACCAATTCTCCAACAAGTGCTAAAAGCTCCTCTTCTTGCTAACTTGCGTAAAATAACAGATAACTTTGGAGCTAAGAAATCTGCTGTCTTTATAAAAAACAAAGGAAAAATACCATTAGGGTCTACACCTCCATAAGCATCAAGGTCCATCAACAGAGCTTTAATCTCACGAGATCGAAAAGCTAAACTAGTTAGTTTAGCCTCAGGAAAACAGGAATGAGGAAGTTCAAGTTTTTCATTACTCTGTTTACTGTCAAAAACATCAGCCAAAAGGGTTGCCTTTTCCTTTGGACAGTGAGTGACTGAGCCATCTGGTTTAAGTAAAGGAGGAACTGTTGCATCTACACCAAAGAGTGCAGATTTAAGGGTAGACCACCATTTATGTTCCTGAGTTGTACCAGAGAGTGTTTCTTTTATGATTAAATTGTACTCCTTTTCAGTTGAGGCATAAACTCTCTGAGCAAAAGCTCGAAGCTGAGTATAGTTGTTCCAGGTCAAATCTGATCTGTTACCCTTCCAAAGGTGATAGGCCTCCTGCTTCTCCAAATAAGCACGTCTACAATCATCATTGAACCACGGTTTGTCCTTCATTCGGTACCTTAGCACACGAGAAGGGATACGCCTATCAATTATGTTGACTAGATTCTCATTCAAAGGGACAACAGGATCTACACTATTATATAATTGTGACCAATTCAAGCACAAAAGATCATGCAAAATCCCATTCCAGTCTGCTTGGGATTTCATATAAATTTTACAAGAATATGATATATCAGGGACAGGCTGCTCAGTCTTCACTAATAATGAAATCAAGGCATGATCAGAAGTCCCGACTGGAGAACCAACCTTACTAGTTATAACGCCAGGGGAGTCAGTGTATACGAGGTCCAAGCAATTACCAGACCTGTGAGTAGCTTCAGGAGTTCGAGACCCGCTCATTTTAGATAGTTGCTAATAGTGTCTGTAACCTCACGATCCTTGTGAGCTAAGATTGGAATGTTTGGGGGGAGCCTATAGGTCTACCTGCTGAGTTATCATCAGCCATTGCTTTGGCTCTTCCTGGTCCCAGGTGGCTCGGGCGCTAATCATATGTCTCAAAGGCATTATCCTTTCCATTGTCTCTGCCATTCATGACAACCATTGAGCTTTAAACCTGCTCATTTTCTACCCCGTATTTGATTATGCTAATTATTTAGTTTTCCTCCTTTTTATTCAAACAGTTGTGTTCGGAGGTTGTTTTTGGATGTTACAGTAGCACGTTTAATGAGGTTATTATTATTATTATTATTATTATTATTATTATTATTATTATTATTATTATTATTATTATTATTATTATTAGTATTATTATTTTGAATTTATTTTCCAGAGGTTTTTGTAAAAAAAAAAAAAATCGTTATTTATAAGCCCAGGGAACGTGAAAGCATGATATGGCCCGTATTATCGGCCTTTGTGTTTAATAAAGATAACAATGAGTCCTTTTATTAAAAAGATAGGTAGATGTGTACACAGTAATTTTCAGACATTATATATTTTGTTTATTTTTAATTTTTTTTTATTCAGATTACTTTTCGTATATTATCTGTTAGTTTTTAGACAAAAATATTATTTTTTCTTTTTTTCATCAGTTACAGTTTTTCAAACTATTGTTATTCATTTGTTTTACCAGTTATAGCTTTTAGACAATAGATATCTTTTGTATTTTTCATTTGTTTATCCAAATTATTTCCTATACCTTTATCATTATAGTTTTTTTAGATAGCATATATTTTTTTTTTCATTTTTAATAAATTAATTTTTCACTTTTTATCACTTACAGTTTTTGAGACATCATTTAATCGCTAACACCTAACCAACCTAGTATGGATGGTCCTGACTTGTACAGCTTTGCTGATCATGGCTATACGCAAACCCTTTCACCTCGTTAAGGATCCATTTCAGATCACAATAGCCAATGGTTAGATCCCTCATATGAAACCTCATAATATACATTAATCTATGGCCACCCAGAAAGGGAAACTACAATATTCAAGTAAATCCAACCAAAAGTAATCAGTAATCGCTATTGCTTCAATGTAAATTTTAATCCTTATCCTGAATCTATTGGTTAAGGTATTTTTTTTTTTCTAAATTTACAAATAATCACATCTCATGTACATATAAAGTCACCCTTCATCCTTTATTCCTTCATTATGTCAATTTTTTACATTCGATGTTGTCTATCTTCCACTTCCCTTTACGTCATCATTTATAATTTCCTCTTTTTATCTTCCCAATTCTCATTCCCTTCCTCTTTCTCTCTTTTTATTCAGTCACCCTTCGCGTCTCTCCCCTTTCTCTCGCTCGTTCACTGTTACCACCACCCCTTTTCGTACGGTTGGGATGAGCACATTGATAAAACCGGACAAATGCATAATTGGTGTTTTGGTTTCTCAAATGACAGTCCAATCGATTTCTATCTTCATATAATTTGTTAAAGATAATTGTTTTTTAATTGTATCTATTGTAAATATTTTTTTCTCCTAAAACGTCGTTCAACTGCCAGATGAATTGTTGTTCTAATCAAAAGTAATGAGAGAGAGAGAGAGAGAGAGAGAGAGAGAGAGAGAGAGAGAGAGAGAGAGAGAGAGAGAGAGAGAGAGAATAATTATAAAGACAAGTTAGTTTTTGTTTTATAGCAGATTTCCGATTCACCAGATTTCCAGAGAGAGAGAGAGAGAGAGAGAGAGAGAGAGAGAGAGAGAGAGAGAGAGAGAGAGAGAGAGAGAGATAATAAAATAATTCCTCAAAACACAATGTATAACGAATTGACTCAACTATACTACACAGCATATGAAATCATACGATGAATCATGTTTATTTGCAAATGGAGGAGATTCCTGTGGCCGATACCTAAGGTAATCTATCAACTCCCTCGACGGGAAAGTAGGTTTTCCTAGAACCAAACCCTTCTTGCTTAATCAACCGACGGCTTCGAAGAAGTCTGGCCAGGATGAATATTCAATCACGGCTGAATAACCTGCATCTTTAATAGAAAACTTGTTATCCTTCCCAAGGCTGGCGTACGGTACGGTACGGTACGGAGTACGGTACGGTACGGTTGATATTTAGACTATAGGTACGGTACGGAATTACGGTACGGTAATTTTACCAAGGTACGGTACGGTACGGTTCAGGTACGAAAAAAATGCGCAAATTCCGTACCGTACCTTACCTTAGGCTTGGATATCTATCACTACGCAATTACTGTTAATGCATATTTGGACACCAGCAATTGACTGGACTAAAAAAAATACACTTGTAGAACACTAAGGTATTTTATATTTCTGTTTGTAATATACTATGCATGTGTTAATTCCTTAATTAACATGTGACGTCTGTGTCTAATTCTTGAAGTAATACCAACAAAAGTTTGAAGCATCACAGATATAATCTTATATTGTGCTTCGAAAGAGTCTTCTACCAGAAAATCCCTATGCTTAATTATGAGCATAGGGCTGATGGAGTCATTTCCGTTAGATGTGCTGCTCATACGTTACAGCTTTGTGTGCATGATATGATCAACGGATATCAATATGTAAAATCTTTGCTAACTAAAGTGCATAAAGTAGTGAAGAAAACACATACACAGAATATGAGGTTAGTATTTAGACAAAATGACAAACCACTGCCCAAATTGGATTGCGAAACAAGATGGGGCTCATCTTATGAGATGCTACAGAGTGTCATGGCAAGAAAGTCTTTTTTATGCCAAATAGGACTTGCGAATGAGTCTCTTTTGATACTTGAAGATGACTGGCAAACTATTGAAGACCTTTTACTCTGTCTCAAACCTATGTACAATACGACCGTTACCATACAAATGCAGAAACTGACTGCTAGGATGTTCCTTGGTGAGTGGTTAAAATGTAAAATGCTTCTGTCAAAATCATCTAGACAGCCATGCAGAATCGAGAGCTTTCTCTACTCAACAATGCAGCATTCCTGGCAGCCATTTATCTTGATCCAAGATTTCAGTGCCTATTAGTTGAACCACAAAAAGATCTTGCAATGCTGCACCTCACTGCATTGTGGAAGAGAACTATGTCATTGCAAAGCTCTATTAATTTTCAGGATGATTTTACCAAAAAAAAAAAAAAAATGAAGAAAAGAACTTGAGTGAAAGCCAAAGTGGAAATGAAGAGAGCTCAAAAGATATAATTGACCAAATATTGTCTGCTGCTGATAACAACCGAAAAAGGGAGAGCAAAGTAGTGGATTATGATGCTTTGCGATTAACCGAAATAAAACAAACAATTTGGCATTTCAATAACTGTACTCGAATAGAAAAAAGGGAAGATATATTCACGTGGTGGAGTACACATCCACACCAAGATTTGAAGGCTATAGCCGAGATAGCCCTTGCACCTCCTGTCACTCAAGTGAGTATAAAGCGAACATTCTCAGGGTTGAGATAAATTTTGGATGAACTAAGACTAGGCATGAAGGATGATATAATAGATGCCATTATGTTTCTAAGATGCAATTCATAATCAATTTGAACTCTTACGTTTGGTTAAAAAAAGTTGCTATTGGAAGGTATTTTCCTATAGCCTAGGCTACAAGCTTTATTTTATCAATGTCGAGAAAAAAGATTTAGTTTATTTTATTACATCTTAACTTTAGTTTATGAATGTTCAGAAAAAATATTTAGTTTATTTTCTTACATCGTAACTTTAGTTTATCAATGTCGAGAAAAAAAGATTTATTTCATTTTATTACATCGTAACTTTTGAATGTTGAGAAAAAAAAATAGTTTATTTTATTACATGGTAACATCAGGCAATGCTTTTAAGTTCTATTAATGGTTAGATTATTGTATATTTTTTTTCATAATAAAATCCTTAAAAGAGGAACTGATGGTTTCAACAATATTATTATTATTATCCAAAGAGTCATAATACTGGGAAGTATTTTGAATAATATTTCATGCACTATATTTCATGTACTAAATATACGGTATAGTTTCATGGCAAAACATGTTTTATGAATCCAAAAGTGAATACTCTTGGTCTTGTATTAAAAACAAAGGAACAGTATTCAATATTACTACAAATATCCTTAGCAGCCGCAGCCATATTAGTACGGTATAGGTACGGAATTACGGTACGGTATTTTTTCCGTACTGTACGGTACGGAAAAATTATTGGTAGTACGGTACGAAATTACGGTACGGTATTTTAGCCAGGTACGGAGTACGGAAAAACATTCCGTACCGTACCGTACTACCAGCCTTGCGAGTCCTTCCTAACACAAAATGTGGGTAGAAAAGGTTTCGTATAGTTTTAAATGAAAAATGAAAAATATTTGGAATAAAGAACAAGAGATAACAGAAAATTATATCCTGTCTAAGAGAGTAAGTGGTGGAAAATTAGAAATGATTTTAATAAAAAAAGATACACATACTGTCTAAAACCTATAACTATTATATATATATATATATATAATATATATATATATATATATATATATATATATATATATATATATATATATATATATATATATATATATATATATATATATATCTTTATAT
>NC_090743.1:68848829-68851329 GCF_036898095.1 Palaemon carinicauda
ATGACTAAAATTTCCTGGCATTACGCGAAATGGCTGGTTTTATAGCGCAGGGGTTTCGTGAAATGTGTGGTAAGAGAGTTTTAGTTTAATGGTGTATATTTGTAGGTATATTGCATATGGGGGGGGGGGTGATTTAGTAGCAACAGTTCTGTAACAACATATGTCTTAAAACCATTAATTTTCTCTTTATCCATTGCATGTACAATTAGACAAGTCTACACATGAAATGATTCAATTAGATATATACAAGGAATGTTAACTTAACTTATAGAGTACCATACTGATATATCCCCATTTCATCTACTTAATATTTCACACTATAAAGTAATTTTATTGCAATGCTTCCAGGAATTGTTTACATACATACATATACCAAGGCACTTCCCCTAATTTTGGGGGGTAGCCGACATCAACAAATGAAACAAAAACAAAAAGGGGACCTCTACTCTCTACGTTCCTCCAGCCTAACAAGGGACTCAACCGAGTTCAGATGGTACTGCTAGGGTGCCACAGCCCACCCTCCCACATTATCCACCACAGATGAAGCTTCATAATGCTGAAATCCCCTACTGCTGCTACCTCCGCGGTCATCTAAGGCATCGTCGGAGGCAGCAGCAGGGCCTACCGGAACTGCGTCACAATCGCTCGCCATTCATTCCTGTTTCTAGCACGCTCTCTTGCCTCTCTCACATCTATCCTCCTATCACCCAGAGCTTTCTTCACTCCATCCATCCACCCAAACCTTGGCCTTCCTCTTGTACTTCTCCCATCAACTCTTGCATTCATCACCTTCTTTAGCAGACAGCCATTTTCCATTCTCTCAACATGGCCAAACCACCTCAACACATTCATATCCACTCTAACTGCTAACTCATTTCTTACACCCGTTCTCACTCTCACCACTTCGTTCCTAACCCTTTCTACTCGAGATACACCAGCCATACTCCTTAGACACTTCATCTCAAACACATTCAATTTCTGTCTCTCCGTCACTTTCATTCCCCACAACTTAACTAAAACATTATATAGCACAACACTGATATACAGAGTAATTATATACAACTTCACGGCCACTAAAGAGCCCATTTTTCAGTGCCTCACGAAGAGATACTTGCTGTTCTTCATTGATTTTCATCAACAATGAACAATCGTTGGGGGCAGAAATTCAGTTCAATCCTAATGAATTTAGCCTAGTATCTCCGCCTTTACCCCTAAAGTGTATAAGATATTTTAATTTCTTTCCATAATGATTTTAAGATTTGTTGTAAACCCCCCCCCCCCCCCCTTCCCCTGTCAACAAGTGGAACTGAAACGGCAACATTATCCCTTATTTCCCCGGCCTTTAACCGATCCCACTAGGTTTGACCATACGTTTTGCTTGACACACTTGAGCCTCTCTAGCCCTCTTGCGGTTTTTGGATATTGCTTGTTGTTTTGATGCAATTTGTAGGGCTCCTATTCATTTTATGAAATGACTAGTCATTTCATGAAATATTTAGGATTTTTATGAAATGAGTAAATATTTAAAATGAGAAAATATTTAACATATGATATTAGTTTTGGTTAAATCTATACTTCAAGTTGTTCCAAACTATAATCTAAAACTGCTTTTATAGATCAGTATTTTTGGAATTTATCATACTTTGAAGGAGCTCATTCCGAAAATTAGTTTCAAAGGGCCTTGCCAAATGGAGTCTGTCAATATACATAATTTCAAAGAGTTTTACTCTACCAGTTAATGAATCAGCACTATAATATCACTTCCTCATCCAAAGTCTTATTCAGAATGAACCTTCAGGAAACATAACCTTAATTAACTCACTGGGGATTAGTGAAATATCTACTCATATAATTAAAAGCAATAAGAATAGGGAATTACCTGTTCATATAATTAAAAGCAACAAGAATAGTGAATTACCAGCTCATATAATTAAAAGCAATAAGAATAGTGAATTACCTGCTCATATAATCAAAAGCAATAAGAATAGTGAGTTACCTGCTCATATGATTAAAAGCAATACAAATAGTGAATTACCTGCTAAGATAATTAAAAGCAATAAGAATAGTGAATTACCCGTTCATATAATTAAAAGCAATAAGAATAGGGAATTACCCGTTCATATAATTAAAAACCAATAAGAATAGCGAATTAACCTGCTCATATAATTAAAAGCAACAAGAATAGTGAATCACCTGCTCATTATACTGTCCCTTGAAAGACATAACAGAAAGAGCAATTTCAAAGAAAACTGAATTAACTTCTTAGATAGCTAAATTTGAATTGAACACTTGTGCTTGAAAAAACTGTCCTATAAATTATATAAAAATGAAATGTATGAAAATTATATGGAAAGGGTTAACAGATGTAGAGAAATAAGGACTAAATATGGTATAAAGTATTTAACTCCCATATGTACTTACCAAACAAATAAAAGTGCTGCTTGAAAAACAAATATCAGAGTTACACCGTTTGCCTGAATTCTATCTGGAAAAGTATGTA
>NC_090743.1:68858829-68876329 GCF_036898095.1 Palaemon carinicauda
GCGGTGCAATTGGGCTGTCCATCACTTTCACCATTTCTTAGAAGGTACGCCCTTCGTCATTCGCACAGACCACATGCCTCTGGTGCATGCCTTCACTCGACAGTCTGACGCCCTGTTCCGCCCGTCAATGCCGACATCTCTCCACCGTGGGCTGAATGAAATCGCACCTTCCAATACGTCCCCTGGGAAAATGAATCCTGTTGCCGATGCCCTGTCAAAAATACGTTGGCTGCCGTTCAACTGGGATTGGATTACAACGCCCTGTTTGAAGCCTAAAGACAGGATCCAGAGTATCAAGCAGGTAGGACATCCTGCACATCCCCTCCATTGGGAAGACTTCCCCCTCGAAGACTCCAACACCACCCTCCTCTGTGACGTCAGTATTGGTAGACCATGACCTTGGATTCCTGCTCCCATGTGCCGACAGGTGTTTAATTTAATTCACGGCCTTTCACATCCCTCGTGCCGTTCTACTGCACAGCTGCTGAAGACGAAGTTCATTTGACACAGCATTTCTAAGGATGCTAAGGATTGGGTCCGTGCCTCTACTTCTTGCAAAATTTCTATCACGAGGACATCATTACCTGTTTACCATCATCGACTGCTCCACTCGTTGGCCTGAAGCCTTTCCATGGTAACTGCAACGTCCGCCTTATATACATCTGCCTTACTCTCAGGATGGATTGCAAGATTTGGTATCCCTGAGCATATTACTTCTGACAGGGGTACCACTTTCACCTCTAAATTGTGGACATCATTAGCGAATCTCCTGGGCATCACCTTACCTCAGACAACTACCTACAACCACACTGCCAATGGAATGGTTGAACGTTTTCATCGCACCCTCAAAGCAGCTTTGATGTTCTGCTGCAAGGATTCCAACTGGTTTATTCAGCTTCCCTGGGTCCTCCTGGGACTAAAAAACCACTCCTAAAGACGCACTTGACGTCTTGGCAGCTGAAATGGTGTATGGCGACCTGTTGGTCGTCCCTGCAGAATTTTTTCCTCCTACAACCTCCTCCGACGATCTCCAGCATATACGTCACGTCGTGGGAAAATTTACTCCATGCCGCCAGTGAAGCATCACATATCGACAGACTTGCACTCTGCAACACACTTCTTCCTGCTCAAACGACACTAGCAAGCCACCACTAACGCCCCCTTACACGTGCCATTTATTTGTGATCCAACGCAGTCCGAAAGCATTCCTACTAAACATTCGTGGCAAAGAAGACTGTGTCTCCATTGATCGCCTAAAACCTGTTTATCTTCTGCCAGATGACCCGCCTACAGTTTCGCCTCTCTAGATCAGGGCGCCCTATTTAACATGTACAGTATATCATTTTTAGGGGGGGAGCCATGTACCAACCGTTTGTCACACGATCGTACATAGTAACGACATTTCGTTTTGTGTATATATTATGCTTGCATCTTCGCTCTTCCCTCACACTAAAATGAACCTGAATATACATGCCTGTTTTTCTCACCGCTAACGGTATCGGTTTTTGAACATGAAATTTCCTGTCGCATTGAGCTTTTGTATATAAAGGAGAGTGTTCTATAATAAACTCACTCAGTTGCTTTTATCCTGTCTTTGAGTCGCAACCCTTCTCTTGGGCCCGTCACGCCATGCTATATCTGAAATGGACATTAAATAGCTGGCTTGTCCTCTCTCTCTCTCTCTCTCTCTCTCTCTCTCTCTCTCTCTCTCTCTTACAGTCTCAAAAACCATGCTCTATCTCAAATGGACATTAAATAGCTGACTGGTTGCTCTCTCTCTCTCTCTCCTCTCTCTCTCTCTCTCTCTCTCTCTCTCTCTCTCTCTCTCTCTCCCTCTCTCTCCTCTCTCTCTCTCTGTGTGCAGAGGAAATCAATGATACAACATATGATGCCTTTCAACAACATACCCACATAGAAATAGAATATCCAATGGAAACAAATAATAGACCTAAGAGACTCTACCCGGACCTACATACTTTTAGGAAAGAGCAGGAACAAGAAACAAAAAGATATAGTCTGCAATTCACTGAAAAGAGGGAATTGCAGATTTTGGCGAAAGATGCTACTACAAGCATCCAAAGATATGTCATAATTATGAAGTATATGATAAATGTGCGTATTTAGACAGATAAGCAGACGAATGCAGAGATCTTCATCCCAAAAATATGCAAAAACCTGAAAAAGGAAAAGGATGGAAATTCAACAAAAAATTTCGACATATGCCATCCTACAACTATGAATCAAAGTCAGAAAACTCAGCAGACAGAAAAGAAAAATGAAAGCAAAATAAAACAAAAAAAGAAACAAAAAACAAGCCAAGTATATTCCGCGCTATGCACAAAAGTCCCCAAGATAAGATGTCTTTCACTCCAAATATGCAGAACTAGAGCCCAAACTACAAAGAATGCATCTATAATGCCAGGGGTTAGTGCAGATATGGAGATAATTACAGGAATACTCACAAAAATAAATATGAAGGCGAAAGAGCAAATATAATAGAAATGTTGGATTTTTTAATGGCAGAATTCATGGAAATGAAGAAAAGAACATAATATCAGAACAGGAAGGAAGCATGGGAAAATCCATATTGCCAATATTGAATTATGGGGATGAAACAAACCATAATAGTGATGAATGCTCAGGGTTTAGTCACGAGTAACTCTAAAAGGAAAATAGAGTTCTTAGAAGAACTAACCCAAATTCAAAATATAGATATATCAAATATAAGTGAAACATGGTATTCCCAAGAGATTGGCAGTGATGACCAGATAAAGGGTTTCCAAACATATAGATCAGACAGAACAAATAGGAATCAAGGAGGAATCGCAATATATGGAAGAGACATAAATCAAGGAAAGTCTGTGAAAAAATACAGCAACACAGAATGTGAATTGACTGCAGTAGAATTTGAATTTGAAAAACTAGTGCATATTGTAGTTTACAGACCCCCAAATACAAGGGAGTTTGACATAATAATAGAAAAAATAGATGATATATGTAGAAAACATAAAGACTGGAATATACTCCTATCCGGAGATTTTAACTTCCTTTCGTGGATTGGAAAGAACGGATAGAAGAAAGTGGTTGTATATATACATATAAAAAAGAGAGTAATAGTAGCGCAGAAGATAAGAGGCAATTTGAAAAGCTTCAAGATATGTTATTAGAACATAATATGCAAACAAATAAACCACATTCCAACAGAAAGGAAAAAGTCCTAGATTTAGTGTTTGTGAAGGAGGTGAATTATTTAAAAAAAATAATAGTGTATAACACGGGAATTTCAGACCACAATGTCATAGAATTAATAGTCCATTCCAAAACAAGTGATCGCAGAGATAATCAAAGCACAAAACGTTGGGAAGGATATGGAAAATATAATTTTTATGGTAAGAATATAAAATGGTCAGAAATAAATGAAGAACTGAACAAAGAATGGAAAAATGTGAGCGAGATATATGTTAAACATAAATTAGCTCATATAACCCCTATTTTCAAAAGTGGATCAAGACTAGAGGCAAGCAATTATAGACCTGTTAGTCTAACAACACATATTACGAAAGTGTATGAGAGGGTAATAAAAAGAAAATAATGAATCATTTGGTTGAAAATAATTTGTTTAATATAGGTCAACACGGTTTTGTGCCCGGAAAAAGTACACAAACCCAACTGATAGCACACTAAGAAAACATATACAAAAATATGATAAATGAAAAAGACACAGATGTGATCCATCTCGATTTAGCAAAAGCCTTTGACAAGGTAGACCATAATGTATTAAGAAAAAAATGAGAAAGCATAATATTGTGGGAAAGATAGGAAGATGGGTAAAAAAAATTCCTGCAAAACAGAGAGCAAACAGTGGTTGCAAATGACGAGAAATCAGATGAAGATCAGGTAATATCTGGCGTGCCACAGGGTACGGTATTAGCTGCGCTGCTGTTTGTTATTATGATCTCAGACATAGACTGTGATGTTAAAAACTCTGTAGTGAGAAGTTTCGCCAATGACACAAGAATAAGTAGAGAAATTACTTGTGATGAAGATAGGAACTCACTATAAAGAGATCTAGACAAACCATATGAATGGGCGGAGATATTGAAGCAACCGTGTTTCACACAATTGTACATAATTCCTTTTGTATATATTATGCTTATATCTTCGCTCCTTCCTCGCACTAAAAAGAACCTGAATGATCATGTCTCCGGTTTTGCTCTGTATCATTGTCTGTCTCTCGAACATGTCACGTCCTGTTGCCTTGAGGTTTTGTATATAAAGCAGAGTGTTCCTTAATAAATAACTCAGTCGTTTCCAATTTGCCTTTGGGTTCCCACCCTTACTCGGCACCGTCACATTGGTGACCCCGGAAGTCGACTCGCTCCCACTGCCTTCCACCACCACCTCCCTCGCCCCTCCATCGTTGGTACTATGACGGAGACAGACTCTACTGCAGTTGGCGCCGCGGCCGCACCATTGAAACTTTCACCGTTCGCCACCAGAGAAGCGTTCGCTTGGTTTCAACGCGCTGAAGTCCACTTTCATATCAGGGGCGTGACTCGCTCAACCACCAAAGCGGATTATGTTCTCGCGGCGATACCCGAGGACACCTTCCCAGAAATATTCGACTGGCTTTGTGAACAAGGAGACACCCCAATAGCGTATGACACCCACAAATCATACCTTCTGCAGCAGTACTCGCCGTCGCCAGCCGCCCGTATAGCAAAGCTTTTTCAGCTCTCGCAACAACTGTTGGGGGACCAATGGGCTTCCCTTGCCCTCAGGGAAATGACCAGTATCGCTCGCCTTCAACCTGCTGCAGACGGCTCTCCTCGCGAGGTGAACCTACTCCGTGCCCTTTGGATACGCCGTTTACCTGAACCTGTGCGCGCTGCCATACCCGATGTCGATAGTTTACCCATAAAGGACTTGATGACCAAAGTCGACGCCCTTATGGACAGCCACTTCAAGACCTCCATCAACGCCTCCACCCCTGACGACGAGGATGCCTATTCAACGTCAACCGAAGCTGACATGAATGCCGTAGGACATACACGCCTACCCCGTGACGTGCCGAAGCGGCGACAAAGCCGCCCACCACCCACCAATCGCTCGCACCCCAACGAACGACTTCTACAGCCACTTACTACCTCCCATCTGCCGCAGTTTTGCTACTACCACTTCAGATTCGGGGCAACCGCGAAGAACTGTGCCAATGATTGTCAGTGGCCAAAAAACGTGTAAGTAGGCCATCGCTTGTGGCGGTGGCCTCCCATGTTTCTAATCTTTTCTTTTTACAGGATGCAGGAACTTGCGTGCGATTTTTGGTAGACACGGGTGCTTGTCGTTCTCTTTTGCCAAGGAAACTCTTCAAGGCACAACGTAGTCTGTCTACATCTGCCGACGTCCGCTTGGTAGCTGCCAACGGATCTGCGATACCCACCTACGGTTACGAGAGCCTCACATTATCGTTCGGAAACGATAAGTTTCTCGTTGCTGACGTCACAATGCCAATCTACATTGCGGATTTCCTCTCTCATTTCCACCTTCTGGTCGATGTCGCCCACCAACGATTGGTCAACGCAGATTCGTACTTGTCGACACCTCTTCAACCCGCCCCCTCTAACCTCGCTCTCCACATCAGCGCACCCACGGATGCCTACGCCCACCTCCTCACGTCTTACCCGGAAGTTTTCCGTCCAGAACTTCGCCAAACGCCCACGGTTCCTGCCAAGCACGGTATTTATCACCATATCAAGACGACGGGACCCCCAGTCTTCGCAAAATTCAGACGTCTGGCACCGGAACGATTGGCAGCCGCCAAAATGACATTCGCCGAAATGGAGAAAATGGGCCTTTGCCAAAAGGCCTCCAGCCCATGGTCGTCACCCTTACACATTGTTCTGAAGAAAGACGGCTCCCTACGTCCGTGTGGGGATTACAGGCGCCTTAACATGCAAACAGAACCGGATCACTACCCCCCTCCCAAACATTGCTGATGTAACCTCCTACCTGCACAAAGCGAAGGTTTTCTCTACGCTCGATCTCCTGAAGGGGAATTATCAGGTGCCTATGAACCCGGAAGACATCCCCAAGACCACACTCACCACTCCGTTTGGCACATACACCTTCAATTACTCCTGTTTTGGCCTTCGTAATGCTGGGGCAACGTTTCAACGTCTCATGGATGGCATCTTAGGGGACCTCCCTTTTCTGTGTATGTTATGTGGACGACATACTTGTGTTCTCCTCCTCAAAAGAGGAACACCTCCGTCACCTGCGCATCGTGCTCGACCGCCTGCAACAAAACGGCCTTGTAGTCCGGTACGACAAGTGTACCTTTGGCGCCAACGAAGTGTCGTTCTTAGGGGCACCGTATCACTCCTGAAGGAGTCCATCCCCTCCCTGAGAAGGTAGCAGCCGTTCAGAATTTCCCCCACGCCCTCGACCGTCAAAGCTCTGCAGGAATTCTTGGGCATGATCAACTATTATCACCGTTTTCTGCCAGCCATTGCCGCCACTCTTGCTCCCCTCTACGCCTCCCTCAAGGGCAAGCCAAAGGACTTTGAAGTGGGGTCCCCTTCAAGAAGCGGCCTTCTGCAATGCAAAGAAGGCCCTATCAACTGCTGCGGCTCTCACTTTTCCTATCCCACACGCCCCTCTCCTTCTCTCCACCGATGCCAGCGATGTCGCTATTGGTGCAGTACTCGAGCAGGTGGTCAAAGGCTCGCTCCGCCCATTGGCCTTCTTCAGCAGAAAACAGTCCAAGGCAGAATCGGGTTATTCTACCTTTGACGAGAATTGCTGGCGGTGCACTTGGCTGTCCGTCACTTTCGCCATTTCTTAGAAGGTACCTCCTTCGTCATTCGCACAGACCACATGCCTCTGGTGCAAGCCTTCACTCAACAGTCTGACGCCTGGTCCGCCCGTCAACTCCGACATCTCTCCGCCGTGGCTGAATACAATTGCACCCTCCAATACGTCCCTGGGAAAATGAATCCCGTTGCCGATGCCCTGTCAAGAAACACGTTGGCTGCCGTTCAAACTGGGATTGGATTACAACGCCCTGGCTGAAGCCCAACGACAGGATCCAGAGTATCAAGCTTGTAGGACATCCAGCACGTCCCTCCGTTGGGAGGATTTTCCCCTCGAAGAATCCAACACCACCCTCCTCTGTGACGTCAGTACTGGTAGACCGTGACCTTGGATTCCTGCTCCCATGCGCAGACAGGTGTTTGATTTCATCCACGGCCTTTCACATCCCTCGTGCCGTTCTACTGCACTGCTGCTGAAGGCAAAGTTCATTTGGCACTGCATTTCGAAGGATGCTAAGGATTGGGTCCGTGCCTGTACTTCTTGCCACAACTTCCAAAGTACATCGACACACGGATTCAGGAGTGGGCACCTTTCTCAACCTCAGCGTCGTTTCGCACACATTCACGTCGACGTTGTAGGCCCCCTAACCACATCACAAGGACATCCTTACCTGTTTACCGTCATCGACCGCTCCACTCGTTGCCCTGAAGCCATTCCTATGGAAACTGCAACGTTTGCCTCATGTACATCTGCCTTACTCTCTGGATGGATTTCAAGATTCGGTATCCCTGAGCATATTACTTCTGACAGGGGAACCACTTTCACCTCTCAATAGTGGACGTCATTAGCGAATCTCCTGGGCATCACCCTACATCAGACAACGGCCTACAACCCCGCTGCCAATGGAATGGTTGAACGTTATCATCACACCCTCAAAGCAGCTTTGATGACCCGCTGCAAGGATTTGCAACTGGTTTACTCAGCTTCCCTGGGTCCTCCTTGGACTAAGGACCACTCCTAAAGACGCCCTCGACGTCTCGGCAGCCGAAATGGTGTATGGCGACCCGTTGGTCGTCCCTGCCGAGTTTTTTCCTTCTACAACCTACTCCGACGATCTCCAGCGCATACGTCACGTCGTGGGAAAATTTACTCCGTGCCGCCAGACTTACATGCCCCCAGCAAAGCATCACATACCAACGGACTTGCACTCTGCAACGCACGTCTTCCTGCGCAACGACACTAGCAAGCCACCACTAACGCCCCCTTACACGGGCCTTTCCTTGTGATCTGACGCAGTCCGAAAGCATTCCTTCTAAACATTCGGGGCAAAGAAGACTGGGTCTCCATTGATCGTCTAAAACCTGCTTATCTTCTGCCAGATGACCCGCCTACAGTTCGCCTCTCTAGATCAGGGCGCCCTATTTAACATGTACAGTATGTCATTTTTAGGGGGGGGGGAGCCATGTACCAACCGTGTTTCACACAATTGTACATAATTCCTTTTGTATATATTATGCTTGTATCTTCGCTCCTCCCTCGCACTAAAAAGAACCTGAATGATCATGTTTCCGGTTTTGCTCTGTATCATTGTCTGGCTCTCGAACATGTCACGTCCTGTTGCCTTGAGGTTTTGTATATAAAGCAGAGTGTTCCTTAATAAATAACTCAGTTGTTTCCAATCTGCCTTTGAGTTCACACCCTTACTCGGCACCGGTCACAATATATAGGATGTTATTTAACTCCCATAAATTTGAATCAATAAATTATGGAAACAGAAGGAATGGTATGTACATACAGGGGACCTAATAACGAGACAATCACAATCAAGGAATCAATTAAAGACCTTGGTGTATTGTTGAATAGAAATATGTTATGGAACAACCAAATAGCAACACTGTTGGCTAAATGTAAAGCAAAAAATGGGAATGTTATTCAGACACTTTAAAACAAGAAAAGCTGAACACATGATTATGCTTTACAAAACTTATGTATGTAGTACACTCGAGTACTGCAGTGTGATATGGTACCCACATTACCAAAAGGATATTGCACAAATGGAGAGTGTACAAAGGTCCTATACTGCTAGAATAGAAGAAGTTAAGGACCTGACTACTGGGAAAGACTGCAATTTTTAAAAACTATACAGTCTAGAAAGGAGACGAGAACGCTATATGATAATAAAAGCATGAAAGCAAATAGAAGGAACCATGGAGCTAAAATTAATAGAGATTAATAGAGCCAAAAAACTATACCAGGAAAACAAAGGAAGGCGCACAGGACATTAATCCACTACGCACCAGCATCGATAATGCAGCAACTATTTCATGCGCTGAAAGCTCATCTAAGAAACATATCAGGAGTGGGGGTAGATGTGTTCAAGAATAAGCTCGATAAATACCTAAGATACATCCCAGACCATCCAAGACTGGAAGATGCAAAATACACCGGAAGATGCATTAGCAACGCTCTGGTGGATATACGAGGTGCCTAAGAATGAGGGACCTGGGGGAACCCAAACATAGAATAAGGCAACAAGGTAAGGCTCTCTCTCTCTCTCTCTCTCTCTCTCTCTCTCTCTCTCTCTTCTCTCTCTCTCTCTCTCTCTCTCTCTCTCTCTCACTTATAAACTCTAACAATGCTATATCTGAAATGGACATTAAATAGTTGGCTCGTCTCTCTCTCTCTCTCTCTCTCTCTCTCTCTCTCTCTCTCTCTCTCTCTCTCTCTCTCTCTCATATTTATTACAAATAATGCTATCCATGCAATGAACAATCATTATCTCACCCATGTTCTCTCTCTCTCTCTCTCTCTCTCTCTCTCTCTCTCTCTCTCTCTCTCTCTCACTTACTGGATCAAAACCATACTACCGCTGGAATGGACATTAAATAGCTGGCTTGTTTTTTTGTTTCTCTCTCTCTCTCTCTCTCTCTCTCTCTCTCTCTCTCTCTCTCTCTCTCTCTCTCTCTCTCTCTCTCTCTCTCTCATACTCGAAACCATGGTATCTGTGAAATGGAAATCACTTCGAAATACTGTTCTCTCTCTCTCTCTCTCTCTCTCTCTCTCTCTCTCTCTCTCTCTCTCTCTCTCTCTCATTGACTCAAAACATAGTATCTTTGTAATGGATATTAATTAGCTCTCTCTCTCTCTCTCTCTCTCTCTCTCTCTCTCTCTCTCTCTCTCTCTCTCTCTCTCTCTCTCTCTCTCATTTAGAGACTTAAAACCATGCTATCTCTGAATTGAACACAAATTGGAACTATGCTATCTCTGAAATGAAAACAAATTGGAAATACTGCTCTCTCTCTCTCTCTCTCTCTCTCTCTCTCTCTCTCTCTCTCTCTCTCTCAACTGCTTTTAAGGTTGACATGGCTCTTTTGCCTTGTTAGAATCCTGGCTAACTAAAATGCCCAGTAGCGGGTTTTTGGTAATACTCCGTTTTGCCTAAGAGTCTGGGTGTTCTTGGACGTACGGAAATCCAATCGCTAGTCTTCTGTTGTCAATCCTGGCGAGAAAATAGGCTCTTTTCCATGATCTGCTCTGTTGGGAGCTAGGGCACTTTAGGGACTGCCCAACGATGAGAAAACTTTACTGTTGATTTGGTAACATTTATGGGAGGTTGGGGACAGGAAAGATGGAAAGCTACCCCTCCCCCTTTTATAGTAGTGTCACCAATCTTATGATTATAGAAGTTATTAGCTGAGATTTCCAAATAAAAAAATGGTGAGTAGATTTCAAGGATGGGTATGGTGCAAACCTGCACCATAATAGTGTATGCCTGTTTTGTCAGCAGAAACAGGAAATAGAAAAATTTAAAAATGAAACCCAAGAGTTAAGAAAACAATTGATAGAGATCATGTGCATGTTTCAAAGGTTAGAAATAAGTAACAAAGAAGTCATAGATGATGTTTTAGAACATAGGATTATTTTCCAAGAAATATAAGATAAAATCAAGGACAGACACTACGGAGGAAATAACCAACACAAACACAGAGTTCTTGAAACCCACTAGACAAGAGGTAGCTAAGGCCAAGAAGACTAAACAACAGCCTAGAAATATAACTACCGCCAAAACCAGATTCTCCCCCCTATCAGAGGAAGAGGGAGAGGAGACGTTGTTGAAGAGAAGAAAAGTCAGGTCCTATCCAGGTGTCAATGCACAGAAGATAGAAGTGTTCAGCAAAACTATAACTTAGAACAAGAAGACCACTATTAATGTTCAGGCAACTGGAAGTGACCTATTCCTAAGGAAGGATACTGCTGGCCAAACAGAACCTTTGATTAAGCAGCTACTAAAAAAAACTTTTTAAATTGCTAGAAACAAGACAGAAATACTATAGTTATAGGCATTATCCAAAGACTCAATGTCTGCTACTTCACCCTCAGTAAGGCCATAGGGATAAACTAAAGACTCGAGTCCACATATCAGAGAAAGAACGTTAAATTCATAGGCCTTTGGGACGCTTTCTACGTCGAGAGGAAATTATACAAAAGAGACGGAATACACTTTAGTGAATAAGGCAAGGGAATATACAGAAACCAACTTGATCTCAGCTTGTACAATTACTTAAAAACAGTAAACCAAGATCAAACTAAACCCTTAGAAAATCCTCCAACAACAAATAGAAGAAACTTGGCAGAAAACTTGGATAATGTAGATTAAAATAAAACTAAAACACTAGTAAATCAGGGAAACTTGCAAAGCTACAAAGGAAATTTCATCAGAGTGGCACAATACAATGCTCCGTCAGTTAGAAACAGAATGGAAAACTTCAGGGAGATTATACCGCACATGTATCACACACTCGTACACTATAACAGTATTTCTGCTTTTTTTTTATATTGTGGATATCACTCTACCCTTGCACTGATAACTTGTTTCTGTCTGTATGTGTTCGTATCAGTCTTCTTGAATTTTTGTCACTTTTCACGGAAACTGTTTCCATAAATGCTCTTTGTCACTTAAAATAAAGTTAGTTGCAATTAAACCATCTCTCAGTTACCACCTTTCTGGTGCATCTGTACAATGGTGATCACCGGAGTGTTCAGCTCCCTCTCACTTTGCCCTGCATTACTGTGTCTTATTGTTTGATGATGCCACCACCAGACACTGACTCTACACCACGCCCCAGAAACTACCATCCTTTGCCAGCAAAAAAGCGTTCGACTAGTTCAGTAGTGCTGAAGTCCAGTTTCGCATCAAGGGGATGACTCAGTCAAATACCAAAGCACATAACGTTATCACAGTAATCCCCGAGGACACTTTCCGGGAAATCTCTGATTGTCTAAGCGAGCAAGGAGACACGCCAATAACGAATAACGCCCTCAAATCATACCTCATTGCCAGCTGCTCACATAGTGAAACAACCATTGGGGGACCAAGAGGCTTTGTTTGCCCTCATGGAAATCACCAGTATCCCTCGCCTACAACCTGACGTAGATGGCTCTCCTCGTGAAGTGAATCTACTTCGTGCCCTATGGGTACAGTGCCTACCTGAACCTGTACCTACTGATATCCCGATATCGATATTTTGCCTATGAAGGACCTAATGACTAACGCCTTCCCTCCTGACGAAGTGGACCCCCATTCAACATCAACAGAAGCTGACGTGAATATGTAGGACACAGACGTCCATCTCCCATGACGTGATGGAGCGGCGACAAAGCCGCCCACCACCCACATACACCAGCCCTCGCTTAAAACCCAACCAACTAATCTCCAGACTCTTTCTAACGCACATTAGCTGCCATTATGCTACTACCACTCCAAAGAAATTTGCAAATGGTTGTCAGTTGCCAAAAAACCGCTTGCGGCGGTGGTCTCCTCTGTCACTAATCATGGCTTTTAACATGACGCAGGTACAGACGTGTAATTTTTTGACACGACGTAATCTGTCTAAGTATGCTGATATCCACCTGGTAGCTACCAACGGATCTGCGATATCCACCCACAAATATGAGGCTCACACATTATAATTGGAACCGCCAGTTACATTTGAAAGTGTCTCGTTGCTGACGTCACATTGATAACCCTCGGTGCAGATTTCCTCTCACATTTTCACCTCCTGGTCAAAGTAGCTCACTGACGGTTAGTTAACGTGGATTCATACTCCTTGACTCCTCTCCAGACCGCCACCCCTCTGACCTCGCTCTCCACATCAACGCACCAACAAATGCCTTCACCCACCTCCCACATCGTACCCGGAAGTTTTCAGCTCAGAACCTCGTCAAACGCCCATGGTTCCCGCGAAAAACGGGTATTTATCACCATATGAAGACGATGGTGCCCCCATTGTTTGCCAGATTCAGATATCCGTTACCGGATTGTTTGGCAGCCGCTAAAGAAACGTTCGTTGAAATGGAAGAAATGGGGCTTTACCAAAAGACCTGTGCAGGAATTACAGGCCCCCTCCCAAACATCGCCGACGTGACCTCGTTCTTGCACAAAGCGTAGGTTTTCTCCAAGCTTGACCTCCTGAAGGGTTATTACCAGGTGCCCATGAACCCAGACGACATCCCCAACACTGACATCGCTACCCCTTTGGTAGATATACCTTCAATTACTCCAGTTTTGCCCTTCGTAATGCTTTGGCCACTTTTCAATGTATCATGAACGGCATCTTAGGGGCCCTCCCCTTCTGTGTATGTTACGTGGATCACAGACTTATGTTCTCTTCCTCCAAAGAGGAACACCTCTGTCATCTATGGCCGTGCATGATTACCTATAATAGAATGGTCTTTTAGTCATGCATGACAATTATACCTTTGGCGCCAATAAAGTATCATTCTCAGTGCATTGCATCACTCCTGGAAGAGTCCACCCCTTCGATGAGAAGGTAGCAGCCGTTCAGAACTTCCCCACGCCCTCGAACATCAAAGCATTGCAAGAATATTTAGGCATGATCAACTATTATCACCGTCTATTACTAGCCATTGCTGCCAATCTTGCTCCCCTCTATGGCAATGCCAGTGATGTTGCTATTAGGGCAGTTCTCGAGCAGGTGGTCAACAGCTCACACCTCCTTTTGGCCTTCAGTAGAAAACTGTCCAAGGCGGACTTTAGACTACGAATTGCTGTCAGTGCATTTGACTGTCCATCCCTTTCGTCACTTCTTGGAAGCTACGCTCTTCGTTATTCGCACGGACCACATGGTACTGATGCACGCCTTCACTCAACAGTCCGATGTGTGGTCCGCTTGTCAATGCCGACATCTCTCCGCTAGGGCTAAATACAATTGTACCCTTCAGAATGTTCCTGGGAAAATGAATCCCGTTGCTGATGCCTGACAAGAAACACATTGGCCTCCTTTTACCTGGGATGGGATTACAACGCCTTGGCAGAAGCCCCAAAGAAGGATCCAGAGTACCAAGTATGTAGGACATCCTCCACATCCGTCGTCCATTGGAAGAACGTCCCTCTTGACGACTCGAACGCCAACCTCCTCTGTGATGTCAGTACTGGTAGAATTAGACTGTGGATACCTTCTCCCATGTGCCGACATATGTTTGATTTCATTCATGGCCTTTCACATCCCTTGCGCCATTCTACTGCACAGCTTCATATGGCATGGCATTACTAAGGATGCTAAGGATTGGGTCTGAGCCTGTACTTTATGCCACATCTCAAAAGTGCTAAGACACACGGATTCAGGAGTGGGCACCTTTCCTCAACCTTAGCGGTGCTTTGCCCACATTCACGTTGATGTTGTAGGTCCCCTACCCACATCACAAGGTCATTGTTACCTGATTACCATCATAGACCTCTCCCTTCATTGGACTGAAGCTATTCCCATGGAAACTGCAACGTCCGCCTCGTGTACATTTGCCTTATTCAGCATGGATACCGAGATTTGGTATCCCTAAGCATATTACTTCCGACAGGGGTACTACTTTCATCCCTTAATTGTGGATATCGTGACTGAATCTCCTGGATATCACCTCTCATCAAATAACCGAATACAACCTTCCAGGCAATGGTAAGGTTGAAACATACCCTCAAAGTGGCTTTGATGTCCCGCTGCAAGGACTCCAACTGGTTTACCCAGCTTGCCTGGGTCCTCCTGGGACTAAGGACCACTCCTAAAGACGACTTGAATGTCTCAGCAGCTGAAATGGTTCATGGTGACCCTTTGGTTGTCCCTGCCAATTTTTTTTTTTTTTATTTTGTCTCTAGCCTCGTCTGATAAGCTCTAGCACCTACGTCCCATTATGGGAAAATTTACTTCATACCGCCAGACTTACAAGCCCCCAGCTAGTAACACATTCTGACAGAGCTGCATTCATTAACACACATCTTCCTGCGCAACAACACTAGTTAGCCATCGTTAACGCCCTCTTTCCTTGTGATCTGTCATTCGCTGAAATCATTCCTCCTCAACATGCATGGCAAAGACGACTTGGTCTCCACTGTTCTCGTAAAATCTGCATATCTCATGCCAGATGGCCCACCTACAGTACACTCCAAAGAGCAGGGCACCCTATTTCACATACATATGTCTTTTTGAAGAGGAAGCCATGTAACGCATGCTTATTACACGTTCGTACACTGTAATAGTATTTCTGTTTTTTGCATATTTTCGTCATCACTCTCCCCAAACACTGATAACTTGTTTCGGCCTGTATGGGCTTGTATCAATCTGTGTGAATTTTTGGGACCTTCTTTCACGGATATTGGGCCTATAAAAGCTCGCTGTCTGCTGAAATAAAGTTAGTTGCAATTATGCCATTTCTTAGTTACCACCTTACTGGTGTATCCACATAAAATGATACCTGGTGAGGAACCAGATGTCATAGGCATCAGCAAGACCTGGAATCAAGAAAAAAACAAAGGATTTTATCGGAGAATACAAAATCCCAGGTTTTTAGCTTATCAAGAAGGGTCACCTTACCAAAAAAAAGTTGGAGGGGTAAATCTATGTGTTAAAAATCAACTAAACTTCATAGAAATTGAATTAGAAATCAAATTTGAAGGCACTGGGGCAAATATCAACACCATAGGAAAAAACATGCCCATACTAGTAATATACAGACCACCACATCAAACACAAGAACAGGACTAAAAGCTTTATAGACAACTTAGGCAAGAAGTTAACAATAAGCTAGATATCCTAACGGGACTCTTCAAAGGAGCAGTAAACTGGGACATTATGAATTCTACATCATACAGGGACATAGGCTACTAGAATTTTCCAACGATAAATTTCTCCATCATCTAGGGGAAAGAACGTACCAGATATTGTGCTAACAACAGAAGAAAATTTAGTATCCAGTGTTTCAGTAGGCGAAAATATTGCCAAAAGTGACCACAGAATAGTTTGGTTTTAGGTAGATGTTGCTCATCTAAAAGGAAGGAATGTTATAAACAGATAGACTACAGACAGAGTAACTGGATAAAACTGAAGGAATACACCAAGAATTTAGAATACAGCGAAACACGGAACATATATACACAGTGGGACTCCTTTGTAGAAATTTATATATAAAAAAGTGGCTAAATGCATACCACATCGAAACTTTACCAAATGGAACTCCACAATCTAAGTGGTTCAACAGAGAAATAGTCAATGCTACAGGAAGCAGGGACAGAAAACATAAATCAATGGGTCCACAGCCTCCAATCCATGAAATTACCGAGCACAAGAAGTAAAGCCGAAAAGTAGATAAACTAGTTACAAAGGCTAAGATTAATAAAGAGAAAAGCGGTGCTTCAACTAGTAAAGGAAACCCGAAAAATTTTTTTAACATATGTAAACAGTGAAAAAAACATCAAAAACAACATTAGGCTAGCCCATTAAGACTCAGAGGGTAATCTTATAACGAATGATTTGGGAAAAGCCAAACTGATGAATGCATATTTCACAACCGTATTAACCAGGGAAGAATCAATGACCCCGAACCAGCTATCAAAGGCCATAACCATTAATTAGAATCTACTTTACAATGGATGATGTCAAAAAGAAAAGAAAAGGACTCAGTAAGTTTAAGGCAGCAGGTCCAGATGATATATATATCCAAGAGAGATTATAGAACTAGAAGAAGAGATAATCCCACACTTCTAAAGAATGGTTCAAAAGACAGCCGACGAAAGAAAGGCACCACAAGGATGGAAACTAGGGAATGTTCCTCCAGTCTACAAGAAGGGACCAAGAGAAGAACCTAGTAACTACAGACATGTAGGTCTAACTTCAGTGGCTTGCAGTTTTTTTAATCAATTGTAGTAGATTTAGTAGTAGAACATATAGAAAAAAACAATCTTCTGATAGAAAACCAACATAGTTTTAGACAAGAGATCATGTGTGACAAATCTGTTGGAATTTTTCCACAATATGTTTAGTATTTATGACAAAAACCGGATAATTAACATCATATATCTAGATATTCAAAAGGCTTTTGACAAATTTCTTCATACAAAAATTAATGGTTAAAATTAGAGCATTAGGCATCATTGTTGAACCAGTTGAATGGATCGAAGATTGGCTAACAAACAAAAGACAGAGAGTTGTATTTAATGGAAAAGCTTCAGAGTAGGCAGCTGTTGCAAGCGGAGTACCTCAAGGCAATTTGGATATAGACGGAGGATGGAACGTTTGAACTTATTTGATTTACAAACTCGAAGACAAAGGGAACAGTTAATAGAGGCATTAAAAATTCTTAAGGAATAACAAATGAAGATTACAACAATCTATTCACCCTT
>NC_090743.1:68881329-68883829 GCF_036898095.1 Palaemon carinicauda
TTCAACCATTCCATTGGCAGCAGGGATGTAGGCCGTTGTGTGATGTAGGGTGATGCCCAGGAGATTCGCTAATGACGTCCATAATTGAGAGGTGAAAGTGGTTCCCCTGTCAGAAGTAATATGCTCAGGGATACCGAATCTTGAAATCCATCCAGAGAGTAAGGCAGATGTACATGAGGCGGACGTTGCAGTTTCCATGGGAATGGCTTCAGGCTAACGAGTGGAGCGGTCGATGACAGTAAACAGGTAACGATGTCCTTGTGATGTGGGTAGGGGGCCTACAACGTCGACGTGAATGTGTGCGAAACGACGCTGAGGTTGAGGAAAGGTGCCCACTCCTGAATCCGTGTGTCGATGTACTTTGGAAGTTTGGCAAGAAGTACAGGCACGGACCCAATCCTTAGCATCCTTAGAAATGCCGTGCCAAATGAACTTTGCCTTCAGCAGCTGTGCAATAGAACGGCACGAGGGATGCGAAAGGCCGTGGATGAAATCAAACACCTGTCGGCGCATGGGAGCAGGAATCCAAGGTCGCGGTCTACCAGTACTGACGTCACAGAGGAGGGTGGTGTTGGAGTTTTCGAGGGGAAAATCCTCCCAACGGAGGGACGTGCAGGATGTCCTACAAGCTTGATACTCTGGATCCTGTCGTTGGGCTTCAGCCAGGGCGTTGTAATCCAATCCCAGTTGAACGACAGCCAACGTGTTTCTTGATAGGGCATCGGCAACGGGATTCATTTTCCCAGGGACGTATTGGAGGGTGCAATTGTATTCAGCCACGGCGGAGAGATGTCGGCGTTGACGGGCGGACCAGGCGTCAGACTGTCGAGTGAAGGCGTGCACCAGAGGCATGTGGTCTGTGCAAATGACGAAGGGCGTACCTTCTAAAAAATGGCGAAAGTGACGGACAGCCAGGTGCACCGCCAGCAATTCTCGATCGAAGGTAGAATAACCCGATTCTGCCTTGGACAGTTTTCTGCTGAATAAGGCCAATGGGCGGGCCGAGCCTTTGACCACCTGCTCGAGTACTGCACCAATAGCGACGTCGCTGGCATCGGTGGAGAGAAGGAGAGGGGCGTGTGGGATAGGAAAAGTGAGAGCCGCAGCAGTTGATAGGGCCTTCTTTGCATTGCAGAAGGCCACTTCTTGAAGGGGACCCCACTTCAAGTCCTTTGGCTTGCCCTTGAGGGAGGCGTAGAGGGGAGCAAGAGTGGCGGCAATGGCTGGCAGAAAGCGGTGATAATAGTTGATCATGCCCAAGAATTCCTGCAGAGCTTTGACGGTCGAGGGCGTGGGGAAATTCTGAACGGCTGCTACCTTCTCAGGGAGGGGATGGACTCCTTCAGGAGTGATACGGTGCCCTAAGAACGACACTTCGTTGGCGCCAAAGGTACACTTGTCGTACCGGACTACAAGGCCGTTTTGTTGCAGGCGGTCGAGCCCGATGCGCAGGTGACGGAGGTGTTCCTCTTTTGAGGAGGAGAACACAAGTATGTCGTCCACATAACATACACAGAAAGGGAGGTCCCCTAAGATGCCATCCATGAGACGTTGAAACGTGGCCCCAGCATCACGAAGGCCAAAACAGGAGTAATTGAAAGTGTATGTGCCAAACGGAGTGGTGATGGCGGTCTTGGGGATGTCTTCTGGGTTCATAGGCACCTGATAATACCCCTTCAGGAGGTCGAGCGTAGAGAAAACCTTTGCTTTGTGCAGGTAGGAGGTTACATCGGCAATGTTTGGGAGGGGGTAGTGATCCGGTTCTGTTTGCATGTTCAGGCGCCTGTAATCCCCGCACGGACGGAGGGAGCCGTCTTTCTTCAGAACAATGTGTAAGGGTGACGACCATGGGCTGGAGGCCTTTTGGCAAAGGCCCATTTTCTCCATTTCGGCGAACGTCTGTTTGGCGGCTGCCAATCGTTCCGGTGCCAGACGTCTGAATTTTGCGAAGACTGGGGGTCCCGTGGTCTTGATATGGTGATAAATACCGTGCTTAGCAGGAACCGTGGGCGTTTGGCAAAGTTCTGGACGGCATCCTTGGGTGTGCTGATGTGGAGAGCGAGGTTAGAGGGGGCGGGTTGAAGAGGTGTCGACAAGTACGAGTCCGCGTTGACCAATCGTCGGTGGGCGACATCGACCAGAAGGTGGAAATGAGAGAGGAAATCCGCACCGAGGATTGGCATTGTGACGTCAGCAACGAGAAACTTCCAATTGAATTTGCCGTTTCCGAACGATAATGTGAGGCTCTCGTAACCGTAGGTGGGTATCGCAGATCCGTGTCTACCAAAAATCGCACGCCTGTTCCTGCATCCTGTAAAAAGAAAAGATTAGAAACATGGAAACATAGAAACAAGCGATGGCCTACTTACACGTTTTTTGGCCACTGACAATCTTTGGCACATTTCTTCGCGGTTGCCCCGAATCTGAAGTGGTAGTAGCAAAACTGCGGTGGATGGGAGGTAGTAAGTGGCTGTAGAAGTCGTTCGTTGGGGCGCGAGCG
>NC_090743.1:68893829-68911329 GCF_036898095.1 Palaemon carinicauda
AGTCAATTTCAACATACAGCTTGAACGTCAATTTCTACTTAAAGGTTAAAGGTAAATTTTCAACTTAAAGTTTAAAGGACAATTGCTACTTAAAAGGTTAAAAATAAATTTTGAACTTGAAGATTAAAGGTCATTTTCAAGTCAAAGGTTGAGGGTTAATTTTCAACATAAAAGTTAAAGGTCAGTTTTCAACTGATAATGATTTCCCTATCCTGGTTTTACCACATCAATAATATTTTGTTAGTTAGGCACATTGTCCATCTGGAACGTTAACTCTTACTAGGTACTTTAATTGATTTTAACTCTGCCATGTAGCCATTTTCCTCATCAGAAATATGTCTCTATAGACATAGATCTTGTTTTATCCTTAATCCTAAACTGCAATTTACACAAATGACTCTGGAGTACAATATACATCTTAATTAGTTTTTCATGTATAGTTATAGAATTTTAGTCACTTTCATATGATTAGTTACAGAATTTTGATGCATTTAATACATTTAATTAAAGATTTTCAGTCACTTTTAATTGTTTAGTTACTTATTTTCAGTAGTTTTCATATATTTAATTACGGATTTTCAGTCATTTACATGTTTTTCGTTACTGAATATTGGCGCTTTCCATGCATTTAGTTACAAAATTTTAGGTACTTTCATTTGTTTAATCACAGAATTTCAGTCATTTTCATTTGATTAGTTACAGAATTTCCGTCATTTTAATTTGTTTAGATACAGAATTTCAGTCATTTTTATATGTTTGATTATGGATTTTCAATCCTTTTCATTTGTTTACTGGAAGAATTTAAGTCATTTTGATAACTTTAATTCTAGAATTTCAGTTATTTTCATATGTTTAGTTACAGTTTTTCAGTCATTTTCATATGATTAATTACGGATTTTCAGTTATTTTCATATGTTTAGTTATAGAATATTGGAATATATACATTTAGTTAGAAAGTTTCAGGAATTTTCATTTGTTAGGTTACAGTTTTTCGGTCGTTTTAATGTTTAGTTACAGAATTCTAGTCATTTTAATTTGTTTAGTACAGATTTTTAGTCATTTTCATCTGTTTAGTTACAGATTTTTAGTCACTTTCACAGATTTACTTACATAGTTTCAGTCATTTTCATTTGTTTAGTTACATAATTTAATTTTTTTTAAGTACTGAATTTCATTTATTCTCATGTTTAGTTATAGAGTATCAGCCTTTCTCATTTGTTTAGTCACAGAATTTCAGTCATATCATTTGTTGAGTTACACAATATCAGCCATTTTTATCTGTTTAGTTATAGAATCTTAGTTATTTTCATATGTTTATTTACAAAATTTCAGTGATTTTCATATGTTTGATTATAAATTTTCGGTCATTTTCATTTATCTAGTTACAGATTATCAATCATTTTCATTTGTGTAGTTAAGGTATTTCAGTCATTTTAATTTGTTAGTTTGTTTAAATATTTAATTTCATCCATTTTCATCTTTAGTAACAGAATCAATTTTATTTTTTTTCATATCTTTAGTTGCACAATATTAGTGGGTTACATGCGTGCACTTACAGAATTTCAGTTATTTTCATTTAAATAGTTACAGAAATTCAGTCATTTTCATATCTTTAGTTACAGGATTTTAGTAATTTTCATTTAATTAGTTACAAAATTTTAGTTATTTTTATTTGTTTAGTTATAGAAGTTCGGTCATTTTCACGTGTTTAGATACAGAATTTCATTGCGATATATTTCTCGTAATCGTCTAATCCATCTAATTAATATATGGTTGCCTTATCCTTGAATCAATTTAGATAATCGCCACGTTCGTCTTCTAGAATATAACTAGTCAAAATAAGCTAGTTCGCTTCATGTTGGACTTTGAGTCAAAATTCTAAAAAAAAAAAAAGAAAGGAAAGGTTCTTTCCACCGAAGCTTCCTTATTTCATCTTTGTTAAAACAAAGATGGAGACCTAGAATATGTGTTTAGGTATTTCATTTAATACTGGGTAAACGCTTTGATGTGTTACTAAAGCTAGGATTATCCCTTTGCAAGTGAGAGATTATTCATTCTGGGAATTATTCATCGATATTACGCCATAAAAAAAAAAAAAAAAATCAACGCGTGAATCTCGCAAAAGCGGAATGGAAAGTCTTGCACGTGCCAATATTTTCTTTTTTAAATCGTACTTATATACAGCCATTCCTACTTTTTTCCACTATCTTATATTACATTGACATAGATTTTTTCTCAAATTAGGTAGTCTTTCATTCGTAAAGAATGGGGTATATATATATATATATATATATATATAAATATATATATATATATATATATATATCGGCATCATCATCATCTCACCAGTCGTCTCTATTAAAAATTCCATACCTCTCAATTCATAATCTCTTGCTTCGTGCTTCATAGCCCTCAACAATTTAGGCCTGGGTCTTCTAACTCTTTTAATGCCTTGTGGGGTCCAGCTGATCATTTGGTGAACTAATCTTCCTTGGGGAGTGCAAAGAACATGCCCAAATCATCTCCATCTACCCTTCATCATGATTTCATCCGCATATGACACTCGAGTAATCTCTCTTATAGTTTCATTTCTAATCCTGTCCTGCCATTTAACTCCTAATATCCTTTTGATGGCTCTGTTCTCAAATCTACAAAATCTATTGGAGATTGTCACATTATCATAACATTATTCATGTCCATAGAGTAACACCGATCTCACTAAACTCTATAGTCTGAATTTTGTGTGGTTTCAGGCAATTTGATTTCCAAATTTTACTTAACCTAGCCATAGTCTAATTTCCCTTTTTTCTATCTTTCACTAAGCTCTAATTCTAAAGACACTGTATTGTAGATCATAGTTCCGAAATACTTAAATTAATCTACATCATTAATCCTGTACCAACCGTGTGTCACGCAATTGTACATTATTCCTTTTGTATATATTATGCTTGTATCTTCGCTCTTCCCTCGCACTAAAACGAACATGAAAATTCATGTCTGCTTTTCTCCTCTGTAACATTGTCAATATTTGAACATGAAAATTCTTGTTGCTTTGAGATTTTGTATATAAAGGAGAGTGTTCTTTAATAAGCAACTCAGTTGATTGCATCCTGCCTTTGAGTCATAACCTCTCTCTCGGCACTGTCACATTAGTGACCCCGGAAGTCGACTCGCTCCCACTGCCTTCCACCCCCACCTCCCTCGCCCTCCCATCGTTGGTATTATGACGGACTCTACTACAGCAGTTGGCGCTGCGGCCGCCCCATTGTTACTTTCACCGTTCGCCAGCGGAGAGGCGTTTGCTTGGTTTCAGCGCGCAGAAGTCCAGTTTCACATCAACGGTGTGACTCGCTCAACCACCAAAGCAGAATATATTCTCGCGGCGATACCCGAAGACACCTTCCCGTAAATATCCGACTGGCTTTGTGAACAAGGAGACACCCCAATAGCGTATGACGCCCTCAAAACATACCTTCTGCAGCAGTACTCGCCGTCGCTAGCCGCCCGTGTAGCAAAGCTTTTACAGCTCTCGCAACAACCGTTGGGGGACCAAAGGGGTTCGCTTGCCCTCAGGGAAATGACCAGTATCGCTCGCCTTCAACCTGCCGCAGACGGCTCTCCTTGTGAGGTGAACCTACTTCGTGCCTTTTGGATACGCCGTTTACCCGGACCTATACGCGCTGCCATACCCGATGTCGATAGTTTACCCATAAAGGACTTGATGACCAAAGCCGACACCCATATGGACAGCCACTTCAAGACCTCCATCAACGCCTCCACCCCTGACGAAGAGGATGCCTATTCAACGTCAACTGAAGCTGACATGAATACCGTAGGACATACACGCCCGTACCGTGATGGGCCGAAGCAGAGACAAAGCCGCCCACCACCCACCAACGCTCACGCCCCAACAAACGACTTCTACAGCCACTTACTACCTCCCATCCGCCGCAGTATTGCTACTACCACTTCAGATTTGAGGCAACCGCGAAGAAATGTGCCAAGGATTGTCAGTGGCCAAAAAACATGTAAGTAGGCCATCGCTCGTGGCGGTGGCCTCCCGTGTTTCCAATCTTTTTTTTTTTACAGGATGCAGGAACGGGCGTGCGATTTTTGGTAGACACGGGTGCTTGTCGTTCTCTTTTGCCAAGGAAACTCTTCGAGACACGACGTAGTCTGTCTACATCTGCCGACATCCGCTTGGTAGCTGCCAACGGATCTGCGAAACCCACCTACGGTTCGAGAACCTCACATTATCGTTTGGAAACGGTAAATTCAATTAGAAGTTTCTCGTTGCTGACGTCACCATGCCAATCCTCGGTACGGATTTCCACTCTCATTTCCACCTTCTGGTCGATGTCACCCACCGACGATTGGTCAACGCAGACTCGTACTTGTCGACTCCTCTTCAACCAGCCCCCTCTAACCTCGCTCTCCCCATTAGCACACCCACGGATGCCTACGCCCACCTCCTCACGTCGTACCCGTAAGTTTTCCGTCCAGAACTTCGCCAAACGCCCACGGTTCCTGCCAAGCACGGTATTTATCACCATATCAAGAAGACGGAACCCCTAGTCTTCGCAAAATTCAGAAGTCTGGCACCGGAACGATTGGCAGCCGCCAAACAGACGTTCGCCGAAATGGAGGAAATGGGCCTTTGCCAAAAGGCATCCAGCCCATGGTTGTCACCCTTACACATCGTTCTGAAGAAAGACGGCTCCCTCTGTCCATGCGGGGATTACAGGCGCTGAACATGCAAACAAAACCGGATCACTACCCCCTCCCAAACATTGCTGACGTGACCTCCTACCTGCACAAAGCAAAGGTTTTCTCTACTCTCGATCTCCTGAAAGGGTATTATCAGGTGCCTATGAACCCAGAAGACATCCCCAAGACTGCCATCACCACTCCGTTTGGTACATACACCTTCAATTACTCCTGTTTTGGCCTTCGTAATGCTGGGGCCACGTTTCAATGTCTCATGGATGGCATCTTAGGGGACCTCCCTTTCTGTGTATGTTATGTGGACGACATACTTGTGTTCTCCTCCTCAAAAGAGGAACACCTCCATCACCTGCGCATCGTGCTCGACCGCCTGCAACAAAACGGCCTTGTAGTCCGGTACGACAAGTGTACCTTTGGCGCCAACGAAGTGACGTTCTTAGGGCACCGCATCACTCTTGAAGGTGTCCACCTCCTCCCTGAGAAGGTAGCAGCCGTTCAGAACTTCCCCGTGCCCTCGTCCATCAAAGCTCTGCAGGAATTCTTGGGCATGATCAACTATTATCACCGCTTTCCGCCAGCCATTGCCGCCACTCTTGCTCCCCTCTACACCTCCCTCAAGGGCAAGCCGAAGGACCTGAAGTGGGGTCCCCTTCAAGATGCAGCCTTCTGCAATGCAAAGAAAGCCCTATCAACTGCTGCGGCTCTCACTTTTCCTATCCCACATCCCCCTCTCCTTCTCTCCACGACGTCGCTATTGGTGCAGTACTCGAGCAGGTGGTCAACGGCTTGCCCCGCCCATTGGCCTTCTTTAGCAGAAAACTGTCCAAGACAGAATCGGGTTATTCTACCTTCGATCGAGAATTGCTGGCGGTGCACTTGGCCGTCCGTCACTTTTGCCATTTCTTAGAAGATACGCCCTTCGTCATTCGCACAGACCACATGCCTCCGGTGCACGCCTTTACTCGAGAGTCTGATGCCTGGTCCGCCGGCAACGCCGACATCTCTCCGCCTTGGCTGAATACAATTGCAACCTTCAATACGTCCCTGGGAAAATGAATCCCGTTGCCGATGCCCTGGCTGAAGCCCAACGACAGGATCCAGAGTATCAAGCCTGTAGGACATCCTGCACGTCCCTCCGTTGGGAAGACTTTCCCCTCGAAGACTCCAACACCACCCTCCTCTGTGACATCAGTACTGGTAGACCGCGACCTTGGATTCCTGCTCCCATGCGCCGACAGGTGTTTGATTTCATTCATTGCCTTTTACATCCCTCGTGCCGTTCTACTGCACAGCTGCTGAAGGCAAAGTTCATTTGGCACGGCATTTCTAAGGATGCTAAGGATTGGGTCCGCGCCTGTACTTCTTGCCAAACTTCCAAAGTACATCGATACACGGATTCAGGAGTGGGCACCTTTCTTCAACCTCAGCGTCGTTTCGCATACATTCACGTCGACGTTGTAGGCCCCCTACCCACATCACAAGGACATCGTTACCTGTTTACCATCATCGACCTCTCCACACGTTGGCCTGAAGCCATTCCCATGGAAACTGCAACGTCCGCCTCATGTACATCTGCCTTACTCTCTGGATGGATTGTACGATTTGGTATCCCTGAACATATTACTTCTGACAGGGGAACCACTTTCACCTCTCAATTGTGGATATCGTTAGCGAATCTCCTGGGCAACACCCTACATCAGACAACGGCCTACAACCCCGCTGCCAATGGAATGGTTGAACGTTTTCATCGCACTCTTAAAGCAGTTTTGATGTCCAGCTGCAAGGATTCCAACTGGTTTACTCAGCTTCCCTGGGTCCTCCTGGGACTAAGGACCACTCCTAAAGATGCCCTCGATGTCTCGGCAGCTGAAATGGTGTTGGTCGTCCCTGCCGATTTTTTTCCTTCTACAACCTCCTCCGACGATCTCCAGCTTATACGTCACGTCGTGGGAAAATTTACTCCATGCCGCCAGATTTACAAGCCCCCAGCAAAGCATCACATACCAACAGACCTGCACTCTGCAACGCACGTCTTCCTACGCAACAACACTACCAAGCCACCACTAACGCCCCCTAACACTGGCCCTTTCCTTGTGATCCGACGCAGTCCAAAAGCATTCCTACTAAACATTCGTGGCAAAGAAGATTGGGTCTTCATTGATCGTCTAAAACCTGCTTATCTCATGCCAGATGACCCGCCTACAGTTCACCTCTCTAGATCAGGGCGCCCTATTCAACTTGTACAGTATGTCATTTTTAGGGGGGGAGCCATGTACCAACCGTGTGTCACACAATTGTGCATAATTCCTTTTGTATATATTATGCTTGTGTTTTCGCTCTTCCCTCGCACTAAAACGAACATGAAAATTCATGTCTCCTGTTCTCCTCTGTAACACTGTCAATATTTGAACATGAAAATTCTTGTTACTTTGAGATTTTGTATATAAAGGAGAGTGTTCTTCAATAAACAACTCAGTTGATTGCATCCTGCCTTTGAGTCATATCCTCTCTCTTGGCACCGTCACAATCCTTACTCCTTCCAATGATATTTCATCTTCCATTACATATTCCGTTCTCATCATCTCTGTCTTTCTTTTATTAATCTTCAGCACAACCTGGTGTGATATTTCATGCATTCTGGTAAGTAAGCATTGTTGATCCTGTGGTGTTCTGTTAACAGGACAGCATCATCAACATACTCTAGGTCTCCTAATTCCCATCACCAATCCAGTCCAATCCTTCTCCACCATCTCTGACTGTTTTACGCATTACAAAATCCATGAGGAGGATAAACAACATAGGTGGCAACACATTCCCTTTGATTACTGCGTTGTTAACCGGAAAATTAATTTGATAAGACTCCATTAACATTAACTTTGCCGTTGTTATGCTCATGAACAGACTTAATCAAATTTACACATTTAAGAGGAATTCTATAACACAAGGCTCTCCACAAAATTGGCCAGTTCACACTATCAAAGGCATTTTTATAGTATAGAAATGCCATCAAAAGCGGATTTCTATATTCTACGCATTACTGTGCAGATGCCTCAAAATGAAAATATGGCCAGTGCAGCGTCTACCTTTTCAAAATCCTACTTGTTCATCTCTCAGCTTTTCATCAATCTTTCTCTCCAGTATCTTTAGAATAATCATACTACATATTTTCATAACAACTGACATTTGTATTTTCCTCTGTAATTATTTTAATCAGTCAGGTCTCCCATTTTTGTTATTTTCACCAATACTCCTAACTCCCAACTATCAGGTTTTGTCTGTTCATGCCACATTTTACAAAATAATCTTGTAAGTAGTATGGGAGTCACTTCACTTTTGGCCACCATCATCTCGGCAGTTATTCCATCGTATCCCGGGGCTTTCAATCTCTTTAGTTTTTTAGGATATCTTTGACTTCAAACACACTGAATTCATTCATGGGCTCATCAAGGTCCTCCTCAGCTTCAGGTATATCACTCAAATTATTCCCTTCGTATCTCCTATTCAAGACCTCTCTAAAGTGTTCCATCCAACGTTGTCTTTCTTCATCGCCTGTTGCTATAATAGAGCCATCTCTCTTTTTGATGGGTACATGCTTCTTCTTTTTTGCCCCAGTCAAGATTTCATTAATAATTCTATGAGCAATTCTTAGTATCCGGACAACTGCCCCCGGGACAACTGCCCCCGGGACAACTGCCCCCTGATAACTGCCCTCGGGACAACTGCCCCCGTAGGACAACTGCCCCCGTAGGAAAACTCCCCCCGGGACAATTGCCCTCGTAAAACCCCTGGACAATGGTGTAAAAAAATAAAATACATAACTAATAAAACCAATGTTTTATTATTGTTAATAAAAAATACATGCAAAAATATTGAAAAGGGATTTAAATACTAGAATTTTAGATTGTGGGCTATGAATCTCAAAAATTCCAATACATCGGGGTTCTCAAATTCTTGCACAATGTTTGCTATTCGTATGCTAGAATCCTGATAGCGTTTCCGCTTAGGCGGTACTGGGTGCTCAGCAAGTATTTGATTTATTATGACGCTGGATAGTGCCTGTTCTCTCTTCAACACCCCCAGAAATTTCCATATATTTGGATGAAATGACGTAATGCTTGCTTGCATATGGTTATGCCAGCCTTCTACGGCGTTGTTTGTTCGAGGTAAATCTTCAACAACACGAGTATACATACTCCACATGCTTATAGGGAAACGTGGCTGTCTCCTTGTATTTCGACGTCTTCTACCGATGTATGTATCTTCAAAATAATCTATTATTGCATCAGCCTCAGGTGGCAACATCTCTTGTAGTTTCTCAAACGCTTCAATAACTTTTTCTGCGGGAACAAACGCTAACGCAGGAATCATACGTATTTGCAAGGAAAAATCGGCGTCAGTTTGGTATTTAGTTTGGAGACCTTCATTTTGCACCTTACGGTATATGCTTTGAGATAAGTGGTAAAAACATCCTTTAACAGTTACGTTGGGGAAGATCTCTTCAATAGCACTCCTAGCAGCTTATTCAAAGTCTATTAGGAAGGTCTTTGGATTAAGTCTAGGGTTTATAGTGAGGAGATTTTGAAGGATATCTTCATATGCTGCTTGTCGTTTATTTGGTAGCAGAGCATACACACACTGAATAACTCTTTCAGAAGTTAAGCAATGAATAGTGTATAACTGGTAAAATAACTCGGGTACAATCTTAAAGGTACCGTCACCAAACCAATTATCTGATTTCTCCAGAAGGCTAATGTTTGTTGGTGTTGAAAATAAAAGGATACGCTGCTCAATCAATCCACTATCATAAAGAAAAAAATCTTCACTACTAGAAGTTTTCTTGTACTCGGAAGGAATGACCATGTCTGCTAGGTTTGATGGGATGGGATGAGAAGCGCCAGCAGCTTGTTTGTAGCACCTTATTGCACGGCGAATATGTCTCACCGGCGGTAGCTGAGTTGCAGCACCGCTTGATATCGACTCAACTGTTTGGGAAATTATTTGCTGTGCAGTCTCTTCGGTAGCAATAGATTTAGACTTTATTTCCTGTTGTACTAACAAGACTTCACGGCGGGTTTGGTCAACAGCATGGGTGTGACCATTTACATAGCCAACTACTTCATTTTTACAAACTTTTACTTTCGCTTTACAGTTATTATGGCAGCGTTTTTCACATTCATAAGATGTAACATTATTCGCCAATTCCTTCTGCTTCACATAGATGTATCCTTCATAAATAAGCTTCATTTTTCCACGTTCACTTTTGACGAACTCCATGATGGGTTATGTTACTTCTTGTATTTCTTTCGAAAATAAACTTGTGACGAGCTGAGAGAAAGGTTGTGACCCAAAGGCAGAAAGCAATCAACTGAGTAACTTTGTTATAGAACACTCTCCTTTATATACAAAACCTCAAGGCAACAGGACATAACATGTTCACAAGACACAATGTTACAGAGGAAAATTGGAGACCTGAATTTTCATGTTCGTTTTAGTGCGAGGGAAGAGCGCAGATACAAGCATAATATATACAAAATAATTTATGTACGAGCGTGTGACACACGGTTGGTACATGGCTCCCCCCCTAAAAATGACATACTGTACATGTTAAATAGGGCACCCTGATCTAGAGAGGCGAACTGTAGGCGAGTCATATATATACAAAATAATTTATGTACGATCGTGTGACACACGGTAGGTACAAACTATAACTTGTACGACCGATTAGATACTGGATCCTTAAAATTATTATTATTATTATTATTATTATTATTATTATTATTATTATTATTATTTTTATTATAATTATTATTATTATTATTATTATTATTATTATTATTATTATTATAATTTATATTATTATTATTATTATTATTATTATTATTATTATTATTATTATTATCATTATCATTATTATTCTTCTTTTTTGTAAATATTTGTTTGACTATACAGAATTAGCCAATTGGCGATAGCTTTTGAAAATAAACTATAACTCGTACGACCGATTACCTAATCAGGAAATAACTACATAAATGGTAATAAATTTAGGAAATAGATACAATTATTTCTTCAATAACCGATTATGTAATTGGGAAGAATATCTTCATAAATTGTTACTAAAAAGTAATTACGTTAATGGCAATATGGGGGGCAATTTTCCGGGGGGCAGTAGTCCTACGGGGGCAATTGTCCTGGGGGCAGTTGTCGGGGAGCAACTGTCCTGGGGGCAGTTGTCTCGGGGGCGGTTGTCCTAGAACCGCAATTCTTACATCATAACCAATTCCTGATTTCATAGTTTTGTTAGCCTCACCTGCTTCACTGTCTAAATATTCTCTCCAGTCATTCCTGGCTTTTCTTTTGACCTCACTATCAATACTGGAATATTTAGCATGCTCTACCTTGTAATTTTCATTACTTCCTCGGAATCTTTCAAAAATTAATTTCTGTTTTTACCATCTTTTTATGGTTTCCCAAGTATCATATGATGTCCATGGCTTTCTCCTTGTAACTGCGTATCCCAGGACTTCACTACCAACTGACTGATATACATTCCAAATATCACACCATTCTTCATTAATTGTTTGTTCTTCGTCTCTTGATGTCTGTAAGACTACAAATCGATTACTACATTCAACTGAAAATGTTTCTCTGTGCTCTTCTTCTAAAAGCTTAGTTGTATCAAACCTAGTTATTCTCTGCATCTTTCTGTTGGGTGCTTTCAGTTTTAATTTCAGTGGGGCAATAAAAAGCCGGTGATCACTACTAATATCTGCACCTCTATAGCTTCTTACTTTTTTTCAGAGTCCTCGTTCTCTCTTTATTAATGGCAATGTGATCTATTTAATTTTCGTAATTGCTGCAATGTGAAGTCCATGTTTTTGTGTTAAAAAAAAGAGTACCTCCAATGAAAATTATTTGCTGAAAAGAAACTTATCAAATGTGCTCCATTTTCATTTGTATCCTCACCAAGACACTCAACCCTAATCATATTCGCTATCCGGTGATTATTTCTTCCAACTTTAGCATTGAAGTCGCCAATCATAATTTTCATATCTCTCTCAGGGATCTCATCTATTACCGTCTACAGTTCTTCATAGTATTCATATTTCCGTTCTTTAGGGGAATCATTTGTTGGGGCATAGCAAACCATAAAACTCATATTGTACTGCTTTGATTTGAACCTTGCTAGTAACAATTTACTATTTACAGCTCTCCACTCAGTCAATGACTTTTCTGCTCTTGGTGTCATCATCATTCCTACCCCTTCTCTTCCAATACCATCTGATCTTCATGAGTAGATATATAGTATATATTGCCTTGTTCTAAAGTTTCCTTACCAATCCCTTGCAACGTGTTTCACTTAGGGGTAAGTTAACCAAACAATTTTTCATAAATTCACTCTCCACTTGCTGTAACTTCCCAATATGATTCATGGTTCTAACATTCCATTTACCTATTTTTCAGATTTTCTTTAGTATTTATAAACCGGGAGATTCTCAGCCCCCCACTACGCCCGGACATAGAGCCATTCTTTCATCTTTTCTTTCCATGACTGACTAATTCCATAGAGGATTCATTGGGTAGATACATCAAAGGATAGCCAGTTCCTTGTGACGCGCAATGCCCATCTAACTAAGGCAAGTTACCCGTGCCAGTCCATATGGATTCTAGTAAGATCAACTGACAGGCTTCAAGAGTAAAAGCCGAAGAGACAGTTTGTCCATCGCCTTAAACCCAATTTGCCACCCTGCTGCCAGTGACTTCATCGAGATTTAGGGGGACATCTTCTCCTCACTCAAACCTGTCATTGCTCCACCAAGTTGCTCATTCTCTTATACGAGTATAACCGTTCGCAAACATGGATTGCTAAAATATATTCCTTATATATATATATAAATATATATATATATATATATATATATATAAATATATATATATATATATATATATATATGTATATTTATACATATATATATATATATAGTATATATATCCCTGTCTGAGTGGGGATACATTAACGTTGGGAAAGAGTTTGTGCATGAGAAAAGGAAGTCTCCCACCATCACCAATCCGCAGTTGGCAGCGGTGGTTATGAAAATGGCCAAACCCCAAAACGGCTGAGGACATGACTGAGGCCTTTTTCCTGCAGTGGACCATTAAACGATTGCATCTATTGTTGCTGTTGCATTGCTTGCTGCTTGTGCATTGCACTAAAAATAGAGAACTTTCAACACGCACCAGAAATGGATCGTCAAAAACTGAATTTAATTTGTATTCATCAAATAATTTACCATCCACATTGTGAAAGAAGGTCCAAAATTAAGGGTAATTTCCTTCCCAAATATTTCCTTTTTTTACTTTCTCTATTATACTGTTCGAAATATATAGCTCTAGCGGATATTGATATGTTATAAGTATGCTTTTAAGTTCATGTACACAAGCTATATTTCTTGGGATTTCATCAGATTACAAATCTGAAATGAGATTTATTTCATACTCAAATTGAATATACAAATGAATAGGCTATATAATTTAGTATCAAATAGGGATGTTTAGAAATCATATTTTGAAATACAAATAAACAGGCTATAGAATTCATTAGCAAAAAGTGACAGATTTTACAAACTTCTTTCAGGGTTATTACCTGGAACCAGATAGGATTCAACTTTTTAGGTCTGTATACGAAAAAACGAGAGAATAGACAAATATCTATTTGAAGACAAGAATTCTTGTTCTTTGTATGATGCTGGAATTGGCTCTAATTAATTTGGGGAAAGAAAAAGAGGTTTTAATTTCATGAGAGTTTTCTTTATTTCATCTTTGTTCAGACAAAGCCGAAAACACAGAATTGCTTATCTGGTATTTCATTTTAATATTTTGTTCCTGTTTTGATAAGTTATTGAATCGGAGCTTATTCATCCTAGGCATTATTAACCATGATTAAGATAGCATCAAATAACACGTCTGATGCAGGAATCTCAAGTGAAACGTATAGTCATGCTTAGATGTAAAATATTATTTTTTCAATGCTTCCTTACGTTTCAATCCCCCCCCCTCTCTCTCTCTCTCTCTCTCTCTCTCTCTCTCTCTCTCTCTCTCTCACTTGGTCTTGTAAGACAGATAAGTATCCTTTTGCATACAGATGCATAAATTTATACTTACTTGGGTTAGGATTGTCTTGCTTGATGGTGCACTCAGGCTCACTATTTACTTATCTCCATTCCTCACACGGCTATTTTCCCTGTTGACGTCCTTGACTCTTAGAATTCAGCTTTTCCAGATGGAATTATAGCTTAGCTAGTAGTAATAATAATAATCTAGTTCCTTTCCAGCATCCTTCATAATAGACTTTGATTCACTTTGGCTTCATCATATTGTCAACATCTTATCTGACTATTTGTATACAGCCTCTGTTCTCATTTCGATGGTTCACGAATGTGTCATTAAAGTCATACAGAGACTGTCTGAAAGGAATCAGGGAATATACTTCATATTGATGTAGGAGTAAGATCATACACTATAATGTATATTAAATTTCACTATTTGTAATTTTTTGAAACAGGATTAAATTAGTTATTATTAGTTATTATATATATATATATATATATATATGTATATATATATATATATATATGTATATATATAATATATATATAGACACATATGTATATATATGTATATATATATATATATATATATGTATATATATATATATATATATATATATTCAAATTAGCAACATTTCATCATTCGTCGAGTATTAAAAACGGGTTAGATTAGTTATTAGATTCAAATGAATAACAGAATTTCATAAAATACATTTTTTGCAAACAATGTTCTATCGTTAAGATCTTAAAGAAAAAGGCCGGTTCCATTTGTTTCATTCCTGTATTTTGCAGGGATGAAAGACCAAGCAATCTTGTACTTTGCATCTCCTTGGAATTTGCACTAATTAATTTTTGGGAAAAAATGTAGAATCTTAATTCGCTGTGACGTTCTTTTTTAGATTTGTCGGAGCACAAAGCTGAACAAAATGATTTTTTTTCCGGTATATCTTTTAAGCATTGTGCGCCAGCTTTGAAGTATAATTAAAGTGAAGATTATTCATTTGACAGCAGGAGGCTATTCATTCTTATTGTACACTTAAATCACAACAAAGGACCTTAACATGAGAAAATGCTAAATGGAATTTTATTTTGATCGAAATCTTCTTATCCTGTTTCTCGCGTTTACTTGTGCTGTTGCCCAAAATGCCTTTTTGTGATCCATATAAATGCACCCGCTTGCGTCATAATGTAAGGATAAAATGCGTAAATGAGCGTATAGTCAAGCAATTATAAACTGTGTGTGTGAATATAAATTCTTGTACTAATACTAATATTTATTAATCAAGAAATTAAATAGGTCGAAGCCACACTTTATTTATTATTATTATTATTATTATTATTATTATTATTATTATTATTATTATTATTGTAGTTGTTGTTGTTGTTGTTGTTGTTGTTGTTGTTGATATTATTATTATTATAATTATTATTATTTATTATTATTATTATTATTATTATTATTATTATTATTATTATTCCCGACTTGGAAGAGCAGGATGCTATAAGTTCAAGTGCTCCAAAAGGGAAATTAGTTCAATGTGGAAACGAAATAAGAAAATAGGTAAACTAAATGTACATAAGAAAATTGATAGATTTAAGATATGAAATATTTTACGATCAGTTAACAACGTTGAAATAGATCTGCTACATACAAACTATGAGTAGTCACTTATGTCAGGCTGTTCAACATAAAAACTTTTACTGTAACATTGAACTTTGAGGTTCCATCAACTCAACTGCCCTATTATGAAGATTATTCCACAATCTAGTCATAGATGGAATAAAACTTCTAGACTTGTGATAGAACGCATGAATGATATATTTAATAGACGAAAGCAACCCCATTATACATTGTTTAGGATAATGGACTTTATTTTTCATATATTGTTTATTAATTGATAGTTTTCATTTATCGAGGAAATGTGTACAAGACCAATTTTATCATATATAAAGTGATGTGATTAGGAATATTGTAAAGCCAAGTATTTAACAATAACGAGAATTTCTAATCCTATTTTAGTGAAGAATAATTTTATTCATACACTTTTTAATGTTGAACAATGTCAGTCACAGATAGTTATCATAATTTCAAAAGATATTTCATTATCAAATAAACTAAAAAGATTATATATCATTTGGATGTTTTTTGTTTTTTTTTTAGAAATGCAAACACTATATATCAGTTATATATAGAAGAAATAGTATATATTAATACCATTTCATAAATTTCCCATTCAAGTATATTTGTTTCTATTATCTAAATATTTTCATTTTTTTTTATCATAAACACGTTTTTGACAGCATGATTGCTTTCATTACATATAAAATCATATTTAAATCTCTATTACAATAAAATCTTAATATAATTAGTGTTGTGTTGGCCTATTGGAAACATCCCTGCTTGGTGATTGACAGATTGGGGTTCGAGACCAGCTCAAATTCATTAGTTTCTATTGTAGCTGCAACCTCACCATTCATATAAGCTAAGGATGAGGATTTTGAGAGAGCCTATAGGTCTGCCATTTGAGTCATAAGCAGCCATTGCCTGTCCCTCCTTGGTCCTATCTTGGGTAGAGAGGGAGCTTGAAAACTGATCATATGTATACTGGTCAGTCTTTAATGCATTGTCCTGCTTGCTAGGACAATGACACTGTCCCTTGCCTCTGCCATTCATGAGTGAAATTTAAACCCTCATACAAAATTTAATTTACTGGCTATAGTAAATACAGAAACATATAGACTGTAAGAGATTTGATTTCAAGATTGCTGGATAATGTCCTTGTATCCTTTGAACATTTTGGATATTAGACCTGATTATATTGCTGTATTTTGGTGCCATGAGGGGAAAAAACAGAGAAGGGATTTTAGAAGGAAGATGGAAAAGGAAGTGATAAGTTAAATAAAGCCTCAATAAAATATACTTCAAATGACGATGTTTAAGTAAATACTTTTATGGGATCGGAAGACTATAATCCTCTCATCCAAAACGTTATTGCTCTAAAATACCTATTTGGTATGGTTTACAGAAGCATGATAAACAGAGAGAGAGAGAGAGAGAGAGAGAGGAGAGAGAGAGAGAGAGAGAGAGCGTCCGATTAGATATAGTTTATGGCTCTACAATATCCACTTGCTATTATTTACTATAGCATGGGAAACAAACACATAAAAACACACATACACAAATTGTTGGTTTTATTCCTGTTGTATTTTAAACTTTTTCTTTATTGAAAAGACATTGAAATACATATTCTGGGCACATGAAATATATGTATAAAGTTACTTTTATGAATAGAAAATAAGTAAAATATTATCTCTCTCTCTCTCTCCTCTCCTCTCTCTCTCTCTCTCTCTCTCTCTCTCTCTCTCATAAGAAGGAAGTTAATGTATATGGACCTATTATGAATATTTTACCCTCTCCTATTTTTCACCCCTCATAGTATTTCAATCTCCTTCATATTCCTTATCTTTATCCGGTTTATTCATAATCACAATGTTTAGTTTATTTATAGTATAACCCTTTTGTTTGTACTATTTTTTCGAGTTTGTCCGTATGTTTGTGGAGACTGCAGTCATGATATACTCTTATAATCCTCCAATTGGTTCCTGTATGTTTTCAGTATGATACAAGATGAGCGACGAATTTCATTATTCTATGTTGAACATTGAATTGT
>NC_090743.1:68916329-68953829 GCF_036898095.1 Palaemon carinicauda
AGTTTATATGAGATTTTGTAGGATCGTAAGTGTCTTATATACCTTATGCAATGTTTTGTTTATCAAATTTTACATTTATTTTCCTCAATTTCCTATATATAGATTTGTGTTTCATTTTGGGTCTATTGATATACTACAATGCATTTTACTTGCAATTGTTGGAAGTAAGTTATTATTCGATATTTAATTTTGCTGGAGTCCCCCGCTAAATAATAAAGAGAAAGTGTTTGGCAATACACACATGCATATACACACACAATATATATATATATATATATATAGTGTATATATATATATATATATATATACAGTATATATATAGTGTATATATATATATATATATATGTATACATATACATATATATATACGTACACTATATATATATATATATATATATGTATATATATATATATATATATGTATATATATATATATATATATATTCACTATATATACTGTATATATATATATATATATATATAAACATATATATATATATATATATATCCTTTACATTCAGATCTCCCTGGACAATTCTATCCTGTTCGTAATACTAGGCAGGCAGTTAATTCTAATAGCCAGGCCTTCATCATGAGGCTCAATACTACGCAGTACTCAAGAAGTTTTATTCCAGCTGTTACCAAGTTGTGGAATGATCTTCCTAATCGGGTAGTAGAATCAGTAGAAATTCAAAAGTTCAAATTTGGAGCAAATGCTTTTTTGTTGACAAGCAGACATGAGTCTTTTTATAGTTTATTTATGACATATTTGTTTTTGTTGTTGTTAATAGTTTATATGTGACATGTCTGTTTTGCCGTTGTTACTTATTTTAGAATGATTTATTGTTAATTTGTTCTCTTCATATCTTTATTTCCTTATTTCCTTTCCTCACTGGGCTATATATACATGTATATATACATATATATATATATATATATATATATATACATAATTCTTTCCGGCCACGCACAGCTCTCCCCGTCCCTAGGGTAGTGAGGAGTGCAGTCATACCCTGGTGAGATTGGGTTGCATGCGTGAGCATATTTATATGAAAATATTCATCTTTCATCTTGGCGGGTCACGTACACTAGCAAATAGATAAAAAACACTCATAAAATGTCAATCATGTATCCTCACTTCTGAATGAAATATTTAGTTATAAACAACATACATTAATATATTGATTTAACTGAAAATGACAAATCAAAATTAGTAAATTTGATTGCAATTGCTATCAAATGACAAAATGAAGTTAACTCCCTTGTTTGCTTGATACCAAACTATTATTCTTTAATGTGGAAGCTAATCGCACTTCAGCTAATGCGTCCTTTGTAAGCAATGAGATCTGGTCTATACGTACGTTTAGTCTAATGTTCCTTTAATTCTTGGTGATTAAGGGAATGAGAGAGATCCTATCACTTCATGGATGTATTGGGAGTAATAACTGTAATAGGTCACTTCTACAGAGGGTAATGGGCATTTTAACTTTAGTGTAAGTCACCAAAATGTAGTTTAAATTGTGTATGACAAATATAATATTCGTTTCTCCCCTACCTGTATATAATACAGAGCAAGCTCTTGGTTATGTATATGTATACCTATACTGTGTATATATATATATATATAATATATAAATATCTATATATATATACATAAATATATATATATGTATATATATATATATATATATGTATGTATATATATATATATATATATATGTGTGTGTGTGTGTGTATGTATATATATATATATATATATAGAGAGAGAGAGAGAGAGAGAGAGAGAGAGAGAGATATATATATATATATATATAAATTATGGGGAGAGGGAGTAATCATACCCTGGAGAGAAGGGTTGTAGTTAGGAAAGGAGGAGGGGTTGGGAAGGGTTAAATTTGTGAGTGAGTGTGCGTGCATATCTATATAAATATACAGCTGTCATATTTGCTGGGTTGCGTACAGTAGTTTACAATAATGCATCAAGTTCACTCAATGGGATTCCAATGAAAATCGTCTGTCTCGAACCTGAAACTTTTAATTAAAATACTGTATCAAGAACTCCACAAACCGCTATTTTTTTTTTTATTTATATAAAGCTAGATTCAAGTACTTAGTTTTTAATATGATGGAAATGAAAATGTATTAAATTTTTTGGATATTTTGAAGAAACATTAAAATTTTCACCGTACAAACACCTCTCGCAAATAATGGAATAATGTTAGGAAAGTAGGGCAGGTTTCATGGGAGACCCTGATTGCTATATAACCAGAGTATGGTTGAAATTACCATGCCAGGAACTATAAAACTGTGGTTGCTGAACCCTAGATTTCTGCAGCCATCGTTTAAATAAGAAAGGATTTTCTGATACCAGACCAATTATAGTGATCACACTATATATAATTTCAGAAAATTAATTTATATTTTTTAAACAGTTGTGGTGGCCTATTGGAAACCTCCCTGTCTGGTGATCTTCCGAACTGTGGTTCAATTATCACTCATCCTTGTGAGCTAAGGATGTGTGGTTTAGGGTAGCGTATGGGGTCTACCTGCTGAGTTCTTGGTCCGATTTTGGGCGCTGATCATAAAGTATGTAAATATGTTCTGTCTATGGGGCATTGCCCTACTATCTATATGGTTTTATCATGCTAGCTAAAGGGCATTGTCACTGATCCCTGCCTCTGTCATTCATGGGTGGCTTTTAAAACCTTTAAATAAATGATTTATTCATAAAACTCTCAATTATTCCAGATGAAAAGTAAACAGCAAAAACGGAAGAAAACAAATAGAAATTACAAGGGACACTTGGGATAAGTGCAGTGATAGCGTGCTTACCGGGAGGCCTTTAGATAACACACATTACTAGAAAATAACTCAGAGTGCAGACCTCCGCCACGGCAGCTTATTTCTCGAAAGCAGATTGCCTTTCTCAGAGTCAATTTATACCATAGTCGTATATGAAGTCTGCGTGACAACTATGTTTGAACTTGGGGTTAAAATTAAGTTTAATTCGGTCAACATTTTGCTCAACCTTCATCTTGACCTTTGACTTTCCAAATTGAATCAATGCCACCTCCTAACATAACATTTAATTTCTGAAAGTTTCACTACTCATTGAGTAGAATTATGGCCAGGAAGCTGTTCACAAACAAACAAACAGACAAACAGTAGCAAAAGCTTAACCTTCTCCCAACTTCCTTGGTAGAGGTAAATATCAACGGCCTTATAACCCCCGATAAATATTCATGGACCTATCGGAAACGTAAAGTAACATTATGAATATTTAAGGAACTTGCCTTAATTTAATGGTCAGATGTAGTAAATAACATTCTCCAGTAATATTTAATAAATCCGACAAAACGTGAAAATGTTTTGCTAAGAGAAAAGAGTTTACCAACCGTGTGTCACACGATGGTACATAAATTATTTTTGTATATATTATGCTTGTATCTGCGCTCTTCCTCGCACTGAAAAGAACCAGAATAAACATGTCTGCGTTTTTCCTCTCTACCACTGTCTGTTTCTCGAATATGAAAATTCCTGTTGCCTTGAGGTTTTGTATATAAAGGAGAGTGTTCTTTATTAAAGTTACTCAGTTGATTGCATCCTGCCTTTGAGTCATAACCTTTCTCTCGGCCGTCACAAGAGGATGAACAAATTAAAGAATAAATTTAGCATTGACTATATGTAATATGGAACCTCCCTTATATGATAAAAAGTAAGTCTCTCTCTCTCTCTCTCTCTCTCTCTCTCTCTCTCTCTCTCTCTCTTATATATATATATATATATGTATATATATATATATATATATATTGTACTATAGTCGCATGGTGTGGGAACCAGAACATATATATATATATATATATATATCTATATATATATATATATATATATATCTATATATATATATATATATATATATTTGGCTGGTAAGATACACAACCTCTCAAGTTCCAAACTGACCTGTTTGTTTTTACATTAATTCAGTTGCACTTGAAAATATTAATAAACGACTTCTAAGACAGTTATATAACTCCCACACAGTAATATATAAAAACACTGAATATCCACAGGTCTCTTAAGTACACTCTAAACAAAACCGGTTAATTATCGTTACAATCTATTCAAACAACTTCTTACTTCAATTCATTAAGTGGGATATGAGAGAGTACTGTGAAAATACTGGTAATTGAAATAATATACTCTTTATAAAAGAAAATATATTCCATATAAATTATAACACTTTGAAAGAATTTACATAGAAACAAAAAAATAAATCACTCGAAATATTAAGTCTGGCCAAAACTTAGATTAAGACAAAAGAAATGTTACTCTCTAAAAATTATATAATCAGTTGACTTGAAATATTACATGAATATTTACATAAAACCAAAAATAAATATATTCTATATAAATTATAACACTGAAAGAATTCACAGAAAAACAAAAATAAATTACTCGAAATACTAAGTCTGGCCAAAACTTAGATGAGGACAAAAGAAATGTTACACTCTAAAAATCATATAATCAGTTGACTTGAAATATTACATAAATATTAACATAAAAACAAAAATAATTCACTCCAAATATTAAGTCTGAATAAAACCTTAGACTAAGACAAAAGAAATAATAAAACCTTAAACAAAGACAAAAGAAATAAATGCTTAAACTCTTAAAGAATTTACACAGAGTAACTGATAAACTTACTAACTTCACATATTTCCATAAATGTCACTGGGCCAATTACACGATAAATTTAAAATCCCCTTTAAATTTTTTCGTAACATTTCACCACAATATATGTCGTAATTAAACTTAATCACTTTGGAGAGGACACACTACAGGCACTTTGAGAGAGAGAGAAAAAAAATTTAGGCTCTTTCACAGGACGGCTGCTCCTCTTTTGCTGCTATGCAGCCCTGGGGCACCTATATATGAACGTAGCAACTTCTCCATTATTCTAGGTCCGAGGTCTGGAAGCTTGGGGTTGGTCCAACAGCAAAGCCAGAGTTATCAACTAGATAAAAATTCAGGGGGACCAACCTTGCTTTCAGGCAAATCTCGGACGCATGCCAGCGCAACAGTTAGACGACTCTCTCTCAGCTAGCTCCGCCAACCTTTGTCCTCGGATTATAAAAAAAAGGTAAAATCTAACACTGGGTTTTTCGAGAACCTTCCAAAACACATGACAAAAATAGGAATTGCGTATTTTCTAACAAACATGACGCAATACGTCATAAAAATATAAAAAGATTTTCATAAGTCCTTGTTCCTTTCTCGTATGGATCATATAGCACTCTTAAACAGGTTACCTAAGACTTTGTAACAAAATACGTTATTGTTATTTGTTCTCAAAAATAACGCAAATTTACATATACTAACTTGAATGAAAAAAACAGTGAAATCAACGACGAAAGTCTTACGTAATTTACATACCAAACTTATATCTACATGAGAGCAGCTCATTTTCAGAGCTGTGTATTCATCTCAAATACACAAATGAAGTATATAAAATTAATATGTTAATAAATTATTTACTCTACACTAGACCAGCTTCGTAAGAATATATGTATTTCTTTTGTGTCATGCTTAGTGGGTGTGGCCTTGCTAAACATATAACTACTCGGTCATTCCCTTTTCCTCGGGTAGGGTGTCTGATTGATTGATTGTTTGAGGTTTTCTGGCTTCCTGCAGATAGGAAGAAAAGGGAGTAATCCTACCGTGGTGAGATGGGGTGCTCCGAGAAGTACACTCATGAATAGAAGCTGTTTGATTGTCTATGTCCAAAGGAATTGCCAAACTTTGTCCAAGGACCAAGAGATAAGCTTCGGTGGAGCCGAGAGCCGCAGCCTTGTACAAACCTTCGGAATTTGTTGAAGCCGACATCAAAGGCGTATAGGATAGGTCTAGTGAGGGCCGAATTGTACAACGAAATCGTGGAGGAAGCTAGACCTTAACCATGTATAGCAAGCAGGAAACCTAAACAAAATCCATAGTATTCAAACCTGGATTTGGCCTTTGACCAATTTGACTCATTTTCCATGACGTTTCATACTGAGTTATGTTGTTAGATGACTCATAGTTTCCCCAAATACCCACTTATCACGTTGAATTTGGAACTTCTTTCCCAGGCCTAGTGCGTAAAAATCGTGAGATGAGGGTTTTTTGATCTCCATGATAAAGCGTAAATAATCTCCTGATGTTCCTCCTGGGACAGAATCGGGTTGGTCACGGCACCAACTTGGGGTTCAAATCCGTGACAATGGGAAACCAGTTGCTCTTTGGCTACAGAGAAGCCACCAGAGCTGCCGTCCCTTGAAAGATCGAAGCCTGTCCAAAACCTCCATGAGGAAGTTGAACAGTTGAAATAGGTAAATCGTCGTCCAACGATTCCTATCCAGGAACATTGCGTCCATGCCCATTACTGCTTGATCCACTTTCGGTGCTACCTAGCAGGGAAGCATCTTGGTGAGACTCATCGCAAACAGATCCACTTGAAGGCTAGGGAGTTGATCTCCCTGAAGGTGGGGTGTTGACAAGTGCCAACCTTTCTTCTGGGCCAACATAAAGATGGCTATCATTACGTGGTTTATTTGAGGAGACCTCGACTCTTCTCTGTTGATGCAATGAACTATCACCTAGTTGTCGAGGTCTAGATGGATATGAATGTTCTCCTTCAAGTATAATTTCTTGAGGGACAAGAAGACTGCCATGGACTCCAGAATATTGATGTGGAATTGTTGAAATTTCTGACACCAGCAGCCTCGCACTTTCTTGGGTGGGTTATGACCCCCCCCCCCCAACCATCCAACAAGTCGTCCGCAAAAAGGGGCACTATTGGTGGAGGAAAGCACAACGGCACCGTCTATGAAAGACTTTTGGCAGTGGACCACGGACTAAGTTGCTTGTGCAGTAAAACCGGAGTCATCTGCTGATGGTCGCGAAGAGCTTTGGAGGTTCTTCTTTCCCAAACTCTGCTTGCATCTTTGAGTCGTATATTGAGGAAAGGGTTCGTTACCGAGGTGAATTGTAAAGGTCTTAGAACCACCTCTTTGCATTGCCTGGTGATCATTCCTGACTCAATCAGGGATTTAACTGATGTCTCTATTTCCTTTCTCTCAGAGAGAGGAATAGAAAGGGAGTGAGACTTAAGGTCCCAACAAATCTCCAACCACTGGAAGTCTTGAGCTGGAGCCAGTCTTTATTTCTTGAAATTGTCCTGAAATCCAAGGGACTGGAGGAACCATACAACTCAAGTGCCTGCTTCCGAGCACTCAGTGCTGAGGGAACCCATACTAACCAGTCGACCAAGTGCGCCTTTACTTGAAGGCCTAACTCCCAAAGTTGTTGTACTACTGCATCGGTAAACTTTGTGAAAATCCTCAGAGCCATGTTGAGCCCGAATGGCATAGCTCTCAATACATAGCCCTTTCTCTCTAGGCTGAAACCAAAGTAGGGGGAGAAGTGTCGACCTATCGGACGATACAAAGACGTCGGTAAGATCTATAGAGACAATGAAAGCCTCCAGGGGTGGTAAGGTCCGTATCTGCGAAATAGTCCACATCTGGAACCTGTCGCACTGAACGAACAGGTTTAGACGGAACAAGACGATAATGGTATTAGGTATGCTTGAAACTTTTTTCGCACGCAAAATAGACGACCTTGAAATCTCATAGATCTCACACAGCGGATGACACTTCTCATCAGAAGGTCTTATACATACTGTTCCAGATAAGGTGCTGTTTCTGGAAGAATCCCCCTAGCTGTGGTAGATTTATTGGTGTGCTACTGTTATAAGCACACATTGAGTATGTGTTGTTTTCAGATGTGTGTAACTGGATAACAGAATACATCTTATTAGCTTTAAAGTATTTATTCTATAAAAACAACAGAGTTAAACATCTCCATCACTGGAGGAAGCTGGGTTGGTCAGATGACCAATTCTGGTGAAGTATAGATATGAACTGACTAACTTATCGATATCACAGATATCGTATGCTTAGTTTATATAAGATTCGTCACAAACTCGGAAGACACCTGCATCCGGTGACGTCACAAACTTTCACACGCTGAGACAATGCGTTGACGTTTAAGAAAAATGTCACATTGTCGAGGTTTGCATTGTACGTCCTGTTTATGATTTGAATGACTACAGCAAGTCCCACGGCTAGCACCTTCCTCCAACATGACATATTACGTCATGTGTTTTAAACATGTAATATTAACTATTCTAATTATTACATAAGCTCGGCCAGCTATCTCAATTTTTTCAAAAAAATTTAACAACAAGCCAAAACATGGTTACTAGGTGTGACTGGACATATGTATTATTCTTTGTTTAACTTTAGCCATAATCAACCGAGGACGAACGTCCAAATAGGCACATTAAAAAATAATAACAATAATGCATATGAAAAAGATATTACCAAAGCAAAAAGAAAAATGCATGATAAAATAAAGATCATATATATGGTACATTGCTAGCAAATGATTATATGGTACCAAAAAAAAACTACTGACTTACATATGATTCGGTAACTTGTTAAAGAATAATTGTTACCTTTGTTAGAAACATATTAACAAAATACTCAATTTTTTAGTGCACAAACACGAATTCCTGGTACGTACACGTACCACGGTTTCGTACATATATATATATATATATATATATAGGGCTGATATATTTTATTAGATGCCCATAGATTCTGTTATATATTTTTTTTTCTCTCTTTTCGTTTTAACATTCCGGCTTATATATTTTTATTAGATGCCGAGAGAAAAAATGATTTATATCTTTTTTTTTTAAATGTTGTTTTAAATGTATTTTTAACAATGCAAATGTAGAAAATTTCTTCAATTACATATTACTAGCGTACTAACAGCTTTTATTACAAACACTTTCCGACAAATTACTCCTTTAGCGAATGAGGTGGCCACTCAAACGGCTTTAAACTGAATCCAGTATGGAGTATTGTCGGGCCTAGGCGAAACGTTCCTTTGTAGCTGCATGCTGTGCCGTAACCTACGCCAAACAAGGATGTTCACGGCGATAAATATCACCACCGTAAACGCCAGACCTGCTAGTAATATGGGGTGAAGGATTTCCTTATAAGTCGGTGACAGGTGGTCCCTTTCGGTAAGTTTCATCAACCGCTTTGCCACATGTCTGTTATACGGGAGAGGGAGTGCTGGCATTGTAGAGGTCCACGTGAAGTTCGCGAAGTAGGCTCGTTCTCTGATGAGTGTCTGTAGACCAGTCACCATGGAATTAGGGGAAGTCCCGATACAACCATCTACTGCGACGAAGATGTGTGTGAAGGACGTGGATCCGTCAGGGCATGATACATTGAAGCCGTCCTTGTCGTATCGTATCCACGAGCCATTGTTCAGTCTGCAATTGAACTCATTATTGTCAAAGGGATAAAGCTTATCCAGACAATTTTCACTTGTATGGGAGAGAGCACCGTCTAGCACTATACCTAACTCGCATGAATCCATTAAGTTTTTATGGAATTCAAATGAGTCAGCTGTACATATTTTTCTATCCATTGTGTCTGAACAGTGAGTTAATTGATTTAAGTCTTTAATGACCGTATATGTTTCCTTGTCTGGGGAAATCAATACGTGTCCTGTCAAACTGGATATTACTGGATTTGAGTGATTCGTCATGAAAGTGGTGATATCCTGTAAGATTGCCAGGCATCAGAAGAATCAAAGGGAATTGTGATCCTAATCTTATTATCTACGTTTACTGTAATTAGGCTGTAATAAAATTCTAACCTATGTCCGTCTAACAAAGGAACATAGCCTAGTTTATCCCTTCCGTTCTCCAGAATTGACTTTAAGTAACTTATAGGCAACAAATGGGGCAACAATACACCTTTAGTTGCTAACGTGATAGCTTCTACATAATCCTTGGATTTCTCAATGAAATGTGCAATTCTGTTATGTATGTGATCTATCTTTGAATCATAATACGTTAATGTTGCCAACAAATCCTGTACTTCCATAATTTGAACGATATTATTTGAATGTTCATTTACCAAATCCATCATTTTATTGATTGAAGCTAACTGATTCCTTAGTTCTGACATAATCAATTCATCTTCATGAGTCAAGAACTCAATTTTCTTATTCTGATTACTAATTTCAAGACGATTGGAAATTCCTAAACCTAAATTTGCAACAGACCCAAAGATGTTTAATGCAGCATAAATAAACGGATTTCGTCTTTCTTTATGTTCGTGTCCTACAGTCCACATCAAAAGGTCATAAGCCAAAGATCCTGTCTCATCAGCCTTATTTTTCAAGTCATCAGATAGCATCTCTGCAACTTTTAATGTTGATCCAAGCAAACTCTCTGTAGTTAAATGAAAATGTCTTCTATGCAACTCATCCAATGAGGCAGAAAACCTTGAAATGGCGGTTCTTAAGCTAGTGACATCATTCTCTTGAAGAAAAATTGCTTGCATATTCACTTCTACAATTACGTTGGTTGATGTAATAAAAATGTCTTCTTGTCTTTCAACTATAGTGCCATATTTAAAATCTATTCTTTTAGTTTTAGAGCTCATCCCACACGAGAAAAATGTCTGAGCGAACAATATCACTCCCAACAACAAAAAATTCATCTTAGAAACCTGTAACGAGAAAAATATATGTAATTACTCCTGTATTAAAAAGAAAACTTTTAATCACATAAAATAAAAATAAAAAAATTTCCCTCACTTCTTTTCCTCTCTTTTCTTTTTAATTTCTTATGTGAGCCAATGGTACTATTCTCTCATCCGTGGGTTGGGATACGTTTTGAGCTCTAAACCTATTGGCCGTTAATGTTTCCAAAATGTTAAATGGGCCTTCAAACTTAGGTGTTAGTTTATAATTGAGCTCTTTTCGTACATTGATTTTAATATATACGTTATCACCCTCGGTATATGCTTTAGTTGGTTTCGCTGTTTTATCATGATTCCTTTTCATTATGATTTGTGATTCTTCTAAATTCTTTCGAAGGATATCATATCGACTTATACTTGCATTTATACATTCTTTTAAAGGATTTGATAGATTAGTTGTAGGCGTTAATACATGGAAAGGCGTTCTAACTGGGGTACCATACAATGCTTCATGCGGTGACATTTTAATTGATATTGCAATATCCCAGTTGGGGTCTGATCCCCCTAGTGTTACTCTTAATATATTCAATATCTTCCTATTTGCTCTTTCCACTATCCCATTCGACTCTGGGTGATATATCATGGTATTTATTTTCTTTATGTTGAGGAATTCACACAATGAGGTAAGAAAGTGATTATTAAATTCACCACCCGAGTCTGAGATTATCATGTGTGGAATTCCATGTTTACAAATGTAACACTCGTAAAACTTCCTATCGCATTCAATCGCAGTTTTAGTTTTAAGCGCTATTAGTTCTGTATATCGAGTTAAAGCATCTATAATTACTAAGAGGTGCTTATTTCCTCTGTCTGACTCGTAAAATCCTGTTAACAAATCTAAATGTATTCTTTCAAAGGGTTGATTGGGCACAGGATAAGCTCCTAGGCTGACAGGTGTTTTCGTATGCCCTTTGTTTTCCTGACATGTGCGACAATTAGTTATGTGTCTTTTTATATCTGTAAGCATTGTATGCCATTAAAACAATGATTTGGCTTTCTGTGACATTAATGAGAACCCCGGGTGTCCATGTAATGGATTTGAATGCAACCAATTCAGGACAGTGGAAATAAGTGAGATTGGTACTACTACCTGGTCGTTAGTTACATGTGGTGTATTGCGGGTTTTCCTTGTCACAGTCCTACACAGAATATTATCTTTGATTATATAATTCTGCTGCTTATACCTTATATATACCTTTTCCTTATGATTGCCTTTCAAAGCATTTATAATTGTTTCTATTTTCTGATCTTTTCTTTGCTCAGTCTGTAACAATTCAGCGCTCCAGCCTAAATCTTCTTGTTCAGATATTGTTTTTACAATAGGCATGGATGTTGATATATCTAGTAATTCAGAAAAAGGCTCCGCACAAGATGACACGGGGTTGCGTGATAATGCATCCGAAATGATATTTGCTTTTCCAGGTAAATACCCGATTCTTGCGCCAAAATCTTGAATGATCAAATGCCACCGAGTTCGTTTAGGGCTGTGGTTGAAGCCTTTAAAGAACTCTGTTAGTGGCTTATGGTCAGTAAGAACCTTAACGGGATAACCGTAAATTATGAACTTAAAATGCACTAGCGAATTAACAATAGCTAGCCCTTCCTTGTCTATTACTGCATACTTACTTTCGGAAGTTCTCAATTTTCGAGAATAGAAAGCTATCGGGAAAAATTGTTTATCATATTGCTGAAGCAATACCCCCTCCTACTCCTAAGTCTGAGGCGTCTGTTGCAATGAAGAATTCCTTACCGAAGTCAGGAAATTTTAAGATAGGAGAACTACACAGTTCATCTTTCAAAGTATTAAACGCCTGTTGATGTTGCTCAGACCATATGAAATCTACGCCCTTCTTCGTAAGATCAGTTAAAGGAGCGGCTATTATTGAATAGTTGCGTATAAAACACCTGTAATATCCACTACAACCCAGAAATTGCTGTAGTCCCTTGACATTAGTAGGTATGGGAAAATTACGTATAGCCGACACCTTATCATGGACTACTTTAAGACCTTGGCTTGACACCATGAAACCCAAATATATTAATTCTGTTTTGAAAAATTCACACTTACTAATCTTTAGTCTTAGGTTATGTTGTCTTAATCTCTGTAGTACTAGTTCTAACTTACGTAGATGTTCTTCTAAAGTGTTGGAAAAGACTACAAGATCATCCATATAGGCATGCAATATATCCCCTAACAAGTCTCCAAACACTATGTTAATCATTCTTGTAAATGTTATAGGAGCACAACGTAAACCAAAAGGCATCCGTAAAAATTCATAATGTCCCCTTGCTGTGCTGAAGGCTGTGTATGGGATACTATCTTCTTCTAATGATATCTGGTGAAAGCCTTTAAGTAAGTCCAAACTGGTAAAATATTTATTCTGACCTAACAAAGACAAAATATCGTCAGTACATGTCACTGGGAATCGATCAGGGATCGTTTCCTCGTTTAAACGACGAAAGTCGACGCAGATACGCCATGTTCGATCTTTTTTTCGGTACAACTATTAAAGGAAAATTATAAGGGCTGTTTGATTTCCTAATGACTCCTTCCTCTAACATTTTACCTAATTCATCATTTATTTCATTCTGGAATTTCATAGGGAGTCTGTACGAGGGAACATAGATAATTTTCTGCTTGTCCTTTAACCTTATTTGATGCTCGATCACATCTGTTTTTCCTAAGGATCCATCCGTAGTGGAAAAAACATCATGATATTTAGTTAAAAGTTCAAAAATTTTCTGCTGAATTTCTTCGTCTTGAATGTCTTTATTGATTTTATTTTTAATAGATCGCAAAAGGGATTCATCCGCAACTGATTGAGAGTGATTGATTTCAGCAACGGTAAGAATACGATGTTTATAAACTTCTACATCCAAGATATGTTGATTTTTGTGAATGACTAAAGTGTTATTTAAATGATTACAGACTTCGATATTACATTGTTGATGTGAGCCTACTGTATAAATAGCTTGTGTGACAGACAATCCGTTAGTTTTCAAAGTATCGGAAAGGATTAATATTTCAGATCCCTGTAATGTTTTCTTTATTTGCACTATTAAATTCAAAGGTAGGTTTGGTTCGATAGATTGCGTGCAAGATGATATTACGGGTGAACGAGAATCCTGCTGGGTCGCGTATATTATTTCTTTATTAGTGAGACAAGTTATTGGTTCTTCAACGTACGTTACGGTTACATTTGTCGTCTCCTTTTTATCCAAAACTGATTTTAAGGTATTAGAAGACTTATAGAATTTCCCTTTGATATACACGCCGTGCTTGGCAGGGGCTAAGATAATGTTTTGATTTCCCATAGATGGATATCCTATAATTACAGCTGGATACATATTAATGTTTTTTACAACAACAAATGTATCGGCAAACGTGCGATTACCGACTCTGAACTGAACATGAGTTATGCCTATGACATTTAATTCATCATTTCCCATAACCGAAAGTTTAATTCTGGATTTTTCAATCGGAAAGTTCGAAAACAACAAATGATGTGTCTTCAAATCCATGATATTACGTGGACTACCAGAGTAAAAAAATAACGTAAAGGATTTGTGTTCTAAATTTACAGCATATAAGGTTGGCCGTAACTCATTTTGGCTTATTATTGTATGAATTCGTTGCAAATCTACGGGAGCATGCACTGTTTTACTTAATTCAGCCGTGTGTTTCATAGGAAAATCTATTGTCTCACAATTATCTGATAAAACATTAAATTGATTATTCAATATTATTGAGGTTGACATGAATGACCTTGACCCAACATCACTCTCTTCCCCTTTAGAGTTAACTATGTGGTATTTGCTTTGCTCTGCACATTCTGAAAATTAGTCTGACCTTGCGAGGTCTGGTTTGACGACCCAGGCTCAGCGATATTTGAAGAAGTGTTTGTTTGTTTTGGACTCTGAACTGCATTGACATTTGGTTGTTTCTTCTTATTGTTAAAATGAGGATTTTTCTTTTTATTTCCATATGGAACTGACTGTGGAATTGACTGTGTAATTCTTGGATATTGTTGTGTCTTACGCGAGTAACATTGACTATGTGAATGCGTTGCAGTGTTGTGAATTGAGCAAAATTTCGTTCTGCAGTCTGCGCTTAAGTGACCTTGACGTTTGCAGTTATAACACGTCATTCCCGCTACTGGACTGCTAACTACGTTCACTGTTTGTGGTTTTGTTTCATTCTTTGCAAAAACTTGAGTTAACACGGGATCGAGATCTGGACACTTGGACATGTGTTTCTTTATCTGTTTATAGACATCCAATTCCGTACTTGCAGGCGTTAACTTCTTATCAAAACACCGCACTAAAGCTTCAGGCAACATAAGTGTCATGCAAGTCAAATACATTAATCGTAAAAAATCTTTCACGGAGATGTTATCGTTAGTAACCCAAGTGGAATGACCTAAAATGTCCTGATATTCGTTAAGCCTATCAGCTATGAGAGCTGCTCTCTCAATAACATTAAGCCGATTCATAGTGGCTTAATTAAGTGTATTTCGTAACGTTAATACTACATCTAAGGCTTCCTCTACCCCATAGATCGCGCGTAACCTAACTTTGAAATCATCCCAAGTAACTGCTTCTTGAAATGAAACACCTCTTAAATACGCACTCGCATCCCCCTTAGAAAAATCTATAAAACTTTTAGTTTCTTGTAATTGTACAAAAGGGTCTACGATTTGTTTGGCATTTAAATGGGCATCGACGGATGAAATCCATGACTCCACATTTTGTGGCAAGAACCCGTTGACTCGACCTTGAAAAGGAAGGATTGCTGACCTGGCATTTACAAGCGTCACAATTGGAGGAGGATTAGTCTGGCCTACACCACTAGGTCCAGGGGAAGGACTCACAGGGGGAGTCATTACTGCTGTATTTTTTTTCCTATCTCTTCGACCCCTTGCAATTCTATCAAAATATCTATATGAGTACAGACGCCCACTGCGTAAACGCATATGTATAACAAAATTCCCCAAACAATGTCACTAATCCCATAACATTCCCCGAGAATTTCTGAAAGAAAAAAGGAATTAGCACAAAGAAAGAGAAATTCTAAATGAGAATTCAGAGGTTCTTTTAACAAAGATTAGCAATTCACTCACCCCAGTAATAATCGACTAACGACTCGTGATAACTACACTTCACTGCCCAAACTGGAATGAATTCAAAAATTTGTTCTTAGCTTATATATGGTTCTGCGTGATGTCGACACGTCCTCTCTCTCTCTCTCTCTCTCTCTCTCTCTCTCTCTTGATGTTTTGTTAGCGATGTATCGTTCGAGTTTCTTGTTGAATGTAGTGCTTCCTGGGTATGTTTTGCAATTGTTGAACGCCAGTCCTTGGTTTTCCTAGGATGTTGATTGAAGATTCAGTTGGTATTCATAACATTTGTTAATGTTAATTGTTTCGATGGACTATAACACTTAGTCAAAATTGTAGAATCATGTAGATAATGTTGAGTTCTTGAAGATCTTTCTCAGGTTTTACAGCTTTTATTTTGAAGTCTTGAAGATCTTTCTCTGGTTTTACAGCTTTTATTTTGAAGTCTTGAAGATCTTTCTCTGGTTTTACAGCTTTTATTTTGAAGTCTTGAAGATCTTTCTCTAATTCTTAGAGTTTAACCGCTGCCACCATTTATTGGTGTGCTACTGTTATAAGCACACATTGAGTATGTGTTGTTTCAGATGTGTGTAACTGGATAACAGAATACATCTTATTAGCTTTAAAGTATTTATCCTATAAAAACAACAGAGTTAAACATCTCCATCACTGGAGGAAGCTGGGTTGGTCAGATGACCAATTCTGGTGAAGTATAGATATGAACTGACTAACTTATCGATATCACAAATATCGTATGCTTAGTTTATATAAGATTCGTCACAAACTCGGAAGACACCTGCATCCGGTGACGTCACAAACTTTCACACGCTGAGACAATGTGTTGACGTTTAAGAAAAATGTCACATTGTCGAGGTTTGCATTGTACGTCCTGTTTATGATTTGAATGACTACAGCAAGTCCCACGGCTAGCACCTTCCTCCAACATGACATATTACGTCATGTGTTTTAAACATGTAATATTAACTATTCTAATTATTACAGATTTTGTTACCACTTCCAACCAAAGCTGTTGGAAATGACGCTCTGTTTCCAAGGATTGAAGAACCAACAATCCTTGGACAAAGCCAGCTGTCCCCCTACCGGGAGACCTCCATTATTTATGTTGAGGACGTGTACTTCTTCCTCCGCTGCAGTTTTGAAGTCCACGACCCCTGGACTTGCCTCCTTTGTCAAGACGGCCTCGGAAGACGACCCTTACTTATACACAGGGTGGAAGACCGGGGACTGTGACACCACTTGTTATTGCACAGCGTAAACAATCTGAGGGACAGCGGCATAGGAAAGAACAAATGACTTTTGATGATAAGTCAGTTTGAGAGACCCCCGGGATTGTGGGCCTCTCCCAGGGGTGAACTTCCTCTTCAATGAGATCCCCACTTCTGGAAAAGGCTCTAAGCACTGCGACAGCCTTATTCGTAACTTCCTTCACTACCTTTCAAGGAAACAGGTCTTTTCCCCAGATGCTCGAGGTGAGGAAACGTTTCATGTTGTGGCCAATGGAAGGTATGTCCAGAACTTGCTCTCCACAGGCTCAACAGGCCTAAAAAGAAGCATAAAGATCCTTCATAAAGGTGGTGAGATGAGTTTTTTGACAGCAAGGAAAGACTGAGGCATCTTCAAAATTCCCGACTATCATCTCCATGAAGCACTACAGAGACTTCGACACTAACAACAATGGTCTGGCGTACGACTCAACCTTAAATAGGTGTTCAGGAATCCTGGGGAGCTTCTCGTGAAATTGGCTGCCGGCCGCATCCTTATCCAGTTTACACTCAGCAAAAATAAACTGGACATTGGTCCAGTAAAAGGCATCGTGTGGTAAGACAGGTGAGACTGGTTTGTACACTTCCAAAACTGGGAGAGGCTTACCCTCACCGATGGCTTCCTCCACTACAGCAGTGCTCTTCGGGGCAAAAGGGAAGACCACATTGTCCGGAGCCACAAAGGAGCCCAACCTCTTACAAAGGGCAACACTCGGTATATTGATACACCCTACTGTCATCATTGCTGCGTGCAATAAGGTAGCTAGGAGGGCTAGACCTTAAACCTAGTTGACTCCCCTTACTAATTCAAGGCCTGGATCTCTTCACATGAGGCCTTGAACATTATCATCTGGTATTACTAATTTCGCTCCATGAAGGCTTCCATGTTAGCCATAAGTAACAGATGCATTATAGTACCTTTGGTACTCGAGATCTGAGGGGCTCCATGAGCCCAACGGAGGATGTTGGGAGGAAAAAAGGGCAGGAACAGCCTCCGTCATGGATGAAGTAATCGTCACTGTAGATTGGGAGGCTGTTGTCATAGTGGGGTCGAAAGCGGTAGACACCACTGAATCCTTGAAGAGATCACACTTACCTCATGCCCTTATGCAAGTGCGAAGGGAGCGCGGGAAGAACATGCGGTCGTCATCGGAGGTATCCTTCGAGACCCATCCGGAGTGAAGTAGATCCTTACAAACACTTCAATCCTGATGGTCCCAAGACGATAATGGACCTTTCATCCTCCGATACTTCGCATGTGTGCTGCAAGTATTAGGACCACAAGGATACCTCACAGTCCTGATACAAATTTGCACTCAACAGAGCATCTCCGTCATAGGCACCGCCTGTAAGGAGAAAAAGGTTTAAATGAATACAAAATCCTCTAACATTCACCAAAGGCTGAAAGGAATGGGTTATTAACATTCCATGTTAACAATTGAAAAAATAGTAATCCCCGAATTCTGTGTAAATGCAATTGGTGAGAAAGGAGGAGAGAAAGTATGAAATGTCCATTCCCCTATTGAAGAACGTGAGATTGGAAAAAATAGCCTCCTAAAAGCCCATTGCTATAGGCCCAAATATGGGGGGAGGTGCTCATGGAAAGATCCATTGCTCCTATATCTCCGTGGAGAAATGGCCAATTAGAAGGCAACGGTAAGGGTAAACTTAATAGTTTAGGCAATCGGCGCGTCAATTAACGAGCAAAAGTCTAAAGCAACCCGAGGGCTGTAACAACAAGTTGAAAACCTCAATAGATAAGACCCGGGAGTGGGAACTATCCTAAATAGTTATCACCCATCTATCCAATCCACACCCTCAGAGGGAGACGGGCAAATTGGTAGAAAATCAATAACTATATGTAGTGGTTATTTCAATGCAAGGGCCTAGAAAACCCTTCATAAAAGGAGTTTCCAGGCCCAATATACATAAAAAAGCCTGAAAAGTTGAAGGGGTAAGGCTTTTATATTAATCTGTAGTTAAATTCACTTACAGTTAGTAGAGAACCCATCTTAGTTAAGATAAGATGATCTCAGATAAAAGGAAAGAAAGACATGTTCCCTAGAGGTACCGGCGTTGCCAGAGGTACCGGTTACGCCAGGGGCGGGGGGGGGGGGGGGACGCCATTGCTGCCAACGTCTTATGTGCCCTAAGGCACTGGTACAGATATCCACTCCCATAGACTAGTATCAATCCCGCCACCAGTAATGGCAATGCCGTCAGGGGCAATAGTGCCCAAGGGCGGCGGAGAAAACGGTCAAGTGTTTCCTCAGAAAACACTTTGCCAAAGGTGAAGGCAGTGTCGCCAGTAGCGCTACTGCCATAAGCAGCAACGTATCGCCAGTACAGGTACTTTAATACAGAAGAGAATAAAGTGTTGAAACTTGGCTACATAGTCGTTAGGTACTGGCACTGCCAAAGGCATGTACGCCAGATGTACCAGCGATGCCGAAAGCACCGGCAGTGCTAGGGCGTAGCAGCATTGCCGCCAGCATCCTGTGTGGCTTGAGGCACTGGCACAGAAAACTACTCCCACAGACTAGTACTATCCCCGCCGCCAGTAATAGCAACACCGTCAAGGGCAAAGGTGCCTAGGGTGGCGGAGACAAACGGCTAGGGTTCCTGCAGAAAACACCGAGCCATAGCTGAAGGCAACGCCGCCAGTGGTGGCATTGCTGCAAGCAGCGACGCATCGCTAGTACAGGTACGATAGGATAGTGGGCCAAAAGGTGGCGGCAAAGCTGGTAGGTACCGGCACTGCCATCAGCCTGATAGCCTACCCCTCAGGGAGAAGCATGCCGATAGCCATGGAGGGTCAGTTCCCAGAAGGAACCAACCCCCACGATCAACAAATGCAACTAAACAGCAGCATAATGATAAAATTCATGCAATGCCAAACCGTCAGAAACGACGGCTGCAGTCCGAGCGAGAAATCTCAGAGGCTAGGAGGTAAAGGCAGTACATGGAAGCTGGTGCTCCTATATGTTGAGATCACCCTTCGCAAAGGGGAGATCCCATGGACTGCGCAGTTCTAGCACAGAAGAACACGAGCCAATGCAGAATTGCAGACCAAAGGATCGCCGATGATTGCTAGGCTAAGCCTAATAGGTCGATGCCACAGATCGGTCGAGAAATCCCAGAGGCTATGATAGAACAGCAGAACAGGTAAGTCGGCACACTGACAAGGAGAGATCACCCTTCGCAAAAGTGAGCTCCAAAAAACTGCATAATCCTAGCAAGAGAGATCATGAACGAATGCAGCATGGCGACCCTACGGATTCGCCGACGAGGGCTAGGTTAATCGCCAACAAGGGCTAGGCTAAGCCTAAAAGGGCAATGCCGCAAGTCTATCGAGAAATCCCAGAGGCTAGTAGGGAATGGCAGAACAGGTAAGATACCGCACCGACAAGGGGAACTCACTCTTCGCAAAGAGGAGCTCCAATGGACTGCACCGTCCTAGCATGGGAGATCATGAACGAATGCAGCATGACGAACCAACGGATTCGCCTACGAGGGCTAGGCTAAGCCTTATAGGTCAAACAAACCAGAAGATCGAAGGAAGCAGACATAGGGGCTCAGAAAACTAGTATAACCGAGGAAAAACCCTTTAAGGGTAAAAAGCCAGTTGCCAACGAGACCTGAAAGAAAGACCTAATCGCAATCGGTGAACCCGTATCCGACAAAACTACCACACCCTAAGCGAGGCTAGCCGGACCGACACGGGCTGGACTCAGGGCGCTGGCTCCCTCATCGCCATAAAAAAGTTAATTAACCACTCCCCGAGGGGGTCTAAAGCAGTTACAGCTAAATCAAACTGTACAAGAGGAGGATACTCAACTTTGACAACGAAAGAGATGCCAACATGCGAGGAAATACTCCAAAAAGCAGAGAAAAGGCACTCTTAACAAAAACACGAACGCGTAGGTAAGCTGCGAAAATTGGAATAGGTTTATCAGAGACGAACAGTGCTATGAAGGGAGAGGATATGTAACAGCTCCTCATCTATCCTCCTCCTTAGATTCCTAGACAATTGTTAAGTCTGTTTGGGGTGCATATATCTATGGTTATCTGCGGATACATCCCTGATTATACACAATATCTTAAGATAGTCGTTCCGTGGGTTAGAACCTCATGATACTAGACGGTAATTCTCTTGTAATATCACTCACAGAAATATTATACAGTAGGAAGCTACCGAAAGGAACTTAAATCAGGACGACATGGCTCGAGCCAAAAAAAGTATCTAGAACTCCCGTTACAGAAAACAATATTTTTTTTTAGTTACAATTATGATAACAAATATGAAAATTAATTCTTCCATTTTTATATTAACATATACGAAATAAAATTAACTGTTTTATTTTTACATCAACACACATGAAAAAATAAGCCATTTACACAAGTTTTGTAATGCAATGTACAGTTAGAATCAAAAGAACGCAGACGCTCAAGGGAAATCTTTCGTCAGATGTCTCTAGTGTTCCCATGACAAAACAGGCAAGGTGTTACTCTCGTTACTACTACTATGAAATAATAGGCTGAGCATTTTCCAACCTTAGCGAATCAAAGAGAGTAAAAGGCTGTCTTTGTTAGCAGAAGCATACAGGAGTTACAAATCGAGTTTTGTTAATTATCATTTGACGTCTCAACTATCCACTGCAAATACAAAACACTCACACACACACACACACACACACACACACATATATATATATATATATATATATATATATATATATATATATATATATATATATATATATATATATATATATATATATATATATATATATATATATATATATATATATATATATATATATATATATATATATATATATATATATATATATATATATATATATATATAAATATATATATATATATATATATATATATATATATATATATCATATATATATATATATATATCATTATTTTTCAATTTTTATTATTCCGTAGGTTGGGCCAAGTAGACACTCTTCAGGGAAAGGTTGGGGGAGGAGGAAGAGCCTCCTCGTCACCACCTCCTCCCTTGCTCCGGCCAGTCCAACACTGAGGAAATAAGGAAGTCATTTCTGTTTCAGGGGTTGTGGATAGAAATTGAATGAGTATTTTTGATACAGCCTGTAAGATATTTTATCATTGCCTAAATAATATTTCATAACCGTTAATGTTCTAGCAAATATTTCTAACCGTATTCATTATTAGTTGATTTCTAAAAGATAGTAGCAGTAGAATAAAGTAGCTGCTGTTGTTGGAAGTTTGATATGTTACGAAATTCAAGTATCAAAATTGTAGAATAGATGATCAGTGACGGATACAATAGATATTGATGACTTCATAGCACCTTGAATACATTCAGAATTTATTATTTCGTATCGAAAAAAAAAATTTATATTGAGGTAAATTAGGACGCTATAACATTCTGGCAAAAGCTATCAGAAATTTGTTTTATTAACAATACATGTAAAAAAAGAAAATGTAAAATTCTTTTTTGCCTCAGAACGACGTCATTTTCCGAAATTTTGTCATGAAAGTTTGATATACCTGTTTTCCTAAAACGTATGCTCCTATAATTTGTCGGAAAGAATACATTTGCAGATGGCATAACCACAAAATTATTCCCCATGCTAATACCCTGACTGTAAGTTGTAAATGGTTATATAATTGGTTGGAGCTTTATCTTGAGAAATTACATTGCCTGGAGATCAAACTGACCTTTTATCAATTTCATGCATAACGTTCTTACATTCTTGATTCAAATAGGCTTAACTCTGTATGATAAAATCCCGAATTAGCACAGCTATGTGATGCTGGATGTGGGCCTTTAGAACGAGTGAATTACTCTAGGTAGATTGGCGCTCAAAGAGCGAAAAAAATACATTACTATCCGTGAAGCTCTGGTTCGGATTGCTCGAGGAATATCCATCCCTACCAGCTCGTCAGCCTATCAAGGTAGTAATAAAACCATAATTTCTACAGCTGATGCAGTAAGTGGAGAAGGAAAACTCAAATACTTAAAATATCTCAAAAATAAATGTTTGATTGTCCTTTTAATAACTAAATCATACAGCTGATCGGCGAGCCCCCTGGATTCCTAAATATTTTCTGTCATTCTTTAGATTTTATTTTATGAGCTTCTTCCTCTATCCCCTGATATGTCTTGTTAGGTCTTTGTTCCTTTATTTCAATCTTTTAGGTATTTATTCTATTACATTTGTGTTCCTTATTTCATTCTTTAACATTTGTGTTCCTTTCTTTCATTCTTTATTAATATATTTTTCTAAACATTCTCAATATTTTATAAATGAAGGGCCTTCTCCTCAGGTGACCGTCTTAGACCGTCAATATTAGTTCTTTATTTCTCCCTATCCCTCCAGAAAAGAAATCTCTCCCGACCGGCAGCATGAAACACCTTCACTTGACCATTAAAACATGGAACTATTTGATATTTGTGTGAAGCCAATACAAGATATTCATTAGCTAGATTAAAAAATAAGGCATTTGGAGAACTTTATTTAATTTCTTATAATTTTCGTTTTACACTCCCCCTCCAAAAAATAATAAAAAAATAAAATGCATTTGTAAAGCCTGGCTCCATGATGAGTGGTGTCAGTCAGATTTTCTAATACAGTATATGTCCATTCCTTTATCATTATTCCAGTAAACAAATATATCTTTGTTGATTTAAAGCAAACGGGTAAATTTTTCTACGGAACGCTTAGGGTATATGAAGGTCTACAAAATATAATGATCGAACTATGTCCAGCCAGACAAATATCGGTATACGTATCCCTTTTTTTTTTTTTTTTTTTTTTTTTTTGTGAAAATCACCCATTAATCGAATCAGCATCTGAATCCAACAAGATAATCCCGTTATCTATACCCTGTGATAACTATTCCCAATTTTGCCATTTAGCCACGATAATTTCAAGCGAATAAAGCTCTTTGGATAAAGCTTGCATTAGCAATGTAGCAAAGATATTACTGTATATGTTCAAATGTCAATTCTAACCATCCTTGGCTACAATCACTGATAGTGAGGCGACTAAGCTTAACGAAAAAGGAATGCAATATATATATATATATATATATATATATATATATATATATATATATATATATATATATATATATATATATATAGAAATTTGAATCTAAGCCCAGGTCTGTTTTCCGTTAATCTAGTATTATCCTTTCATCTGAAATCTGACTTCTCCGGAATTATTAAGAAACTGACAGCTGTTGGATCCCCTTCTCCTGTATAAATACGATGTCTTTGTATATGTATTATTGTTGAGTTTGATAATGTCCTGAGTGGATGAAAGTACTAACTCCAATCAAGTCTTTTCATTTTTCCTTTCTTGGCTATAATATATATATATATATATATATATATATATATATGCATATATGTATATATATACATATACATATGAATATATGTAGGTAGTAGGTTGGCCAGGGCACCAGCCACCCAATGAGATACTACCGCTAGAGAGATATGGGGTCCTTTGACTAGCCAGACAGTACTACATTGGGCCCTTCTCTCTAGTTACGGTTCTTTTTCTTTGCCTACACATACACCGAATTGTCTGGCCTATTCTTTCAAGATTCTCCTCTGTCCTCATACACCTGACAACACTGAGATTACCAAACAATTCTTCTCCACGCAAAGGGTTAATTACTGCACTGCAATTACTCAGTAGCCACTTTCCTCTTGGTAAGGGTAGAAGAGACTCTTTAGCTATGTTAAACAGCTCTTTTAGGAGGACACTCCAAAATCAAACCACTGTTCTCTACTTTTGGGAAGTGCCATAGCCTCTATACCATGGTCTTCCACTGCCTTGGGTTAGAGTTCTCTTGCTTGAGGGTACACTTGGGCACACTATTCTATCCAATTTCTCTTCCTCTTGTTTTTTTTAAAGTATTTATAGTTTATATAGGAATTATTTATTTTAATGGTGTTGCTGTCCTTAGAATATTATATTTTTCTTTGTTTCCTTTCCTTACTGGGCTATTTTCCCTGTTGGTGTACCTGGGGTTATAGCATTCTGCTTTTCCAACTAGGGTTGTAGCTTAGCAATTAATAATAATAATAATAATAATAATAATAATAATAATAATAATAATTATAAATCCTGATATGCAAATCTAGTTTTTTTGTAAGATGTAATGCTTACAAAACTTGTTTCCCTCGATAGGACCATGATCCCATACCTCTGTATCGCACGTGTTTCATTGAAGCTCGTACATTGTAACAGTTTTGTTTTTCTATCTTATCACTTGCTCTTCCTTACACTAATAATAAACTAACACGTGTAAGCATGATAGATCGAGTTTCATTTCGTCTAAATTTTTGTGAGGTTCTAGTTCACAAATCCTGGTAGCCATTTAAGCTCAATGTCAGTTTAATAAAGTTTAGGTGCATTCACCTCACCTCATAATCTAATTGCTCCTTCCCTCAGTGTGGATTTCCTTTCACATTTCCACCTTCTGGTTGATGTTGCTTACTGACGGTTACTCAACGCAGAATCTTACCCGTTGACACCTCTTTAACCCGCCCTCTCCACCCTCGCGCTCCACATCAGCTAACCCACGGATACCTACCCAGAAGTCTTCCATCCAGAGCTTCGCCTAACGCCAACAGTTCCCTCCAAACACGGTATTTATCACCATGTCAAAATGATGGGGCCCCCAGTGTTTACCAGATTCCGGCATCTGGCACTGAATCATTTGGCACCCACTAAACAAATGCTCACTAAAATGGGAGAAATGGGCCTTTGCCAAGAGGCCTTAAGCCCATTGTTGTCCCCCTCACACATCGTCCTGAAGAAAGATGGCTCTCTGCATCCGTGTGGGAATTACAGGTGCCTGAGCATACAGACAGAACCGGATCACAACCCCCTTCCAAACCTCACTGACTGAACATATTACTTGCAAAAAGGTTTTCTCCATACTCGACCACCTAAATGGGTATTATCAGGTGTCCATAAACTACGAAGACATCTCCAGGACAGCTATCACCACTGCCTTCGGTTAATACCTTCAATTACTCCTGTTTTTAGCCTTCATAATGTTTGGGCCACTTTTCAACGCCTCATGGATGGCATCATAGGGGACCTCCCCTTCTTTATATGTTGTGTCGACGACATACTTGTGCTCTCTTCCTCCAAAGAGGAAGACCTCTATTACCTATGCACTGTGCTCGACCGCCTACAACAGAACGGCCTTTTAGTCTGTTACGACAAGTATACCTTTGTTGCCAACGAAGTATTGTTCTTAAGGCACAGCATCACTCCTGAAGGAGTCCACCTCATACCTGAGAGGGTAGCAGCCATTCAGAACTTCCCCATGCCCTTGACCGTCAAAGCACTGCAAGAGCTCTCGGGCATGATCAACTAATATCACCTTGATCTTGTGATACATTTGGTTGTTAGTCACATTTGCCCCTTCATGAAAAGTAAGCCCTTTGTCATTTGCAAGGAACACGTGCCTCTGGTGAATGCATTCACTTGACAGTCCGACCCTTGGTCTGGCCATCAACACCGACATCTGTCCGCCGTGGCTGAATACAGTTGCACCCTTCAACACATTCTCGGAACAATGAATCACATTGGTCGCCATTTACCTGAGATTAAAATATAATGGTTTTGGCAGAACCCAACAAAAGAATCTTGAGTACCTGCCTGTATGACATTCTGAACATCCCTCCGTTGGAAAGATGCCCCCCTCGATGACTCTAAAGCCACCCTCATCTGTGATCTCAGGACTGGTAGACCAGGACCATGGATAGCTGCTTCCATGGGTTGACAGGTGTTTGATTTTTTTCATGACCTTTCACCTTCGCCGTGGTGATCTACTGTATAGCTACTGAAGATGAAGTTCATTTGCAACAAGCATTACTAAGAATCCTAAGGATTGGGTTCGCACCTGTACTTCATGTCAAACTTTGAAAGTACATTGACACACGGATTCAGGAGTGGGCCCCTTTCCTCCCCTTCAGCATTGTTTCGCAGTAGGTCCCCTACTCATATTACAAGGACACCGTTACATGTTTATCGCACCACATTTAGGTTTGAAACCATTCCCATGGAAACTGCAGTATCTGCCTCTCCTCATATACATCTGCCTTACTCCCAGGGTGGATAACGTGATTCAGTATCCCTGAGCATATTACTTTAGACATTCTTTCACCTCTCAGTTGTGGACATCATTAGCAAATCTCCTGGGAATCACTCTTCATTAGACAACCCCCTACTACTCTGCTGCTAATGGAATGGATGAAAGTTTTCATTGCATCCTCAAAGCAGATTTGATGTCCTGCTGCAATGACTCGTTTACTCAGCTTCCCTTGGTCCTTCTGGAACTAAGAACCACACCTAAAGACTCCCTTGATGTTTCGGCAGCTAAAATGGGGTATAGGCACTTGTTGGTCGTCCCTGCCGAATTTTTGCCATATACAACCTTCTCCAATAATCATGTTGAGGAGAAATTTACTCCATGCCAACACACTTACAAGTCCCCAGTGAAGCAACACATACCAATAGATATGCACTCAACAATGGACGTTTTCCTATGCAACGGCACTAGCAAGCAACGCCAATGTCCCATTACATTGGCCTTTTCCTCATGATTCATTGCACGCCGAAGGTTTTCTTAATTAACATTCCTGGCAAAGAAGACTGAATCTCTATTGATTGCCTAAACCTGCATATTTCCTGCCAGATGACCCACCTACAGTACGCCTTTCTACAGCAAGGGACCCTTATTCACATGTATATCATTTTTAGGGGCTAGCAGTGTACTGCACGTGTTACATTTATTATCGTACATTGTAATTGATTTTCTATTTGGTTTTATCACTCGTTCTTCACTGCTCAGATAATAAACCAAAGTGTAAGCATGCTAGCTTATATTTTATTTTGTTTGAATTTGTGTGACTTTCTTGCTCGCAAGTCCTAATATATAAGCTTGATATCTGTTTAATAAAGTTTAGTTGTATTCACCTCGCCTCTCAGTTGCAACATAATGGCTCACTTGTACATACAAATACTAACTTTTATATTGCAATGGAACCAATGAAGATAAGAGAAAAAGAAAAGATACATACACTATTCTATCTTATTTCTCTTCCCCTTGTTCTGTTTAAGCTTTTATAGTTTATATGCAAGATATTTATTCTGATGTTGTTACACATCTTAAAATATGTTTTTCCTTTTTTCCTTTCCTCACTTTGCTATTTTCCCTATTGGAGCCACTGGGCTTATAGCTTCCTGCTTTTCCTACTAGAGTTGTAGTTTAACAGGTTATAATATATATATATATATATATATATATACATATATATATATATATATATATATATATATATATATATATATATATGTATACATATATATATATATATATAATATATATATATATATATATATGTATATATATATATATATATATATACTTTAATTTCTCGTTTCGTCGAGAAAGCCAATATTAATATATTTTGCGTACGAAGCTAATATATTTGTAATTTCGGTTACTGAAAGTTGTATTTTGTATTGGCACACCATAAAAATGAAAAAAAAAAAAAAAAAAAAACGTTACATCCTACACTGTTCTCATATTTTGTATGACAGCGGTATCGCTTTAAGCGTCATAGAAATTAGGAATTGGTATTTTCCCAAAAAACCTGCTATGATTTTTAGCGAAACATTTCTATCCCTAAAAACTACCAATTCCAAAAGATAAAAAGTACTAAATCCTTTTATGATGGAATTTGTCCGGAGAGAAATGAATATTTTCTCGGTGTCCAACTACGCAAGTCTATTAAACCTTCAGATTTGTTGATAAATTTGTTTATAAAATTTGTATTTTGGGGTATGAGAAATAAATTCATTTCGTATACGTAAACAATGCAGTATTCCAGCAAAGAGAATCGAGCATGATTTATCATCGATGGAAAATGCATTTTTCATTTTGAATGAATAATTCCACTTTTTTTTTCAATCAGATTAATTAATCCATATTACAGCAATCTTTTGGAAGGAGATCGTTCTTCAAACATTTAGTATCTGGTTAAATAGAATTACTCTCTCATTGACGTTAGCTATAGTTAGTCTTAATAATCATGAATTATTATTTTTCCTTTTAAAGGGTTTAAAGATCGCTCATGAATGGCAAAGACAAAAAACAGGAGAATACCCTAGAGAATGACCATTTATATATATGATCAGCGCCCAAGTCCCCTCTCCACCCTGTATAGGATTCGGGAGAGCCAGGCAGTGGATGCTGATGACTTAGCAGGTAGATCTATGGGCTTCAAAACTCATCCCCACTTCCCTAGCTCACATGGACGGTGAGGTTGCAAACATTTTAATTAAGAAACAATGGAGCGTATGCGGATCACGAACTCCCGTCCAACAGATCACCTCTAAGGGAGATTGCCAATAGAGATGATATTTTTTTACTTATGAATTGCAAAAAATGTAGCAATCGTTATGTCACTCAGCACGAAGACCATGTCTACAACTACAGTAGAGCTAGAAGGTTATTTTAAAGCAGGGTTTGGATCTTCAATTGTCCAGTAATACGTAATGTTAAAGACAACTGAAGATTGTTGACCTAGAGTTGCCAATGACAACTTTGCTTGTATATTGTCTTGTTTTACCAAGATCAGGTAATCACAATCTCAATTCGATCAGGACTGGATCAGATCTTACACTGTTAAAACAAAAACAACAAAGCAAAAAGATAACGTAATTTTAATTGAAAATTCTCCGTGTTTATCAGCCGTATTTCAGAAAGATGCGGACGACCGTAATTCTAACCCGCTTTATTATTATCATTTACGGGTTGGTGACCGTAATATCACTCTTTTACGTCAATACATCCGTATTTGAAACAGTAAATGCCTGGCAACATTTATTCCAGGATTTTTACCGCATTTTACGGCGAATTTTAAGTGTTGTGTGTCGTTCGGGAGTATTATTAGGAGAAAGGAATCCCGTCAGTGTAGTGCCTTTAAATTTGAGTTGTTGATGCTGGTAATTCTTAGGGATTTTGTTCCATTATGTTTCTTGTGGGATATTCAGGCAAAGATACAATTTGATCGTTTTGTGCACCTCTAAAAACATGATATAGCAGTTGCCTGAATTTCTGTGTGGGATGTTTATAGATGAGACAAGGAGGGCGGGTGATGAGTTTCCTTACAATATCTATCTAAAAATGTCTTAATTTCTTCTTAGGTTGATGCATTATAACAATTTTAAAATGGGGTGCATACAGAAGAGGAATATGAAGTGGCACGCCACGTATATCTTTTGGTTTGGATATTATATATCAATTTCGGAGAGTTTATATTGTTTTTGTTTTTCTATAGTTCCTTTAAGGGTTCGTTTATAATACTTCATCTTGAGTTAAAGGACATACACTCACACACACACAAACACACTTTAGAGAGATAGTTCTCTTGGTTAATTGATTTGAGGTTTTCTGGCATCTGACGATAGTGCTCTTGAATACTTTTAAGGTAACAAGCAAGAAACGCATCGGATACTGAAGCAGACAAAAAAAAAAAAAAAAAAAAAAAAGTACTATCAATAACAAGAAAGAAACGTATCGAATATGGAAGCAGACATGCAGAAAAAAAAATATATAGTCGATAACAATTAGGAAACTTATAGGATATGGCAGCAGACATAAAAAAAAAAAAAAAAAATCAGTTGATAACAATTGAAAACCGTACCAATGTCACTGAAATATGCCAGCACAATAATATATCCATTGGTATGTAACCGGCCAAGGCTTTTTAAAATCAAGGTTTCCTGTAAAAGCATGAAAGCAGTTACTCATTGGGCGGTGTTGGGAATAATCATATAAATCTAAAGCAAGAGCATCATAATGCATGAATACCCACTGTTGCGCTGGGATGACAGGTCAGCTGGAACGCGCTTCAGCTGCACACATTCCTCTGAAATAATTTCTGCATATATTGGAATTCCGACCGCTAGATGCCTCTGGCATTTCCCGACACAGTTGTTAGAGTTTCCGGGCGAGCTGTTGTCTCTTGACCCTGCGCTCCCTCTCTCTCATGGGAGAGAGAGAGAGAGAGAGAGAGAGAGAGAGAGAGAGAGAGAGAGAGGACTTAATACTCTTTTGGTAAATTGATTCGGTAAAAATCACTACTTTTCTTAGCTTTTTTGAATAATAATATTTTGTTTGTGTTTTGCTTCGATTCATTATTATTATTATTATTATTATTATTATTATTATTATTATTATTAGTAGTAGTAGTAGTAGTAGTAGTAGTAGTAGTAGTAGTTGTAGTAGTGAAAGACGTATTATTTGCAATAGTATTATTAGTGTTAGAATAGTTTACATAACTACAAAAATAATTAGCGTTATTTTGAGAGATTGCAATAATTCCCACTGGTTTATAAAGAAATTGAGGCATGAACAAAAATACCCATTTTTACCTAATTTGGGGGTGCTGAATTCAAATTTGAAATCCGTTTTTACTCATCACCTCTAGTTTTTTTTAGATATGCATAGTGTGCATTTTGTGCATATACAGTACATAAAGGCGTATATGCATTCAGGGTTAATTAAATATTGTGAGACTTATGGCTTATTTTTTAGTTATTATGCACTAAATGTAAGTGATTGCATTACATTATATATATAATTATATATCAAGACTAATTTTGGCAGTTAGGGCAGCAGTTCTCACACTACACCCAATAGTGCGCTGGCAGTCATTGGAAGAGGTTGTCTCGCATGTGGCGCAGGAGGTTGGTGTCCCTCAACTATCGTGTTACACATCTTTTGGGTAGCTAAATATTAGTATTACATTTTCCAATGCACATTTTATTGCCTTGCATATGATTTAGTTTTACTTTGTTTTTTTTTGTAGATTCTCCAATGGCTTCAAGCACGTCAAAACATCGAGGATGCCTCAACAAGGCCAATTCTTTCTGCTACGTGTGTGGGGCTTCACAACAGTTGCACAGCCTCGAACCATCACTTCCCTCCTCAGAACTGCCTACTTTCACTATTTTGACTGTAAAATTGGTGATCAGGACAAGTCTTGGGCTCCACACATCTGTTGTAAACCCTGCTACAATGGACTAACTGCATGGTTTAATGGCAAGAAAGCGGCTTTCAACTTTGCAGTCTCGATGGTTTGGAGAGAGCCACGAAGCCACGCAGATGATTGTTATTTTTGTTTAACTAATATAACTGGTTTCAATGCATCTTCTAGGAAAAAGATCAAATATCCCAACATTCCATCTGCTATGAGACCCGTTCCCCATTCAGATGCTCTTCCTGTACCCACACCTGAAGTAAACAAGGATCTCCTTTCCTCATCAGATGAAGAAATGCCTTCAATGGAGGATTCTTTGGAAGATATTGAGTCTACATATTCAGGAACAAGTGGCGATGAGCCACACTGGATCACGCAAGAAGACCTGAATGATCTTGCTCGTGATTTGTGTCTGTCAAAACAGCAGTCAGAGCTCTTGGCTTTTCGGCTTAAACAGTGGAACCTAGTCCAGGAAGATGTAAGGGTCACCAGTTTCAGGAATCGGAACAAAGACCTTGCTTCCTTTCTCGACATGGAAAACAAGTTGTACAAACATACCTGGCTTGTTCACGTCCCTTGGTTTGCTACATAATCCTTCAGACTGGCGTCTTTTCATAGACTCTTCCAAGAGAAGTCTCAAGGCTGTGCTTCTGCACAACGGGAATAGATATCCCAGCATTCCCATTGCACACTCTGTCCATCTAAAGGAGTCCTATGACAATATGGAGCTTCTTTTAGAAGCTATTAAGTACAGCGAGTACCAATAGAATCTGTGTGGGGACCTCAAGGTCATTGATCTTTTAATGTGTAAGCAAGCAGGCTTCACAAAGTACTGTTGTTTTCTCTGTCTCTGGGATAGTCGAGCTGTATCCCAGCATTACAAGCAGAAAGACTGGGGGTTAGAAGCACTTTTGTTCCTGGTGAACACAGCGTCAAGGGGAATCCTCTAGTGGACATGAATAAAGTGCTTCTTCCTCCTCTTCACATCAAGCTTGGTTTGATGAAGAATTTCGTGAAGGCGTTGGACAAAAATGGTGCTGCCTTCCAACACTTGTCTACTGTGTTCCCAGGTGTTAGTGCTGCTAAGCTCAAAGAAGACATCTTTGTCAAACCTTAGATCCGAGAAGTGCTGAAGGATACTGATTTTGAAGAGCTTCTTAACTTGAAGGAACTGAGAGCATGGGAAGCATTCAAGTCAGTCTGTAGTGGCTTCCTTGGTAACACACGCATAATTACCAAGCCTGCATTGAAAAGCTGCTAAAGTCTTACGAGGATATGGGGTGCCGAATGTCACTCAAGATTCATTTTCTCCATCCCCACCTCAACTTCATCCCGCCAAACCTTGGAGCAGTGAGTGATGAGCATGGAGAAAGATTCCACCAAGATATTACGAAGATGGAGAGCAACTATCAAGGCAAATGGAACCCCGGCATGATGGGATGCTCTTGCGTGACATCCTGGAGACAAAATACACCAGATCTTCTAAGAAAACACACTTTTGACTGTCTGTGGTACTATGAATTGTGTAATCATGTCATCCAAGTATATTGATTCAATCAGTGTTCTTTTTCTATCCTGTTTTATCTGTTATAAGCTGCTGCAACTCTTGAAATGTGCACATATATTCTGTTTATACTAAAATGAGACTATTTAAAAGTAAAAAAACTAGAGGTGATAGAGCAAAACTATTTATAAATGTGAATTCAGCACATCCAAATTAGCAAAAAACACCTATCCCCATTCTTGCCTCAAACCAAATTTTTTTTTTTTTTTTTTTTTTTTTTTTTTGTAAACCAGTGTAACCATCAGCAGCACAATTGTTTACGCTATAGATGTTTTCTTATAATTTGTATGATTATGTCATTAATTACTTGTAAGTTCAATATGAAATAGCATGTGATGACTTTATTACTGCTAAGTTAATTTTGCTTAATGAAATTAATTTTCAAAACTTTAGAATTTTAGTTATAATTTGGGGATCCAAAATTTCCTATTTCTTTTAGTTTTCTATTCATCTTCCAACCCACCTGGATAACTAGATTTGTGAAAAGATTATCGTATCACCATGATCAGCAAAGCTGTACTAGTCAGGACCACCCATACTTGGTTGGTTTGCTGTGAGCGATCTGACGAAAATCTTCCACAAACACCAATCCACAGTGGCTGGTATGGTGATCAAAACTGGCCAAACCCAGACGTGAATTGACATGTCTAAGGCCTTTGTCCTGCAGTGGAATAGAAACAGAAGAATTTGTTGTTGTTGTTGATGATTACGTCAGTATCGTTTTGAGTTTGCTAACTATGTCATCATAAGTCAAGAATAGATTATTAGCTCCTTACCAAACCTTCAGTAATTTAGTGCATGTTAGTATATATATATATATATATATATATATATATATATATATATATAACGAAAGAGAAAAGGTTATTGCCTCTGTACTATGTTATCTAACTTTCTCTTGTATTTTGAAGTGTTTATAGTTTACATATGGAACATCTATTTTAATGTTGTTGCTGTTCCCTAAAATGTCTTATTCTGGTTGCCTATTGCATGTCCTGTACTTTATTCATTTACTTGTTTCCTGTTCTCACAGGGTAAGTTTTCTCTGTTGGGGCCCTTGAGCTTATAGCACCTTGCTTTTCCAACTAGGATTAAAGGTCAGCTTGAAATAATAATAATAATAATAATAATAATAATAATAATAATAATAATAATAATAATAATAATAATAATAATAATAATAATAATAATAATACTATGGTCTTCCACGGCCATACGTTAGAGTTCTGCTTGAGGTACACTCAGGCACACTATTCTATCTGTTTCCTTATTTCCTTTCCTCAGTGGGATAGTTTCCCTAATGGAGATCTTTTAGGGCTTATAGCATCCTGCTTGTTCAACTACGATTATAGTTTAGCTAATAATGATAAACGTTCCATCGCAGAAGATAATTTTGAGACAGAACACATTGTACAATTTAACCATTAAGGAAACCCTTTCGGGTACAACCTAGGAACATAAGTGTTGGGCTATCCTTAAATCTGCACTCTGGTGTACATGCAACATTTCCTCCTTTACTTAAACCCGATGGCTCTAGTCCTCACTGTCCAAAAAGCAGCCCTTTTGGTTGATGTGTTTGTCAGTAAGCAGAGTAATGAGAAACTTGATCTTCCTTATTCCTGTTTTCCGAGGCTAAACTATTTTATCTTTTCGTTCTCGTGAAATTAAAGCTCTCTTGATGGACCATGATGGTTATGGAGATGTAAACTCAGATGATATTTTTCCTTTGGATTTTATAAAGATTGCAGATTTTTTAGCTCCAAAGTTATCTGTTATTTTGCTAAGTTAGAGAAAAGAGGATCTTTTTACACTTGTTGGGGAATTGATAATGTTACTCTACCATCTAACTGTGTTTGTGGTAGCTCAAGTCCAACTGATTAGCGCCCAATTTCCATAACTCCCATATCATCTACAGTTTTTGAACGTCTTTTGGCCAAACGTATAAAGAGGTTTATTGAAGGTAATCATCTATTCCCTAGATTGTAATTTGGCTTTCGTAAAGGCCTTGGAGAAAGTGATGTTCATTTACAATCCCCAGTGCTGTACATAAATCCCTTGATTGTGATTAGGATGTTCTTATGATTGCCCTTGACGTTAGTGCTCCCTTTGACCGTGTTAATCATGAGGCCCTTGTTTTCAAACTGTAACAGTTGGGAGGGGGGGGGGTCTTTTCTCAACATCATTATTGAAGTTTTGAATTAATAGATCGCAAAAAGTTGTTGATGGGCACCATAGTGACTATAGGAATGTTTCATCTGGTGTTCCTCAGAGTAGTGTTCTTGGCTCATTACTTTTCATACTATATAAACATGATAATGGTTTGGTCTAGAAAACAAACTTGCTGCATAAGCAGATGATGCATCTCTCTTTTCACCAGTTATAGCTTTTGGATGCAGATCTGGGGTTGCTGAATCCCTTAATGGAGATATAGCTAAAATTTGACCATGGTACGAATTATGGTGCATGAAGTTGAATCCTAACAAAATTCAAAGTATGATTGTAGGCAGGTCAAAGACAGTTCCTCCTCAACATCCGGATCATAGCATTGGTAATGATTCTTTAACTCAGTATGAATTTTTTGAAACTATAGGGGTGATTCTCGACAGAAAATTTGCTTTTGTGAAACACATTAGGTATGTGTCTTCTTCAATTGCACCAAAAAATTGGCTTATTGAGAAAGTCTTGTAAGATTTTCAATGATCAATCTATTCGGAAGAAATGTTCTAATTCCTTCATTCTGCCTTGTTTCCAGTATTGTTCTCCTGCCTGGTCTTCAGCTGCGGATTCTCATCTTAATTTGTTGAACAGAAACTTACGGTCGATTACATTTCTTATTCCTAATCTAGACATTAATCTCTGGCACTGTCGTTCAATTAGTTCATTATGCATGTTGCATAACATTTTTCATAATTCTGACCACCCTTTACATTCAGATCTTCCCGGACAGTACCATCCTGTTCGTAATATTAGGTATGCACTCAATTCTAATAGTCAAGCCTTCTCCATCATAAGGTTCAATACTACATAGTATTTAAGAAGTTTTATTTCAGCTGTGACAAAGTTGTGGAAGGATCTTCTTAATCGGGTAGTTGATTCGATGGAACTTCAAAAGTTCAAACTTGCATCAAATATTTTTATGTTGAACAGGCTGACATAAATCTCATTTTATAGTTGATATAGGAAAGACCAGTTTTAATGTTGTTACTGTTCTTAAAATATTTTATGTTGGTTGTTCATCACTTCGCCTTTTTGTTGGAGCCCTTGGGCTTATAGTTTCCTGCTCTCCTTTTCCAACTAAGGTTGTAGCTTGGCTAATAATAATAATAATAATAATAATAATAATAATAATAATATTAATAATAATAATAATAATAATAATAATGTAAATATCCCTTATATTCAAAGGATTGCGCCTCTATGCAGTGTAATAAATAAAAACAAGAAGAAATATTGTGTATCCTGTAATTAAAGATCCAAAAATCCAACTTAATAACAAGTCCCGCACCAAAGCCACAACATAACCAAGACATAACTCAGATCAGGTTCTATCATCGATCGCCAGCGGTTTTCAAGAGTAACCAGAGAGGGCTACCGGATACCTTACCATCAAAAGAACCCGGGTTAAGGAACCAGGTTAATCACTGTTAAAAGCCAGATGAAAGAGAATCACAGAACTGAGAGTTCGAGGGGAGACCTCAGTGAGATACACTGTCCTTTGATGTAGGTCAAGTGGGTTGCGTATCATCTGCTTCATCAGACTTTCTTCCCCTGTTACGTGAAG
>NC_090743.1:68958829-68978829 GCF_036898095.1 Palaemon carinicauda
AAAAAAAGTAAAAAATACACGTACAAAAATAGATTTTTTCTACAATATTTACCATATACGAGAGGGGACCGAAGTAGAATTCCCCAAGATCGCAATTATATCTTTGATTTTTGAGGTCTAAAATAACATCCAAATTACATAAGTAACAAAAAAATTGTCGTAATTGTGTCAAATTGTCTAGAGAGTTCTAATTATTTTTTTTATCCCATTTAAAATATTGTTTTTTTTATTGCTATTTATTACACAATGTTAATATTAAAGTCATACTATGCCTTCATTTGCGAGAACTAACGGTTTAATTATTTATTCATTTTCATTTCATGTACACTTGAACACAAGAGTTCGTGACACACCTCACTCTGAGAAAGTGCACCCTGTCACACCTACTGCACTGAGAGTTCCTGTATGTTTAGCCCTGCCCACCACTTCTGCCATCTTTCCTTACACAAGCTGTTTGGTATGACAGGGTTCACTTCGTCAGAGCTAGGTGTGCCAAAAATCCCCGTATCCAACTGTACATATAGCTATTCTTGTAACTAATTAAACATTGTAGTTAGTTAAGTTTTAATCATTTAAAGGTGACTTACACTCATCTTCGCCATAGGTTTAAAGCATCAAGATTGTTGAATGATAGATTATTAAACACTAGTGTACGGGACCCGTCAAAAAATATGGCTAAAAATCTAGATATGTATACACAACATACGCACAAACAACCAGAGATTCAAACCATCCCACCCCCTCCCCCTTTCCTAACGACAACACGTCAGGTTATGCAACTTGTATAACTATGCCCTCTCCTCCTATCCGAGAGACGGGGAGAGACCAAGTAGTCATGCTACTCAGTGTGACTGCAAAGAGTATATATATATTATATATATATATATATATATATATATATATATATATATATATATATATATATATATATATATATATGATCAGCAAAGTTGTACTAGTCAGGACCACCCATACTAGGCTGGTTTGCTATCAATGATCAGTCTATAATTTCCCACCATCGCTAATCCTAAGTGGCCAGCACAGTGATGAAAACGGCCAAACCCTAGACAAGACTAAGCATATGCCTGAGGCCTTTGTCCTGCAGTGGACGAGAAACAGGTGCATTTTTTGTATATACCCTGTATAGCCAGACATCTGCTGTTTATTATATAGGGGAGATGCTTTTATTCCAATATTCTTTCATACGTCAGAGAAATAAAAAAAAAAGTGTCCAGATAACATTATTTAACCATTGTCCACCAGTAACTTGTGCGTACACTGACTAATTGCAACAATCCATTTAAGGGTTCTAAGCTACTTAATTAATTATCTGTTCCGAGTGGTGAATGATTTATTCAATACTTTGTTGGGATTCCATGCTTCCATTTTGTTTTTATTGGGGCGATTTCGAGATATTTCCTTTTTCCTTTGTTAACCGAATGTACTATTTTTGTGTGGCTAATTATCATTTTATTTTTTCTTATACTAAACGGGTTTTTGTTGTATATTTTTTTTTATTTATTCAATGAACATATAGGCTCTATCAGGTTTCTTGTAAAGATTCGGAACACATATACAGAATATCTATACTTATGTAACACTATATATATATATATATATATATATATATATATATATATATATATATATATATATATATATATATACACATATATTTAAATATATCGTGCGCGGACGGGATGCCGAATGCATTTTTGCCGAAGGACAAGAAGCAGAAGCCAGGAAGCCGAACGGACAGAATGCCTAACAGACATAATGCCGAAAGGACACAATGCCTAACAGACGTTAAGTCGAACGGACAAAATGCCGAATACTGCTACGACTAAATGTAATTATAAGCAAATATATATATTTTTTTTCCTTTAGTCCAGTAAGAAAATCAATGATTATTTTTTTTTTTATTATTCAGAACACCTGTAAAAGACAAAAGGACGTAGGCCTGAAATAAAAGTAAAATGCTTGATAATCATTTTATTTCTACAATATACTACATACAATATGTGTTTATTTAAAAGATAAAATGTGTCGGCTGGGTTAAAAAAAGTTAAAAACCTACATAGTATAATGTATAAAAGAAAAAAAGAATATTTAAAAATTGTGAGCTAAAGACCGTAAAAAAGTTAATCCTTCATCCTTATCATAAGAACAAAATATGGATTTTATCCTATCGTTAATGGCATCGTATTTCTTGTTAAGTCGTGTTATATCAATCCCTGCAAAAGCTTGTTCAATTAGAATTTCATTACATGCTTGTTCATTTCTGATAACCTTTAGTAATTTGGCGAATGTTGGATGCGTTATGTTGATTCTCTTTTTAAATGCCTGATGCCAGCCTTCAAGGGAATTGTTTGTTCTCGGTAAATCATTATTAACGCGAGTGTGAACAGACCACAAATCAACATCAAACAGTGGTTTCCTCCTTCGACCTCGCTGGATTATCCCTAACCATGTACTTTCAAAGTAAACCAAAAAATCACTTAACAATTCATCCGTTTCAGCATCTAAGATATTTACCAATTCGTTAAATAATTCATGTACATCTGCGGGTGGAACGAAGGCAAGTGCTTGTAACTGCTTGATAAAAAGTGCGTTATTGGGTTCAACATACCACTGCTGTAGACCACAAGACTGGATGTTTCGCCATAAACATTGGCCAAAATGAAAAAAACAACCTGATAAAAATGTATTAGGAAAGTTTTTTTTAATGCTATTTATTGTTGCTCTTTCGAAATCAACAGTTATTGAATCAGGATCCTGAACACCTTTGCTTTTTAAAAATCCAAAAATTTCGTCATACGTTTTTTCTTCTTTGTTACTAGCAATACAATATACCAGTGGCAAGGTTTTATTTTTTGAAACAATGGCATGTAAAGTATAAAGCTGCTTGCCTAAAGGAGCGGAGTCAAATGTGCCATCGGCAAACCATGCTCGTTTTTTAGATAATAATTCCAAGTTAGTTTCTGTCGATAAAATTGTAACGGAGGTGGTTTCATAAAGACGAAAATTCTCGCCACGGCTTGTCTTATCCAAGTCTTCACTTTCTTCATTCTTTCTTGCTCGTCTTACCATTCTTGCAAGTGTTTCTCTTTTAGGTATAGAACCAGCAATGCTGAGTGGCAGTTCTTCCAAGACTTTATTAATTATGCGGCTTGTTACCTCTTCTGTTTGTTCTGCTGAATTCTTCATTACATCCAAAGATTTTAAAATTATATTATGAGCACCGTCAGGAGGATGTGAATGTTCTGAAGCCTGTCCATGTTTGACATCACTAATCGTTCTAATTCTTGCATTGCACTCTTTTCGTCTCTCACATCTCCAGTAAGTAGTTGCTTTAACAGTTTTATCGACAACGTATGAATATCCATTATGAAGTAACTTTCGGCCACCACGTCCTGTCTTGGTAAATTCCATGGTTAAACTGGCTTTTTTAAACAAATAAATTCCATAGTGAAATTCGAGTAAAGGAAAAAAATATAAATATAAATAACTACAGAGCATGAATAGTAAACTAGCATATTGTTACTTAAAGAAGTAGTTAAATAGTAATTATCAAATTAGTTAAAAGTTAAAGTTGGAAGAAGAAAACAATCTTAAATACGGTATTTTCTTATTTTTTTATCCATTAACGATACTTATCATTTACATAATAATTTTCTTTTTTATTTATGGCTGAAAGATTAAGTGATTGAAAGAATGAATAGATAAATGAAAGAAATCATTTATCAATTTGCAAGAGAGATATTTATATAGAGTATATAAAAAGAGATATAGTCATTATTCGGCATTTTGTCCGTTCGACTTAACGTCTGTTAGGCATTGTGTCCTTTCGGCATTATGTCTGTTCGGCATTCTGTCCGTTCAGCTTCCTGGCTTCTGCTTCTTGTCCTTCGGCAAAAATGCATTCGGCATCCCGTCCGTGTACCAAATATATATACATACATATATATACATATATATATATATATATATATATATGTATATATATGTATGTATATATATTTAAATATACGTATATATATATATATATATATATACGTATATTTAAATATATATACATACATATATATACATATATATATATATATATATATATATGTATATATATATGTATGTATATATATTTAAATATACGTATATATATATATATATATATATATATTATAATATATACGTATGTATATATATATATATATATATATATTGGTGTAATCAATAGGCATTCTTTGTTATTGTACCTACTTTTACTCGAGGGATTTTCTGGGTAATAAAACCAGGCGCAGCGCAATAACATGTATTTTTCCGAGTGGATGTTTTATAGCCTAGATTTATGGCTTTAAATTCCTCTGCATGAAATTATGATCATTCGCCATCACGCTCAGTATATGCTGTTCTACTTTCGTGCCATTTCTGCTCTCAGACGGTATTCGCTCATTCTTGTATGCAGTACTGGAAGGTATATTTTTTCGCTGTTGACACTACTGAGAATTGTCTTTGTTGGATTGTTCTCAAATTATTAAGTGTTTGATATATGAATTTGGGTAAATAACTGTATTATATGTATAATTATAATTGAGTTCTTATTTGTTAAACAGTTTCATCATAAATACAAAACTATTGTAAGCTGACATTTATAGAGATTGTCCCCCCCCCTTCTCTCTCTCTCTCTCTCTCTCTCTCTCTCTCTCTCTCTCTCTCTCGTTGTGCGTTCGGTAGCGAACTTACCTGGACAACTCTGAGGTACTACATTCGAATCCAGGATTGAACTAGGGGGAACAGATGACCCATCCTTAGAAAGTCATATTACCTCTGTTCACATAAGCAGTAACGGTAGCATCTATTATATATTGTACGAGTATATATATGTATATATATATATATATATATATATGTGTGTGTGTGTGTGTGTATGTGTGTATATATTTATATATATATATATATATATATATATATACAACACCAAGTAAGAAAACGAAATGGACGTGGGAAATACATGTGATGAGAATGACACATAATAGATGGCCTAAAGGAATAACAGAATGTGTCCCTAGAGATTACAAGAGAAGCAAATGTAGGAGGCGAAGACTATGGATTTACGAACTAAGAAAATTTTCTGGTATAGACTGGCATAGATAGACCATGACTAGATTTAATGGAAGTACATGTCTGAGGCATTTGTCCCACATTGCACTAGTAACGACTGATAATGATAATGATAGTAACGACTGATAATGATAATGATAATGATGATGCATGCTATACATACATTAGCAGGCTTCATATTTCAGAATTTGACACAGTTGGTAGCGTAATATTTCATGAGCAACTTTACGAACTTAAAACGTAACTAATATTCTTGTGTGCAACCTTTCTACTCTGTTGTTTTGTAACTTTAATTACCAATTGTACCAAACCTGATCCAAATAAAATACAATATCTAATATAACAAATTTACAACATGATTTTCTGATGTAATTTGTTACTTTATTCCTATTTCAATAAAAAAAATCATTAATAAAACCCAATTTAAAAAGGTACCACAGTTAAAATATCATTATATACACATTAATGATAATAACTATCCAATAAAACAGGAATGATGATCAATAGAATTATATCAGTCAGCCATACATATCCTGGAATATCTATACTGCATGTTATAAAGGTGGACCATTATATACACATTAATGATAATAACTATCCAATAAAACAGGAATGATGATCAATAGAATTATATCAGTCAACCATACATATCATGGAATATCTATACTGCAGGTTAAAAAGGTGTACCATTATATAAACATTAATGATAATGACTATCCAATAAAACTGGAATGATGGTCAATAGAATTATATCAGTCAACCATCCGTACCCTGGAATATTTATACTGCATGCTAAAAAGGTGGACCAAAATGCAGTGTAAATTTTATTCTAACACAATAGCTGAAATGCTAATTACCTCCGCCAAAGAAACTATATTTTTATTTGCATTTATTTATCTGTTTGTCTGTTAGCAGGACTAAGTCAAAACTTTTTGCCGGGTTTTCACCAAATTTTAACAACGGATAGGTATTATGCTTCAGAAGAACCCATTTAATTTTGGAGGTGATCCGGATCAAGATAGTGATTTTGATCATTATTTTTATTATTATAGAGGATTCATTCACAGTCAACATATGAAGAGGAAAAGTTTGGTCCGTAGACTTGTCATTGTTATTATTATACAGTAGATCCATTCATGTAATTCATATAAAAAGGGGAAAGCTTGCTCAGCAGACTTGCTGTTGTTATTATTATACAGTGGATCCATTCATGTAATTCATATAAAAAGGGGAAAGCTTGGTCAGCAGACTTGCTGTTGTTATTATTATACAGTGGATCCATTCATGTAATTCATATAAAAAGGGGAAAGCTTGGTCAGCAGACTTGCTGTTGTTATTATTATACAGTGGATCCATTCATGTAATTCATATAAAAAGGGGAAAGCTTGGTCAGCAGACTTGCTGTTGTTATTATTATACAGTGGATCCATTCATGTAATTCATATAAAAAGGGGAAAGCTTGGTCAGCAGACTTGCTGTTGTTATTATTATACAGTAGATCCATTCATGTAATTCATATAAAAAGGGGAAAGCTTGGTCAGCAGACTTGCTGTTGTTATTATTATACAGTAGATCCATTCATGTAATTCATATAAAAAGGGGAAAGCTTGGTCAGCAGACTTGCTGTTGTTATTATTATACAGTAGATCCATTCATGTAATTCATATAAAAAGGGGAAAGCTTGGTCAGCAGACTTGCTGTTGTTATTATTATACAGTAGATCCATTCATGTAATTCATATAAAAAGGGGAAAGCTTGGTCAGCAGACTTGCTGTTGTTATTATTATACAGTAGATCCATTCATGTAATTCATATAAGAAGGGGAAAGCTTGGTCAGCAGACTTGCTGTTGTTATTATTATACAGTAGATCCATTCATGTAATTCATATAAGAAGGGGAAAGCTTGGTCAGCAGACTTGCTATTGTTATTATTATACAGTAGATCCATTCATGTAATTCATATAAAAAGGGGAAAGCTTGGTCAGCAGACTTGCTGTTGTTATTATTATACAGTAGATCCATTCATGTAATTCATATAAAAAGGGGAAAGCTTGGTCAGCAGACTTGCTGTTGTTATTATTATACAGTAGATCCATTCATGTAATTCATATAAAAAGGGGAAAGCTTGGTCAGCAGACTTGCTGTTGTTATTATTATACAGTAGATCCATTCATGTAATTCATATAAGAAGGGGAAAGCTTGGTCAGCAGACTTGCTATTGTTATTATTATACAGTAGATCCATTCATGTAATTCATATAAAAAGGGGAAAGCTTGGTCAGCAGACTTGCTGTTGTTATTATTATACAGTAGATCCATTCATGTAATTCATATAAAAAGGGGAAAGCTTGGTCAGCAGACTTGCTGTTGTTATTATTATACAGTAGATCCATTCATGTAATTCATATAAAAAGGGGAAAGCTTGGTCAGCAGACTTGCTGTTGTTATTATTATACAGTAGATCCATTCATGTAATTCATATAAAAAGGGGAAAGCTTGGTCAGCAGACTTGCTGTTGTTATTATTATACAGTAGATCCATTCATGTAATTCATATAAAAAGGGGAAAGCTTGGTCAGCAGACTTGCTATTGTTATTATTATACAGTAGATTCATTCATAGAATTTATATAAAAAATGGAAAACTTGGTCCGTATACTTGAGTAAAATCTCGACAAGCTTCATTGATGGGAGTCTGAAATTTCCAACTGCTCTTGTTCAAGACTGACCCTGATTCTCAAAACGCTAATACAGCAAGTTTGTACAAATAATTCATTATCACATAAACCTTCAACTTTGTCCTTGCTGTAATGAAAGGTCATTGTTACTTACCAAATAGTAGGGCATCTAAGTCGAGTGATATCTGTGACCCGAGATCTTGGAGTCTATGAACAATTATCAATCTGCTATTGTCTAGCTTCTACAGCATCTTTACTAAAGTTACACTTAAACACAAGTCTTATTAAATTGCTTACCCTTATTTACTTTCATTTGATTTAAATTGCTAAATAGTTTCTTTAACTCCAAACAATCATATGTGTCTTTTATTGTCACACAATCTATACAGATGGTCTAACCAATTCATGCGAATCAGTAAAGTGTAATTTTTCCTTTTTTTTTTTTTTTTTTTCTTTTTTTTTTTTGCTGTGACCCATTTTAAATGCATTTTAATTTTTTTTTCCATAAAAGACAAGATTTAACATTATTTAAATTTAGTTTAATGACTACATCTATTAACTTGGTGCTATGACTATACTGTATAACATGTCAAATACAGCAATTTCAGCAAATTTTATATAATTCAAATAATTGTGTTGCTTCCTTTGGCTTCTGATGGGTTCAGTTAATTAAATCAAGTCTTGAGTTATTGATGTAGTATGTGGGTATAGGAGTAAAGGTTCCACAGATATACTGTATACAGTGCAAGAGCCATGTAACATGTAACATTTCCTGACTTCAAACCAACTTAAACTTGAACAGTTATAAGTTACCTGTATCATTTTGAAATGTTCAGTGGGTGTATAACCACATCTAAGTTATACCGGTAGTTACTGTTCCACTGACCTATATTAATTTTAGGCTCAAGAAATATTATGATGATTATAAAATCCTTTAACTTCAACCCAAATTTGATAAAAGAACCATATTTTTTTCGAACTGGTTATCGAATGTTTTATTCATTCATGGCCGTGCATATTGAGAGCAAACGACCGCTTTAAGTTTTCCTACCACCTCATATAAAAACAATTAAGGGGGATCCCAGTGGGAAACCGGGGTGCTCTGTGTGGCGAAACACCAAAATCCAGGGTTTGGTAGCAACATTAATGGAAAAACATAAGATAACCAGCTGGAAAAATGTATGGTTCGTGTAATTGGAGTGAAAATAAAGTATAATAATTACCTGTTATTCATACCATGTCTCTCAAATGTCTTTGCTCTGTCATTGGTCACTTTGCTTGTGAATAACCATTATGTTATTGCTCCTCTGTTTTGGCAAGAGCCATGTGCTGTGCGCACCAACCACGTGGATCACTTTTACCTCCGCCAAAGAGGATATATTTTCCATTCGGTTTATTTACTTATTTGTCTGTGTGTCTGTGGATAGGATTACGTCAAAACTGCTCAATAGATTTTGACGAAATTTTCAACACAGATAGATATTAGGTCGCGGACGACTTCCCTTAAATATTGGAGATGATCCGGATCCAGATTGCTTTTTGCACAGTTTTAAAAATTACGCCAAAACAAGTAGACGTATTGTAACAAAATTTCCACTACAGATAGATCTCAGGTCATGGACGACTCCACTAAATTTTGGAGATGATCCGATACATTGATACGGACTCTAAATCCGGCTTTGCATTTTTCACAATTTGAAAGACTTAATCAAAACAAATTGACACATTAGATTTTCTCCAGATTTTAACAATGGAGAGATATTATGTATCAAAAGAAACCATGAAAAGGAGGTGATATGGATCAAGATCACGATTCTGGATCAACCTTGCTCTTTTCACCATCTGCAATAAATCAGCATGTGAAAAGTGGGAGTCGATGTCTTTAGATTTTAGTGTAATGTTGGCAATATTCGCTGGCGGAGGTTTTAAAGATTTAAAGGTCGCTCATGAATGACAGAGGCAAGGGACAGTGACATTGCCCTAGCAATCAGGACAATGCCCTAGAGACTGACCATATATTATATGATCAGCGCCCAAGCCTCCTCTCCACCCAAGCAAGGACCAGGGAGGGCCAGGCAGTGGCTGCTGATGACTCAGCAGATAGACCTATAGGCTCCCCCAAACCCCCCAACCTTAGCTCACAAGGATGGTAAGGTTATAGACACTAATGGCACTAACGAGTCTGAGCGGGACTCGAACCCCCGACTGGCAAACCCCAGGCAGAGACGTTACCAATCAGTCCACAGCTCTGATTTTTGGTTATATTTTTTTATTTTCATATGTGCAACCACAGTTCTCTATTGAACTGAGTGTTTTAGATACTACAAATTCTAAAAACAATTTGTATTTTTCCTAGCCATACAAACCTGAGTCATTCACATGGCTACTCCTACTCTTGTTTTCTAAAAACAAAACGATCAAAGATAATTCATTGCATCATACTTAGTTGCTAAGCAACCACTGGGCAGTGGGGGAAGCCCCCTTAGGACGCTTGGTTGCTGCCCCGTAATCTCTTGGTAAAAGATTTGCGGAATCTTTGATGACTCAAGTTTGTATTGCGGGAAAAATTTCAAATTGTTTTTAAAATTTGTAGTTTATTACTATAAGGATACAAACATCTGAGTCATTTATATAGAAGTCTTCCTTACTTTGGAGGAGTTTTCATTAAGATGTATGCCTTTTCTGATAGATACAATTACTATAATTAATAGCAAGAGATCACAATGAATATATTGGGAATAGTGTAGGCGGGTCGTAAAGAGGCAAGGTCATACATTCTATTCTAGTGGATAATATTCTTTACCAGGGGTAAAGTCATATGAACATCAAATGTTACATATGAACATCAAATGATACATAATATCAGATATTCAATATTTCATCTTATGTATCGTAAAAGACAATAAAAAATCATGCCATTCTTGCCTGCATTAGGGTGAATTCCAAATGAAGGCTTCAAGTCCAAACAAGATCACCATCCGCCTTAGTAACCATTGTATATACCCATTGTATACCCTTATAATGCAAAGAATAGATGAGGCCTAGGATAAAAAGTTATGCATCCTGGAAGAGATTATAATTAGATTATTTTTTGTGCCACAATAATAGGGCCTAAAGAGAAGCTATCTAAAGATCTGTGTGTGTAATTTTTAAGATAATGGTTCGTAAAAGTGGTTTGTGTCTTCCATACACCAGCTTTGAGGACTTGTGCTGCAGAGTGATTTCTGTGGAACACAGGTTGCGGAAAGCCCACGTATATTTTAAGGCCTAAGAGACTGCATTCTTTTCAGATATTTACAGAATGCACCTACGGGAGAGAGTATCATGTCCTTCTGGCCATCAGCTACCTCTTTGAGAGACAAGGTCAAGAAAGAGTCAAATTTGATATCATTTTCAACCGGATTCTGGGTTTTAGCCACAAATTCGAGATCAAAAGACAAGGATAGTTTTTTTTACCCTCTGGAATGTAACATAAGATAAGATGGGCCATATAATTTGCTTACTCTCTTGGCTGAAGCTAAGGCGAAGAGATATGGTCGTTAAGGTAAGATCCCTGTCTGAGGCTTTATACATAGGTTCATTAGGGGCTGGTCTTAAGGCCTGAAAAACTTTCGCCACATCCCATGTAGGGGGTTTGAGTTCTCTAGGATGGCAAGACTGCTCAAAACTCCTAATGAGAGCAGAGAGTTCCCATGACGAGGAGAGGTCAAGCCATTTCAGTGTGAATACTTGGCTCAAAGCTAAGCGGTAGCCTTTCACCGCAGTGACTGGACATGATTTTTTGTTCCTCAAGACTACCAAAAAGTCTGCAATCAGGGAAATAGTAGCCATGAGTAGAGCTATATGCCTCCTACGACACCAATTACAGAAGATTTTCCACTTGGCCTGGAATACTGCTGTGGAGAGATCTGTTGAAGAGGGAAGGTCAAGCTCTTTCAGTTTGAGAACTTGGTTCTAGGTCTAGCAGTAGTCCGATACCGCCTTGGCTGAAAAGGAATTCATTCCTTGCGATCATCAATAACCCATACTCAGGGGAAAGTGGCCTTAGGAAAGACAATATCCCTCGTTTAACCCTAATCACTAAAGATTCTCGGGGACATCTGGACAGCTGTATCACAGTTGGGCTCAAACTCCCTTCTTTCAGAAACGTAGCCAACTAGTCTCCCATTGTGACATAGCAGACAATTCACTTCAACTTAGAACTTTCTTGAAGGTTGTTGACCTATTAAGGTGTAGTACCAACACTCATGATTTTAATAAATGTAAATAACCCTTGCTAAGTAGGGGTACCTTAACGTGGCGAAAGGGTTTTCTTATCGCCATGCTCTGCAAAGCTGTACTAGTCAAGAACACCCATATTATGGTTGGTTTGCTGTCAGTGATAGAACAAGTCTCCCATAATCACCAATCAGCATGGTAATGAAATCTGGCCAAACCTCAGACAGAAATAAAGACATGGTATGCCAAAGGCCTTTGTCCTGCAGTAGACTCGAAACGTCTATATTTGATGCTGTTTTATATATAGGTGGCATGCATATGTTTATTTCATTAAGAGAGGGAGTCATAGATGAATTACATTGATTTTATGAAAAAAGTGCATCAAGAGAGAGACACACATTAGTAGAGAGAGGCAAACTGAGGTGGTTAGGTTGTTGATATTCAGTTTTGTAAACCAAGCGATTTTGATTCATAGCAAGACACAACACAACGAAGGTGCATATCGGGAAACAGAGACAGGTGCTCGTTAAAATGTTAAGTGACGCAGGTCCGATAAGCATGAAAATTCCTCTATATCGAAGTGTTTCAACGAAGTTCCAATTACGTGATCTGCCACCAATTTGAGACAGGTCATCATGTTGGAAAACGCCCCAAAATATACCGTATAATACCAGGAAGGTTGGAGCAATGGTTCAAGCCTGTCCAGTACAGCATCAACTATCAAGTAAGCAGCAAGGTCTGTCCGACATTATAACACCCCGGGTCAGGCGTTCGCCTGCTACTTATGTTTCCAACAATGAATAGATACACACCAAACAACAGAGTCATTCAGACCATGTAGTAGACGGAACCTGAACGAGGGCAGGAGATTATCTGATACCTGCTATCCAGGCATAAGCTCCTATACAAGAAGAGAGAGAGAGAGAGAGACCAGTCACAGCATTCAAGGATAGAAAGCAGCATTGTGAGAAGAAAGTCTACGGTCTTCTTATTCCACATATCAAGTTCTTCCATTTTGTATATCATTGCTTACGGGGCAAGTAAACTTTTAATTGTTAAATTTCGTACACAGAATTTCCCATAGTAAAAGTATTTAAACTACAAGTTACAATCCATACCCCACAAATCTTAAGAATTTGCCTTATTTTATCTGTTGAGATTCAACTTTATTCCTGTGAACAATAGACATAACTCATAAACTACCTTAAGAAACTTCACAAAATTCAGAATTAATTATACGAAACTTCAAATTGGTGGCAGCCATCACTGGATAGTTATCGTCGAATGTTATCAATATGAGAAAATTAATCTGAATTCATTTACAGATACTACTTGATGAACGTAGAAAAGGGCAAACGAAAGGAAATTTTGTCGGAAGTGACCATAGGTATGTGATTAATATTTTTATTGGGTTTTCTCTCTCATGTTTTTAGTGTGTTTCTAATATAAGAGCACATTTTTGTTGTCTCTCGTGTAATCAAAATGTTGGTTTTTTAAAGAATGTTGTTGACATTTTAACCCAATACAATTTAAGATGAACAGAAAATTTAGATTACACAAGTAAGAGTGCAAGAAAAAGAAGATCAACTTCCCATAGAAATAATAGAGATTGACACATTAACTAACTCTGCATATAGGAATTTAATAGAAATACTAACACAAACCAGATGTTTTTTTTCTTTTTTTTTGTATAAATATAGGTAGATATAATCCAAAGAAACACAGATTAGAGAAGTATAATGTAGATAAGTGGTTAATTGATAAAGAAAGTTGGATTTTTATTTTTCAAATAACTGAGTAAGTAGCGAAAATAAAGAAGCCAATGTTATAAATAAATGATGAAGTAGGTGAAGCATACACCACATTGAATGGTAAGGCATTTTAAAATATCAACACTTTCCGTGAGGTAACAGAATAATGTAGGCTATTATGGCGTTCAGCCAAAGAGAAGAATATATTATCGGATTTACACAAGCTCCTATCGACAAAATGCGATGGTGGCTCTATGACTGAGTTTGCCACACATGTGGAAAATCACTTAGAAATAATCGAGAAGGAAGTAATTCCTTTACTTGAAATAAAAGCAGTTGCCAATGAAATATCAACATATTTAGTGAGTAACATTCTAGATATTTATTTTACGGAGAGGAAGTGGAGATAACGAAAACACCAGGACATCAAAAGAAAGAAACTTAGGAACAAATAGCCACATTTCCTATCAGTAAGCTAGAACAATTTGAATAGTTACAGGGAAGTTAGATCCGTAGATTATAGTGATAAAACAAATTACCCTAGAAATAACCAGAATAATAAGCCGTGTTTTAGGACTAATTTAGTTAGAAAAAATGATAGATACAAAGGGAATAATGATGGCACATTTAAATCTAGGGGAAATTTTTTATGAAAACATAGCTAGAAAAGGGGCTAAATATTGTAATTATTGTCAGAAGACCGGTCGCACATAACAAGAAGGCAGTCACAAAGATAAGAAACCTCATCAAAGAACTACAGAAGACACACTACTGATTACCTCTCCGACACAAAAGGAAAACTCAAATCCTACAAATGGTACAGAAAGCAAATTCAAAAGGTGACTATAGCCGTTTATATATAGAATCATGAAGACAGATATACCAGATAAGAGGGATAGCTCAGGTAATGGAGGTTCAACAACGTTGCCAGCGACTATTCCATCCTTTAGAGTTTAGACAGCAGAGACTACCAAAACTTAATTTACAGATAGATAGAAAGGAAGGACTTAGTTTGTTAGACTCGGATAGTACATTTAATATGCAATTACTCTAAACAGGAACAAATTATTTAGGTATTCCTGTCACCGCTAATTGGCGTGCAAACAAGTTAATTAGTTATTATCATTATTATTATTATTATTATTATTATTATTATTATTATTATTACTGGTAGTAGTAGTAGTAATAGTAGTAGTAGTAGTAGTAGCTAAGCTACAACCCTAGTTGGAAAAGCGAGATGCTAGAAGCCCAAGGGCTCCAATAAGGAAAATGGCCCAATGAGGAAAGGAAATAAATATGCGATATGAGAAATGATGAATAATTAAAGTAAACTATTTCAAAAACAGTACCAACCTCACAACATATTATATATACAAACCATGAAAAGACTTATGTCACCTGTTCAACATAAAAACAATTGCTGCAAGTTTGAACTTTAGAAGTTTTACCGATTTAACTATCCAATTAGGAAAATCGTTCTACAACTTGGTCACAATTGGAGTAAAACTTCTAGAGTACTGTGTAGTACTGAGGCTCATAGTGGAGAAGGCCTGATTATTAGAATAATCTGCATGCTTAGTATTACGAACAGGATGGAACTGTCCGGGAAGATATATATGCAAAGGATGATCAGAATTATGAAAAATCTTATACGACATGCAAAACGAACTAATTGAACGACGGTCCGAGAGATTAATATCTAGTGTAGATCAGGAATAAGAATTTTAATAGACCGTAAGTTCCTGACCACAAAATTAAGAATCAGCAGATGAAGTCCAGAGAGAACAATACTCGAAACAAGGTAGAATGAAAGAATTAAAACACTTCTTCAGAATAGATTTATCACTGAAAATCTTAAAAGACTTATGTTAATGGGCCGATGTAGCTATAGGGTAATGAAAATAAAAGAATTATTTGCTATATGCAGATGAGTTATAAAAGAATTATATAGCTATAGACTAAGATATATACAAGACGTTTTGTTGCTATGGGCAAATGAGATATAAAAGAATTATATTACTATAGGTAAATGAAATATAAAAGAAACGTTGCCATAGGCAAATGAGATATAAAAGAATTAGATAACTATAGGCAAATTAAATATAGAAGAAGTTTTGTTGCTATAGCCATATGAATTATAAATGAGTTATGATGCTAATCAGCAAATTAAATACAGTCTGTTCAGTACATAAATATAATCAGCTAGAGACTAGCTAAAAAAGTCATATCGATGCCTAATAGAATAACCCGCCTATAAATATGATGATGAAAAGTTAACCAAAAATAGGTTGCCAGATTTTGTCGGAATATACAATTGTGTAATTCAAAGAGAGGGAAATCAATGCAAATATTTTAATTATAAACTTGTCGGATGAAATACTTCATTTGAAATACAGATAATGAATTTTATATAATAGCTGGGATTGCAGACAAAATAATCAAAGTATAAAAAGGGGTATAATTATAATGAGGAGCTCAGATGAAGAGATATATAAAAATTATAAATGAAACTGTATTTCCAGAATACAGAGAACATTAATAGGAGTATTAAACAGAAATAGGTAGAGAATTGCTATTTCAAGTGATAGGTTAGGAAGAACAGATGTATTGCAACACCAAATAAATAAAGATGACGGTATCAAACTCATTTATATTACAAATTACAAAGTACCTATCAGCCAACACCCAATAGTAGATAAAGTGAAAGTTTAAATGAAGAAGTCTCCTCAATTTCTCCCATGATATTATTCCAAATAAAGATGGAACTTAAAAACTCGTAATAGATTTTCATAACTTCAATTTAAATGCAGTTCCGTATATAATATCTATCCCAGTAATAAATGATGTTTTGGCTCATTTAACGAGGAGCAGAGATACTTTCGTCGTTAGATATACTTAGTTGATATTCAAAAGTACCATAGATGAAGAAATACAAAAAAAAAAAAATTACAGTTTTTAGCATTCATAAAGAATATTTGTATTACGAGTGATGCTGATGGGTTCACATCAGTCCCTTTGACTGTTGTCAGATTAATGTTAGAGCTTTAGGAGACAAAGAGAATATGAAAGTATATTTAGATAAGGTTTTTATGTTTATTAGGGATATAGAGAGCCATCTAAAATCATTAGAACTAGTCTTAGGAAGATGGAGAATAACAGGATTGAAGATTAAGAAGTGTCAACTCCATAGAATAAATAAGGCAAGTAAACAGTGTAGATAGATTACGCATATAAAAGAGAAATAAGGGTTATTGTGGTGTACCGCATGTGTATCACACACGGCCATACACTGTAAAAGTATTTTTTTTTTTCTTATAATGTTATCACTCTCCCCTCACATTAATAGCCTATTCATGCCTGTATCTGCTTGTATCGATCTGTTTGAATTTCTGGTGACCTTTTTTTCACTGAAGCTGATGTTATAAAAGCTCACTGTCTGTTGAAATGAACTTCATTGCATTCACGAGACTCTCAGTTACAGCCTACCTTACTGTCTGATGATGCCACCCTAAGACACTGACTATGCTATCACCGCTTCTCCCCTGAAACTACCGTCCTTCGCCAGTGAAGAAGCGTTCACCTGGTTCCAACCTGCTTAAGTCCAGTTTTACATAAAGGGCATAACTCGGTGAAGCACCAAAGCAGATTACGTTCTCATGCCCATCATCCCACATGCCAAGGGACACTTTCCTGGAAATTGTCGATTGGCTGTGCGAGCAATGGGACACCCCAATAACGTACGAAGACCTCAAATCATACCTCATTTAGCATTAATTGCCATCACAGGCTGTCCACATAGTGAAACTTTTCCAGATCTCTAAACAACTGTTGTGGCACCCAAAGGCTTTGCTCCCCCTCAGGGAAATGACCAGCATTGCTCGCCTCCAATCTGCCACTGACGGCTCTCCTCATGAAGTGAATCTAATTCATATACTTTGGGAACGACCCATACCTGAACCTGTACGTTTTGCCATCCCCGATATCAATATTTTGCTCCATGAAAGACCTAATGTCTAAAGTTGACGCTCTTATGAACAGCCACTTTATCAGTGCCTCCACTCCTGACGAAGTAAACAACTATTCAACATCAATAGATGCTGACGTGAATGCGATATGACTCAGACGCCCAGCTCATGACGTGCCGGAGCAGTGACAAAGCCACCCAACACACACATATAGAAGCTATTGGCTTGCATCCCAACCACTGACCTCTCCAGCTACTTACTGACGCCCATCGGCTGCAGTTATGCCACTACCACTCCAAATTCAAGGCTGTTGTGAAGAAATGTGCGAATGAATAATTGTCAGTGACCAAAAACCATGTGTGTAGGCCAATGTTTGTAACGGTGGCCTCCCCTGTCACTAATCTGTCCCATGATGCAGGTATGGGTGTGCAATTTTTGGTAGCAACAGGTGTTTGCCATTCTCTTCTGCTAAGACCACTCTCCAGAACACGACGTAGTCTCTCTAAATCTGCTGACATCGGCCTGGTAGCTACCAACAGATCTTCAATATACACCCACGGTTATGAAACCCTCACATTATCGTTGGGAAGCGCCACGTATAATTGGAAGTTTCTTCTTGCTGATGTCACATTGCCAATCATCAGTGCAGGTTTCTTCTCACACTTCCACCTCCTGGTCGATGTAGCATACTGACGGATAGTCAACGCAGATTTTTACTCCTTATCAACTCTCCAACCAACCCCATCCGACCTTGCTCTCCCCTACGCCCACCTTCTTAGATCGTACTCAGAAGATGCTCATCTAGAACTTCGTGCATATCTCCATTAATCTCAGGATAGATAGAAAGATTCGGTATCCCTGAACATATTATTTTCGACAGGGGTACCACTTTCACTTCTCAATAGTAGACATCATTAACGAATCTCCTGGGTATCATCCTTCATCAGACACCCGCATACAACCCTGCTGCCAACGGTATGGATGAACATTTCCACTGTACCCTCAAAGCAGCTTTGATGTCTCGCTGCAAGAACTCCAACTTGTTTACCCAGCTTTCCTAGGTCCTCCTTTGACTGAGGACCACTAATAAAGATGCCCTGGATGTCTCGGCAGCTGAAATGGTATATGGGGACCGGTTTGTCGTCCATGCCGAATTTTTCCCGTCTGCAATCTCTTTCAACAATATCCAGCGCCTATTTCATGTAGGAAAATTTACTCCATGCCACCAGACTTATAAGGCCCCAGCTAAGCAGCACATACGACAGATCTGTAATCAGCAATGAACGTTTTCCTGCACAACAACACTAGCAAGCCACCATTAAAGCACTCGTACACGGGCCCTTTACGCACGACCCGCCGTACACCGAAGTATTTCTCCTCAGCATGCGGTGCAAAGAAGCCTAGGTCTCCATTGACTGCCTTATATCAGCATATCTCCTGCCAGATAACCCACCTATTCTTTGCCTCTGAAGAGCAGGGAACCCTATCTCATATGTATGTCTTTTATTTAGGGGGAAACGATGTACCACGGGTATATCACACATGCTCGTGCATTGTAACGGTATTTATTTTTTTCGCTCTGCCCTCGCACGGATAGCCTGTTCCCACTTGTTTCTGCTTGTATTGATCTGTTTAATTTTTTTTGTGACCTTCTTTCACTAACGGCTCCCTTGCACATTGGGATATCCTGCTCCACAAAAATTTGAAAAGAGTAAGAAGATTTATAAGAAATATAGGATCTTATAGACTAATTAGGCAACATTTTGCTACCACCATCAAGCGTTTAACAGAGTTAAGCATGAAAGATGTGTGCAAATTCAACAAGAAAAAAGCTTTTGACAATTAAACGAGAAATTAGTTATTCATCCCACATTAGTTTATCCGGACTTTTCCCAACTAGTTTTATGTAGCATTTGATGGCTCAAATGCACAATATATGTTTTATTACAAAAAGATAAAACCCAAATGAAGGTAGTGTATCATAATAATAGTCTTAAATAACGTCGAACAAAGTAAAACACAACCGAGAAGGAATGGTTAGCCATTCATTGGGCCTTGAGAAACTTAAGGCATATTATATTAGGGCACAGCATATATGTACTTAGTGATCCTAAACCAATTTGTGCTCTTTTCAAACGAAAGGCTTTTATCAATAATTCAAAAATCAAATCGTTGGCTGCTTAGCATACTGAAGTTCGCCAAGAATTTATAATAGCAAACGGATTAGCGACTACTGGATGATATTGAAATGATTATCACTAGCAATATTT
>NC_090743.1:68991329-68993829 GCF_036898095.1 Palaemon carinicauda
TGTGTTGAGGACAGTGTTGGTGTCCGATAAAAGATTATATATATATTTGGTGTTGGTGTGCGGGTAATTTTAAGTTTGTTAGGGTTTTTTTATTTGAATGGTGTTACGTTTTTTTTATATTTAATATTGTTTATGATTAGTTTTAGGTATTTTGAATGTGGATGGTTTTGGTTTGATTTATTATAGTTTGTAAGAAATATATAGTTTTAAGGTCATGTTTAGTTTTTTTTTTTACCTTTTGTTAAAGAGTCTAGTATAGATAACGTAAGGTGAAAGTTTGTTTTGTTGAGACAATTGTCTGTAGGTGTGATTCAGGGTGTGGGGCTTGTTTTTTAAACATCCCGCCACATTATTTTGGCGCCCGAAAGGGACAGCCGAGGTGGGATTGAACCAGACTCTTTCACAAAGGTTATATTTAGGATTTAGTTTTAAGATTAATGACAATGGAAGGTAAATTAAAGGCTTTGGAGGAGGAATTGCGGCATTATAAAGAACGGGAGCAGTTGTTGATAGTTGAGAAAGAGAGGTTGCTAGTAGAGAATGAGAGGTTGAACTGGGAGAATGAGGCGATGAAGAAGGAGCTTAGGTTGTTAAAGGGAACTGTAGAGAGAGTGGAAGAATGTTTTGAGATGAGGATGAAAGAGAATGAGGAACGAATGGAGAAACGAATGGAAGATATGATGGGGCAAGTAATGAGGATGATGAAAACTTTAATGGGTAAAGGTGCAGTCTGAGGAGTGGTTTCTGCTTCGGGTAATGGGGTGATAGTGGAAGAGAAGGTTAAGGTAGGTGATAATGGGAAAGTAAGTGATAGTGATAGTAATAGTGATATTGAAGATAAGGGAATAAGGCATAGTAAAGATGTACAGAAATGTGATAGGAAGAATGAGAAGAAAGGTAAAAGTGATGTAAAGAAAGAGAAGAAAAGGTGTCAGGATGATAGCAAGGATGATCGTGAATGGGTGAAAGAAGTAAGTAAGAAAAGGGATAAGAAGTGAATGGTTAAGGATAGGAATTTAAGTGTTGAAGTGGATTCATTATATTCAAATGAGAAAGAAGGTAACAAGGGAGTAGGCAGTGAAGATAGTGAGAATGAAGTTGAAGTTTGTAAGACAGTGTTTATGAGAGAGGTACCGAGGTGTGAAAGGTTCAATGAGCATAGTAGTAGGGATGTGTATGATTTTTTTAGGGAGTATGAGAGGTATTGTCAGGATAGTATGGTGATAGTAAGAGAGTTTGGGGTAGGGAGTTAGGAGAATATTTGACTGGGTATTTGTTGACGATGTATAGTGTAATAATGAGTGTAGGGATGTTGATTATGAAAGTGTGAAAAAGAGAATAATTGAGCAGGTGAAACATATGAAAGGGAGTGTTAGGTATAAGCGTAAGAATGATTTTGATGAAGCACAGATGAATGTAGGTGAAGCGATATCATTGCATGTATGTAGGTTGGAAACTTTAGCTAGGAAGAAGTATGGGGATGAAGGCAATAATGAGAATAAGGAGTTAATGAGGAAGTTTTTGGCGACAGTACCTGAGAATGTGTGTGAATTTATTAATTTGAAAAGGAAGGAGAAAATGAGGTGGACGCAAGAGAGATTGACATGGGATGATATACTAGAGATAGTTGAGGATTATGAGTTAGATAGGTGCATGAAAGGAAGTAAATCCGTGACTCTAAGAAGTGGAATGGAGGAAAGTGTGCCAGAATTTGTTAGTTTTAGAGATGCTGTTATGAGAGGACCGATGAGGGTAGCTGATAGTGTAGTAGATAGAAGTGTTAGGGCGAGTAATGTGGGAATACCTGTAAGGACAAATGAAGGGTTTAGGCCAGGGAATCAGGTTTGGAGGGATAGGAGTGCTAGTGAGTAGCAAGGTAGGTCAGGTAGTTGTATCCGTGAAGAGATGTGTTATAGATGTGGGAAAGTAGGACATAAGAAGAATGGGTGTAGTTGGGCTCTAGGTGCTTGTTTTGGATGTGGTGAGGTAGGGCATAGAATTAGCGAATGCAAGAAAGAGAAAGGGGTAAAATGTTATCGGTGTCGTATGACTGGGCACATAGCGAGTGGATGTCGTAGTAATCGTATGAATGTGATTTGTGGTAACTGTGGTAAGGATGGTCATTATCCTAGAATGTGTACTGAATGTGGTGTAGATGGGCATATAGCTATGGTTTGTAGAAAGAAGGGATTAGGCCAGCCAGGATGTTCAGGAAACTAGAGTGTGAGAGGGTTGCTAGAAAGTAAACAATTAGTGTTAGTTGAATATAGGAAAAAGAGGCGTTTGAAAGTTTTAAGCGAGGAGAAAGTGCAAGGGAGATTTATAGGTATAGGTAAGAATCTGAATATGCATGACAAGGGTGTAAAGGTACAAGTGAGTGTGGAAGATAAATGTATTAATACAGATGAATCATTGCTTAGTATGAATGATACCTATCGTGTGTGTGGTTTTTCATTAGATGTAAAAAAAAGGATGACAAATGCGAGAATGAGAGATAGGA
>NC_090743.1:69003829-69006329 GCF_036898095.1 Palaemon carinicauda
AATATAACTATTCAAATGTATATTTTAAAAGGATGTAACCTAAGAGCCATTTCTAATAAAGAGAATATCTCTCTCTCTCTCTCTCTCTCTCTCTCTCTCTCTCTCTCTCTCTCTCTCTCTCTCTCTCTCTCTCTCTCTCTCTCTCTCAGCCAAGTATATTTTCAATTATATTGTTATGGTGTAGATGGATTATCTTTCTTTGATTGATAATTTATTAAAAATTGATTGATATAATTACATTTCAATGTGCTGAAATGGATCCTTTTTTATTGATATGTTTAGATAATTATAGACAGGTATAAATCCTTATCTTCCACAATTATGCCATATATCAACGCCTATGTGACAAATAAATACTTTCACAAATTTTGGGAAAGACAGAATAACTCTGTCATAGAATAAGACACGTGTTTTGATTGGCTGATAAATCTTTAGTATTTGTAAATTAATTGGAACTCATAGTGAAGATTTGTCTATCGCCATGATAAGCAAAGCTTTACTAGTCAGTGCCAATAATACTAGGTTGGTTTGCTGTGACCAATCAAACTAAAAATTTCCAATCATCACTAAATCACAGTTGCCAGCGTGGTGATGAAAATGGGCAAACCCCAGACATGAGTAAAGACATATCTGACGCCTTTGTCCTGCAGTGTACTATAAATGGCTGCTTTGGTTGTTCTTGTTGTTGTTGTAGATATTTTCTACAGTCGATGTAATTGACTGAAATTATACTTCATTGTATATGGTCAATGATCAAGTGGATTGAGGTAATTACAGATTCTTTACTATTGAGTTTAAGCAACTTTAAATATAATTGCTCATTAGATAATAATAATAATAATAATAATAATGATAATCATAATAATAATCATCATCATCATCATCATCATAATCATAATCATAATAACTATTACATCCAGCATAAAGAATATATTTAAACATCAATAGTATTATAACAACAACAATGAATGGTATGGTTCACGATAACAAAATATCTACAGTGATATAGATATTCTGAAATGCTTTGAAAAAAATTGAATAACTCGTGGTAGATCAACTATGAGTAAATTAGCTTTCTCGACCTCACTTGAGATATATCGTCCCTAACACTAAACTTCTAAGCCCAATTGCAAAGTTTGGCAATAACTGATTTCTCTAAGGCTCAACAACCGTCTTCTCTGCAAGTTTAAAGTTTATATGAATCTTTGGGTGGGGAGGGAAGGGGGGGGGGGGTTATAAACAAGAAGCTTTTGGATTACCGTGCTTTGACTGATGTCAGTACCACCATTATTATTATTATTATTATTATTATTATTATTATTATTATTATTATTATTATTATTATTAGCTAAGCTACAACCCTAGTACAAAAAGCAGGATGCTATAATGGTTCCATCAGGTAAAATTGTTAAGTGAGGAAAGGAAATAAGGAAACAGGTAGTAGGTTAGCCAGGGCACCAGTAATCCGTTGAGATACTACCTCTAGAGAATTATTGGATGCTTTGACTGTCCAGACAGTACTATATTAGATCCCTCTCTCAGGTTACCGCTCATTTTCCTTTGCTTACACGTACACCAAATATTCTGGCCTATTCTTTCCACGTTCTCCTCTGTCCTCATACACCTGACAACACTGAGATTCCCAAACAATTCTTCTTCGTTCAAGGGACTAATTACTATACTGTAACAGTTTAGTGGCTATTTTCTTGCTGGTAAGGGTAGAAGAGACTCTTTAGCTATGGTAAGCAGCTCTTCTAGGAGTGAGATACTCCGAAATAAAACCACTGTTCTCTAGTCTTGGGTAGTGTCATGGCTTCTGTACCAAGACCTTCTACACTTTGGATTAGGGTTCTCTTGCTTAAGAGTGAACTATGGCCATAGCCTCTGTACCATGGTCTTCCACTGTCTTAGGTTAGAGTTTTCTAGCTTGAGGGTACACTCAGGCACACTATTCTATCTGATTTCTGTTCCTCTTGTTTTGTTAAAGTTTTTATAGTTTATATAGGAAATATTTATTTTAATGCTGTTACTCTTCTTAAAATCTTTTATTTTTCCTTGTTTCCTTTCCTCACTCGGCTATTTTCCCTGTTGGGGCCCCTGGGCTTATATCATTCTGCTTTTCCAACTAGGGTGGTAGCTTAGCAAATAATAATAATAATAATAATAATAATAATAATAATAATAATAATAGGGTACACTATTCTATCCTATTTCTCATCCTCTGGTCTTTTTTATTTTCTATAGTGTAAATATTGCGTCTCGATATATCCACATTCACCTTCAAATGTTCATATCAATCGAAACATCTGCATTCATTGCCTTGACCTTATTCAGTTTCTTGATTGCGCAACGTTAGTTTGTTTTCAACAGTTATAATTAGCCTTACCCATAACTGTGCTGGTGTGGTTTTTGTGTCTTAGATTACACGATTTATCTCTTTTACCTCTAGCTAGTTGTGTGTTAGCAGGATTACGTCATATATGTTTGCCGGATTTTCACT
>NC_090743.1:69011329-69012973 GCF_036898095.1 Palaemon carinicauda
GAAAATATAATTTTTACAGTAAGAATATAAAATGGTCAGAAATAAATGAAGAACTGAATAAGGAATGGAAAAATGTATTTATAAGTGATAATATACAGGTAAATACGGACATACTGTACAAAATACTGGAGGAAATTGTTGAAAAATCTGTACCGAAAAAAAACAATAAACAAAAGATGTGCATACCAAGAGACGGAAGGATCTTATTTCAGAAAATTAGAAAGTGGAAGAAAAATCTTGCAAAGAAAAAAAATGTGTGGAAAATGAGGGAAATAAAATGTAAGATAGAAAATGCAGAACAAAAGATTATACAGTCGCAAGAAAATGAAAAAAGGGACTTAGAAGAAAGGGACACTTCAAAATATAAAAAGAAACCCCAAAGTACTTTATTCTTATGCAAAAAAGAGAATAGAAATAGGCCCTCTAAGAATTGAAGGACGGCTAACGAATGAAAAAAAGGAAATATGCAACATATTATTAGAAAAATATAAGAGTGAGTTCACGCCAAGAATTGCGAATGGGAATAATGAAACAGAAATGAGAGAAGAAAATGTTGAATATCTAACGGATATAGATATTAATGAAGCAGATATTGTAACGGCTATAAATGAAATTAAAAATTGTTCGGCAGCCGGACCAGATGGAGTTCCAGCGATTTTGTTAAAAAAAACTGCAAACACTATCGCGAAGCCGCTTGCAATACTGCTAAGACAGAGTGTAGATATGAGCGAGATATATGTTAAACATTAATTAGCTTATATAACCCCTATCTTCAAAAGTGGATCAAGACTAGAGGCAAGCAATTATAAACCTGTTAGTCTAACATCACATATTATGAAAGTGTATGAGAGGGTAATAAAGAAGAAAATAATGAACCATTTGGTCAAAAATAATTTGTTTAATATGGGTCAACACGGTTCGTACCTGGAAAAAGTACACAGACCCAACTGATAGCACACTATGAAAACATATACAATAATATGATAAATGAAAAAGACACAGATGTGATCTATCTAGATTTTGCAAAAGCCTTTGACAAGGTAGACCATAACATATTGGAGAAAAAAAATGAGGAAAGCATAATATTGTGGGAAGATAGGAAAAATGGGTAAAAGAATTCCTGCAAAACAGAAAACAGATAAGTGGTTGCAAATGACGAGAAATCAGATGAAGCCCAGGTAATATCTGGTGTGCCCCAAGGTACGGTATTGGGCTGCACTGCTATTTGTTATTATGATCTCAGACATAGACTGTGATGTTGAAAACTCCGTAGTGAGAAGTCTCGCCGATGACACAAAAATAAGTAGAGAAATTACTTATGATGAAGATAGGAACTCACTACAAAGAGATCTAAACAAAATATATGAATGGGCGGAGATAAATAGGATGGTATTTAACTCCGATAATTCGAATCAATAAACTATGGAAACAGAGAAGGAATGGTGTATGCATACAAGGGACCTAATAATGAGACAATCACAAACAAGGAAGCAATTAAAGACCTTGGTGTAACTTTAAATAGGAATATGTTATGCAACGACCAAATAGCAACACTGTTGGCTAAATGTAAAGCAAAAATGGGAATGTTATTCAGACACTTTAAAACAAGAAAAGCTGAACACATGATTATGCTTTACAAAACTT
>NC_090743.1:69013473-69018473 GCF_036898095.1 Palaemon carinicauda
AATCTACCTCGGCTTGCTCTTTCTGATATTTCTAGCTCCATGATGTTTTCAGTAATTCCTTCGATTTGCTTCCATGCTTGTATTATCATGTAGCGTTCTCTTCTCCTTTCTAGACTGTATAGTTTTAAAATTTGCAGTCTTTCCCAGTAGTCAAGGTCCTTAACTTCTTCTATTCTAAGAGTATAGGACCTTTTTACACTCTCTATTTGTGCAATATCCTTTTGGTAGTGTGGGTACCACATCACATTGAAGTACTCGAGTGTACTACATACATAAGTTTTGTAAAGCATAATCATGTGTTCAGCTTTTCTTGTTTTAAAGTGTCTGGATATCATTACCATTTTTGCTTTACATTTAGCCAACAGTGTTGCTATTTGGTCGTTGCATAACATATTCCTATTTAACATTACACCAAGGTCTTTAATTGCTTCCTTGTTTGTGATTGTCTCGTTATTCGGTCCCCTGTATGCACATACCATTCCTTATCTGTTTCCATAGTTTATCGATTCCAATTTACCGGAGTTAAATACCATCCTATTTATCTCCGCCCATTCATATATTTTGTTTAGATCTTTTTGTAGAGAGTTCCTATCTCCATCACAAGTTATTTTTGTACTTATTCTTGTGTCATCAGCGAAACTTCTCACTACAGAGTTTTTAACATTGCAGTCTATGTCTAAGATCATAATAACAAACAGCAGTGCAGCTAATACTGTACCCTGTTGTGGAGGATTTATTTTTGGTTTATTTTCATTTTTGTTTTTTGCCAAATCCTGAGAGAGAGAGAGAGAGAGAGAGAGAGAGAGAGAGAGAGAGAGAGAGAGAGAGAGAGAGAGAGAGAGAGAGAGAGAGTGTGTGTATCGATTGTTTGTTGTGAGAAAGACTGTTGGTATAAATGAGGTTGTTTGTTTACTTTTAGCTAGGTTAGGAGAGTAGTAAAATTTTTGGAGCGAATGCTTTTTTTAATTTGACTGCTGCTAGAGGCGGTTGTGTGTGAATGCTGGATTTTACCTTATTTCATTGATTTTACCAGCGTGGAAGTGATTATTTATTTTCTGAGTAAGTACAGTTTTTGTTTATATTTGCTTGTCGTGATTATGAATGATAGGAACAGTTTATTATTTATCTTTTGATTATAGTGCGATAGTTTAGTTAGCTAGGAGTGTTCATAAGTGTTTTTCTTTTTTTATTTGGGCAGGGCCGTGATTCCTCTTTTGGAGAGACGCAATTTTTTTGAAAGTGGATTATTGTTGCTGACCAGGCCTGTCTAGGATTGTATTTAGACTTCGCTATTTGATTGCTCAGCTGTTGATGACCTAGGCCTGTGTATCTTGATTGATGATGATGATGATGATGACTACCACCCCAATCAACGAGGCAGTTGTGGCAAATTGCCACACAGTTTAATCTGTTAATCCCCGAGCTGTGGTAGTGTGCCAATAAAGACAGTTGGCTAAGTGAAAGATTATTCATGTGTTTTTTTTTTTTTGCGAAAGTGTTAATGAACTCGCAATATTTATATATGTGTTTGTGTTTTGATGTTTAGGTTGCGGTTAATTTTAAGTTTTGTTAGAGGTTTGATAGTTTGCCGTAAAAGACAGTCGGCTTTGTGTTGAGGACAGTGTTGGTGTCCAATAAAAGATTATATATATATTTGGTGTTGGTGTGCCGGTAATTTTGAGTTTGTTAGGTTTTTTTTATTTGAATGGTGTTACGTTTTTTATATTTAATATTGTTTATGATTAAATTTAGGTATTTTGAATGTGGATGGTTTTGGTTTGATTTATTATAGTTTGTAAGAAATATATAGTTTTAAGGTTATGTTTAGTTTTTTTTTTACCTTTTGTTAAAGAGTCTGGTATAGATAACGTAAGGTGAAAGTTTATTTTTGTTGAGACAATTGTCTGTAGGTGTGATTCAGGGGTGTGGGGCTTGTTTTTTAAACATCCCGCCACATTATTTTGGCGCGCCGAACAGGGACAGCCGAGGTGGGATTGAACCAGACTCTTTCACAAAGGTTATATTTAGGATTTAGATTTAAGGTTAACGAAAATGGAAGGTAAATTAAAGGCTTTGGGAGGAAGAATTGCGGCATTATAAAGAACGGGAGCAGATGTTGATAGTTGAGAAAGAGAGGTTGCTAGTAGAGAATGAGAGGTTGAACTGGGAGAAAGAGGCGATGAAGAAGGAGCTTAGGGAGTTAAAGGGAACTGTAGAGAGAGTGGAAGAATGTTTTGAGATGAGGATGAAAGAGAATGAGGAACGAATGGAGAAACGAATGGAATATATGATGGGGGCAAGTAATGAGGATGATGAAAACTTTAATGGGTGAAGGTTGCAGTCGGAGGAGTGGTTTCTGCTTCGGGTAATGGGGGTGATAGTGGAAGAGAAGGTTAAGGTACGTGATAATGGGGGAAAGTGAGTGATAGTGATAGTAATAGTGATATTGAAGATAAGGGAATTAGGCATAGTAAAGATGTACAGAAATGTGATAGGAAGAATGAGAAGAAAGGTAAAAGTGATGTAAAGAAAGAGAAGAAAAGGTGTCAGGATGATAGCAAGGATGATCGTGAATGGGTGAAAGAAGTAAGTAAGAAAAGGGGTAAGAAGTGAATGGTTAAGGATAGGCATTTAAGTGTCGAAGTGGATTCATTATATTCAAATGAGGAAGAAGGTAACAAGGGGAGTAAGCAGTGAAGATAGTGAGAATGAAGTTGAAGTTTGTAAGACAGTGTTTATGAGAGAGGTACCGAGGTGTGAAAGGTTCAATGAGCATAGTAGTAGGGATGTGTATGATTTTTTTAGGGAGTATGAGAGGTATTGTCAGGATAGGTATGGTGATAGTAAGAGAGTTTGTGGTAGGGAGTTAGGAGAATATTTGACTGGGTATTTGTTGACGATGTATGGTGTAATAATGAGTGTAGGGGATGTTGATTATGAAAGTGTGAAAAAGAGAATAATTGAGCAGGTGAAACGTATGAAAGGGAGTGTTAGGTATAAGCGTAAGAATGATTTTGATGAAGCACGGATGAATGTAGGAGAAGCGATATCAATGTATGTATGTAGGTTGGAAACTTTAGCTAGGAAGAAGTATGGGGATGAAGGCAATAATGAGAATAAGGAGTTAATGAGGAAGTTTTTGGCGACAGTACCTGAGAATGTGTGTGAATTTATTAATTTGAAACGGAAGGAGAAAATGAGGTGGACGCAAGAGAGATTGACATGGGATGATATACTAGAGATAGTTGAGGATTATGAGTTAGATAGGTGTATGAAAGGAAGTAAATCTGTGACTGTAAGAAGTGGAATGGAGGAAAGTGTGCCAGAATTTGTTAGTTTTAGAGATGCTGTTATGAGAGGACCGATGAGGGTAGCTGATAGTGTAGTAGATAGGAGTGTTAGGGCGAGTAATATGGGAATACCTGAAAGGACAAATGAAGGGTTTAGGCCAGGGAATCAGGTTTGGAGGGATAGGAGTGCTAGTGCGCAGCAAGGTAGGTCAGGTAGTTGTATCCGTGAAGAGAAGTGTTATAGATGTGGGAAAGTAGGACATAAGAAGAATGGGTGTAGATGGGCTCTATGTGCTTGTTTTGGATGTGGTGAGGTTGGGCATAGAATTAGCGAATGCAAGAAAGAGAAAGGGGTAAAATGTTATCGGTGTGGTATGACTGGGCTCATAGCGAGTGGATGTCGTAGTAATCGTATGAATGTGATTTGTGGTAAGGATGGTCATTATCCTAGAATGTGCAAGGATGGGCATATAGCTATGGTTTGTAGAAAGAAGGGATTGGGCCAGCCAGGATGTTCAGGAAACTAGAGTGTGAGAGGGTTCAACTGGGTGAGTCCTCCTGTGTGTGTAGAAGGAATAGGATCAATGTTTGTGAGAATGGGATGAATAATTGGTTGGAAATGAGTAAGTATGAACCTAGTATGCATGAGAAGTTAGGGCTAGAAAGTAAACAATTTGTGTTAGTTGAATATAGGAAAAAGAGGCGTTTGAAAGTTTTAAGCGAGGCGAAAGTGCAAGGGAAATTTATAGGTATAGGTAAGAATCTGAATATACATGACAAGGGTGTAAAGGTACAAGTGAGTGTGGAAGATAAATGTATTAATACAGATGAATCATGGCTTAGTATGAATGATACCTATCGTGTGTGTGGTTTTTCATTAGATGTAAAAAAAAGGATGACGAATGCAAGAATGAGAGATAGGAGAATGATAAGTAGTATGAATGAATCTTTTATTGAAGTAGAAAATGGTTTTGATGAAATGGATGAATTGTTAACCGAAATAAGTGAGATTTTAGGGCCAGATGATAGTGAGGTAGATGGGATAGTGCGTGATATATTAGATGATAGGGATTTAAATAGTAAAAGTGTTAATGTAGCGAATGATTGTGATAAGGAAGAAGTGAATGAGAGAGTGTATGAAGGCCCAGTTACTCGGAGTAGAGGTCCTGCGACTGAGTTATGAAAAAAATCAGGTAAGTGTTGTGTAAGAAGGATTTGGCAAAGTAAGGGAGGAATGTGGAGGATTTATTTTTGTTTTATTTTCATTTTTGTTTTTGCCAAATCCTGAGAGAGAGAGAGAGAGAGAGAGAGAGAGAGAGAGAGAGAGAGAGAGAGAGAGAGAGAGAGAGAGAGAGAGAGAGAGGTAGTTAGTGTATCGATTGTTTGTTGTGAGAAAGACTGTTGGTATAAATGAGGTTGTTTGTTTACTTTTAGCTAGGTTAAGGGAGTAGTAAATGTTTCTGAGCGAATGCTTTTTTTATTTGACTGCTGTTAGAGGCTGTTGTGTGCGAATGCTGGATTTACCTTATTTAATTGATTTTACCAGCGTGGAAGTTATTATATATTTCAACAGTAAGTACAGTTTTGTTTATCTTTGCTTGTCGTGATTGTGAACGATACGAACAGTTTATTATTTATCTTTTATTATAGTGCGATAGTTTAGTTAGCTAGGAGTGTTCGTAAATGTTTTTTTTTTTTTTTTTTTTTGCA
>NC_090743.1:69025973-69030973 GCF_036898095.1 Palaemon carinicauda
CTGAGATTCCCAAATAATTCTTCTTCGTTCAAGGGACTAATTACTATACTGTAACAGTTTAGTGGCTATTTTCTTGCTGGTAAGGGTAGAAGAGACTCTTTAGCTATGGTAAGCAGCTCTTCTAGGAGTGAGATACTTCGAAATAAAACCACTGTTCTCTAGTCTTGGGTAGTGTCATGGTCTCTGTACCAAGACCTTCTACACTTTGGATTAGGGTTCTCTTGCTTAAGAGTGAACTAGGGCCATAGCCTCTGTACCATGGTCTTCCACTGTCTTAGGTTAGAGTTTTCTTGCTTGAGGGTACACTCAGGCACACTATTCTATCTGATTTCTGTTCCTCTTGTTTTGTTAAAGTTTTTATAGTTTATATAGGAAATATTTATTTTAATGTTGTTACTCTTCTTAAAATCTATTATTTTTCCTTGTTTCCTTTCCTCACTGGGCTATTTTCCCTGTTGGGGCCCCTGGGCTTATATCATTCTGCTTTTCCAACTAGGGTGGTAGCTTAGCAAATAATAATAATAATAATAATAATAATAATAATAATAATAATAATAGGGCACACTATTCTATCCTATTTCTCATTCTCTGGTCTTTTTTATTTTCTATAGTGCATACTATATATATATATATATATATATATATATATATATATATATATATATATATATATATATATATATATATATATATATATATGTATGTATGTATGAAAGATTTATTTCAATGTTGTTACTGTTCTTAAAATTTTCAATCATAATTTGTTCATTACTTTTCTTGGTTTGGTTTTGGGGTGTCCTTCTCCTAGAAGAGGTGCTTACCATAGCTAAATAATGACTTCTACTGATCGCCTGTAAATATTGCGTCTCGATACATCCACATTCACCTTCAAATGTTCCTATCAATCGAAACATCTTCATTCATTGCCTTGACCTTATTCAGTTTCTTGATTGCGCAACGTTAGTTTGTTTTCAACAGTTAAAATTAGCCTTACCCATAACTGTGCTGGTGTGGTTTTTGAGTCTTAGATTACACGATTTATTTCTTTTACCTCTAGCTAGTTGTCTGTTAGCAGGATTACGTCATATATTTTTGTCGGATTTTCACTAAATTTACCCCCGGTAGGTATTGCGCTGCAAAAGAGCCCTTTAAATTCTAGAGGTGATCAGGATCAAGATCGCGATTTCGGTTGTTATTGTTACTATTATATAGTAGACTTATTCACGGTCAATATATGAAATGGGAAAGCTTGGTCCTCAGACTTGAATAAAGTAGCGGAGACCTTGAAATCTCTGATCGCTCTTGTTACTAAATACATTCTTATGATAGATATATTCATATACGATTTAGGTTTACTAGTTATGGCCCCCTCCATTATAAAAATTCTATTCTATGTTGCCATATTAATGACTTGCCCCATTGTCTATCTGCTAAGAGGATATTAGAAGACTTTTTATCCGATGGTGAGATTTTTTTTTTTTTTTTTTTTTTTTATTCTGACATGATCAGAATCGGTTTTATTATTTGCTTATTTCTAGTATTTTTTTTTTTTTTCAGGATTACTTATATAAATCTCAGGAGAATTGTGGAGGTTCTAAATATAGATTGTTCATTGTATATAATTTTATTGTTATCCTGATGGGAAATGGGTACAAAAAGTTTTACCCCTGAGTTTAGTGTTTTCAAAACCGATGAGAATATATAGCTTGAAATAGTTGTTTATCTTATTTTGGCTGCTAATATTCCTGTTTACAGAGGAATATTGGCCTTATTCAATTAATTCACTAACATAAAAATATATATTTTCAATCAATAGGTTGTAATAGCTTTATTAGTATTGTCTTTGGGGTTAATTATTTATGACGGAAGCACTAATTAAGTTTTTAGCAAAACGGAAATGTTTTTGATAATCTATGGTTTGCAAATTACAACTTTCACCTCGGGAAATATCAATATTATATCTTTGTAACATGTCAGTCTGTTGGCGTCCAATCAACTATAAAGTTATACTTTGGCGGCTGATATGCTAATATAGATTTTTTATGTAATCAAAAAGAATTATTTTCGTGAATTTGTTTTTTCTCATGCTTGAGGGTACACCCAGGAACACTATTCTATCTGTTTGCAGATTTCCCTTATTCACTAGGCTACCTTTCCTGTTGGAGCCCTTGGGCTTATAGCATCCTGCTTTTCCAGCTAGGGGTGTAGCTTAGCTAATAATAATAATAATAATAATAATAATAATAATAATAATAATAATAATAATAATAACGCAAATAAAAATATCCTGCTGCAATAAGTATAAACGAATGAAAGTAGGAGCCCTTGATAGTGGATATGCCTCATTGATTAGTTTACACTTATTTTCTTCCTCTTCTTTCCCACCGTTATCCTAATATTAAGGGGTCGGTTGCCTGATGAGCCATCTAAGGCATCCTCTTCCACCAAAACTCTTCGCTACATACCATACTTCACGTTATCTCCCTTTCTAATTCTCTGCCTCCCTCTCGATCCTCTCCTCCTAACATCTTCGCAAAACCTTCCTGTATTTCTTTGTATGAAAAGAAAGTGGATATTATAAAACAAAACTAGGAATGGTGATTCTTTAATTCGAAAAGGAGATACTAGTAAATATTAATTCAAAAGGAGAGCAGATTCAATACAATGATTAAATTAATGACTTTTCCTAAAGAGGAATTTTCAGGGAATGTAAATAAATGCAAAAACAAATTTATTTTATTTTGCCAAGTGGATGTTGTTGTATTACGTAGATTTATGACTTTCAATTATACTGAGAGGTAATTATCCTCATTTCATTTGACAAGTACAAGTACTATTTGTTTTTGACGTTGGTTTTATACTACTATCATTATACAACTTGATGAAATAATTTTTCAATATACAAATTATGGACAAATTCTCGATTTTTAGAAGGACTAATAAAAAGGAATAAAAAAATATATATTTTTTTTTACAAATTGTATTCTTATATTTGGTCTTTAAACACGCACACACACACTCTCTCTCTTTCTCTCTCTCTCTCTCTCTTCTCTCTCTCTCTCTCTCTCTCTCTCTCTCTCTCTCTCTCTCTCTCTCATCCAATTAATGGAAAAAATGTCGTTTATAGCTAGACCAATATAAATGAATAGAAATAAGGTTACCTTTACTCGAACTTCCATTTGTATTTTATATCATTAAGCTCTCTCTCTCTCTCTCTCTCTCTCTCTCCTCTCTCTCTCCTCTCTCTCTCTCTCTCTCTTCTCTCTCTTCTCTCTCTCTCTCCTGAGTCCCAGCCATATCAATTTGCATTCCTAAAGAGGCCTCATCTGCAGAAAGGAAAATCTTACATTAGTTGATAATTCGAGAGGACGCGTCCTGTCCTTTATACGCTTTGCACCGCTTGGGAAGCACACACACTTCTACGTTGTAGTGGTAATTTTTTTTTTTTTTTTTTTTTTTTTCTCCCCTTTCACTGATAACCTGTCTCCATTCATGTATTTTCGTGCACCACTGTGTTTGAATTTTTGTGTCATTTTTTACTTGAACCTGTTGTATAAATACTCATGCGCCAAGCAAATAAAGCTCATTTGCATTCTGGAGAGTCTCGCAATTGCAAACTAACTTATCGCAGGCAAATTGGTAACCACCGGAGTGTTCAATTACTCCCGTACTTCACTCTTTGATGATGTTGCCTCAGACACTGACTCTGCTGTCAACGTCATGCCCTTGAAACTACCTTCTTTCGCAAGTGGAGAAGAGTTCACCTCCCAGTTTTGCATAAAGGACGTAACTCATCAAGCACCAAAGCTGATTATGTTCTTGCAGCCATTCCCAAGGACACTTTCCAGGAAATCTCCGACTGCCTGTGCGAACAAGGGGACGCACCCCTAACGTACGAAGACTTCAAATCATAACTCCTGTAGAAGTACTGGCCATCATCGTCTGCCCGCATAGCAAAACTTTTTCAGCTCTCTCAAACAACCAATTTGGAAACCAAAAGGCTATGCTCGCACTAAGGGAAATGACCAGTATTGCTCCCCAGCAACCTGCAGCTGATGGTGTTTCTTGTGAAGTGAATCTGCTTTGTGCAATATGGGTACGGTACCTACCCGAACCTGTGCGTGCTGCCCTCCCCGATGTCGATAATTTGCCCATGAAGGACCTGATGACCAAAGTCGACAATCTTATTTACAGCCAGTGCACCGCCTTCCAGACCTTCATCAACACCTCCACTCCTGACAAAGTGGACAACTATTCATCATAGACCGAAGTTGATGTGAATGCAGTAGGAAATGGAGGCCCACCCAGTGACATGCCTGAGCACCGACAAGCTGCCTACCACTAACATATACCAACCTCGCTTACGCACCAAAAAACGACCTCTCCAGCCACTTATGATATTACCACTCCAAATTTGCGGCCACTGTGAAGAAATGAGCGAATGTTTGTCAGTGGCCAAAAAGCCTGTAAGTAGGCCATCGCTAGCTGCGTTGGCCTCCCCTGTCACTAATCTATTATTTTTACATAATGCAGGTATGGGCGTGCGATTCTTGGTAGCCACGGGTGCTTGTTGTTCTTTTCTGTCAAGATCACTTTCCAAGACATGAATTAGTTCGTCTAAATCTGGTGACCTACACCTGCTAGCTACCAACGGATCTGGGATACCGGCCCACGGTTATAAGCCCTCACATTATTGCTTGCAACCACCAAGTATATTTTGAAGTTTCTCGTTGCTGAAGTCACATTGCCAATCCTTGGTAGAGACTTTCTCTGACATTTCCACCTCCTGGTCGACGTACCTCAACGATGGTTAGTCAATGCAGATTCCTCTTCCTCAACACTTCCTCAACCTGCTCTCTCCAACCTCGCTCTCTATAACAGCACACACACAGATGCCTACTCCCACCTCCTCACATCTTACCCCGAAATTTTTCCTCCAGAAATTCGTTAAACGCCCACGGTTCCCGCAAAAGCACGGTATTTATTACTATATCAAAATG
>NC_090743.1:69038473-69039723 GCF_036898095.1 Palaemon carinicauda
TACCTCTCCAGCACCCACTCTGGGATTTAAGTCACCCATCACAACTACTTAATTCTTTGTACCTAGTGCTTCTATACATCTAGCTAATTACTTCCAGAATTCTTTCTAATCTTCTGAACTTTTCTCACAACCTGGCCCATGTGCACTTACAAAAGCCCAACATTCCCTATCTAACCTAACCCTTACCTATATTAACCTAGATGATACTTCCTTCCATTCCACCTCTCTTTCTCTTCCGCTTTAATCTCAGATGCTTGACTTGTCACTTCACCAACAGCACTTCACCCTTCCCTTTTTATCTTTGTCTTCCAAAAGGCCAATAAATTCATCCTTTTATTCCAAAACATACTCCAACCTCACATCATTTACTCTATCGTACTGCATTCACGCATATTCAAGCACCTTAAAACTAGAATGCAGGGGATAGTCCACTCCCTCCCCAACTCCTCTTCTTTGATATCTCACAAAATGTAACTATACACGAGAGGGGGATTCTCAGTTCCCTTGTCCCATCCTTTTTAAATTGCTTCTTACGACACGCAGGGATACGTTGGCGCTATTCTAATTGTTCGTATGACCCCCGCGGCCACAGGATATGCAAACACAATCCAACTGATTCATAAATAGCCTGATATTTATTTTACATGAAACAGGACAATTTGTTGACTTTTGGAGCTGGAAGTCGAAGTCATGGAATTTAGGTAAGGCCTACTCTAAGCAAAAATATAACAAAACTCAACTTATAAACAGTGTAAGACCTGTAATATGACGAGATTGTGAAAATGATCTTCCTATTCAGGCAGTTGAATCGCTGGAACTTCAGAACTTCGAGCTTGCAGAAAATGTTTTCATGTTGAAAAGTATGACATAAGTCTCTCTTCTTAGATAATATATGACAAGTCTATTCTAACGCTACCAATGATCTTGAAATATCTTTTATTAACTATTCATTACTTCTTATATATCTTATTTTCTTATCTCCTTTCCTCACTGGGCTATTTTTTTCCTGTTTGAGCCCGTGAACTTATAACATCCTGCTTTTCCAACTAGGGTTGTAGCTTAGCTAATAATAATAGGTAATAAGGGAGAAATAAACATTATATTAGAAAATCCTTAGATCGCGTTACGCGGTCGTTTGTAACGGCTAAAATTGTTCAGGCTTAAGGAAGGCTCCCAAGCTGATGTAGAAAATAAGTTATGGAAATTGGACGTAAGCACAGAGCTTCATAATTTACAAAAATAATAGACTT
>NC_090743.1:69040223-69045223 GCF_036898095.1 Palaemon carinicauda
ATAAACATACATATATATATGTATATATACATATATATAACGGATTTTGAGCAAAAGCGAAAAATCTATTTTTGGGTGAGATAGCCATGTCGTCCTGATGGAAGTTCCTATAGGGTAGCTTCCTAGGGTATATTACAACTACGGCGATATTCCCAGAGAATTACCTTAAGGTACCAGAATTCTAACTCCTGGAGCGAGTATCCCTCGTGAAAGGGATATCGCGACATATCAGAGGACGTATTCTAGACACGTCACATGGCAATCTACTACCTGAATAGAGATTCGTCTCGTAGGAGGGAGATTGACGAGATACGAATTCGGGAAAGAAAAAGGGGGAGCCGCTCCCAAGGCTTCCCAATCCCCCGATTCGTATGCGTGCCTGGCGCCAATCCTGGCGCCATCTGTATTCCTTGTAGCGTACACGAGGTGCTACAGATACTGTATGTAGGGAGGGGTCCTACAGCCCTTTCTTAGAAAGGCAAGGGCGGGTCCATCAGGACGACATGGCTATCTCACCCAAAAATAGATTTTTCGCTTCGCTCAAAATCCGTTTTTTGGGCTCAAGCCATGTCGTCCTGATGGAAGTGTACCAGAGCATTACTGTATCTGTTGATTCTCAGAACGTGCCGTACTCCCCGGAGATATTTATTCCCGGTCGACTAGACCTAGAGACCTAAGATGTTACCGTTATACATCTTTTCAACTAACTATAAACTATGTTAGAGCTTCCTGCCCCCTACAGGGAAGAGTCCTACTAGACTCTGAAAAGTCTCGAAGAGTACATATATCTATGTATGAATATCAGGCAAGCTAATATAGTGGTCTCGCCCTATATTAAGTAAAGCATAGTTTGTAAAGGACCACTGCGTCAATATGAAATATCGACCAGTTTTCCGCACAATACTTGTATTGGCCAAAGGTTTTATATCCGCATAGGAGGAAAACCAATGCAACATAGCTTGCATAAAGGAAACAATTCTATTAGAATTATCCCAGATAAGGTACATAGAATGAATGCTCAATTATACCAATAAATTGACATAGGTGAAGGAGACGCAAGGTTCTCAAGAACAAGCTTATTGACAGACAATAAACAGACAGGTTAACCACAATTATACATATATATATAAGAAGAGGATAACCCAAAACTTTAAGCATAAGTATGATAGTAAACAGGGCTTGTTTGTCTGAAAGAAAAACATTAGATGCCACTTTTAAGATACCGAGGTATCAAAGTCATAAAGCCTGTATTACAAATCAATGACATTAGCGTTAGAAACGCTCGGCACACATGTCTGCACTTATGCTAGGTTCACCTTCGGAAATGGAACAGTCTGGATGGGCAACACAGTGCCCTCACTTAGTTTGTAGTACAGTATGTAACTACACACTCAACCTGGAATAATCGTCCCAATTAAGACCACTGTTCCTCGCAGAGTTAAACAGTAGGGTTAAACACCGCGACCCACTGCTACCACAGATCTCTTTAGTTCCTCTACTTGCTTCGCATAGTGGCGAAAGAACACTCTGGAAGACTTCCAGCCAGTGTATGAACGGAGACGTTCAAAATCCATGCAATTAAAGAAATTTAAGAATGAGGCAACTTTCCTCGGATCGTGACCTGCGGGTGTATTGTCAGGATCCGCTCTGCGAATAAAATATGTGATTTTTGCTCTGAGTTGATTCAGAGATAAATTTGAGCCTGATGTTTCTCCCCTGAATAGTTGACCACCCTTGAAGTCTGAAGTTCTATGAAGATAGACCTTTAGGCATTCTACTGGACATAGAGATGCATCTTCTTTCAGAGGGCAGATTCTCCAGGGACCCCACCTGTTGGTGGGTAACTCATTCTTGGCGAGAAACATAGGATCCGGAAACAGGTCAGTTCTTCCCCATCCAGGAACTGAACACGACCTGCCTCTCTCGAGAGGCTACAATTTCACTAGCCCTGGCCCCGGACGCGAGTGCAAATTAGGAAAATAACTTTTTGTGTCAAATCCTTTAACGCACATTCTTCATTGCTCAACAGAGAAGCGAAATGAAGAACTTGTCTAAAGACCATGAAATGGGCTTTGGAGGTGCTGAAGGTCTGAGCCTAGCACAGGCTTTCGGGACTTTATTAAAGATCTCGTTACCTAGGTCGACCTGGAAGGCATATAGAATGGGTCTTGTCAAAGCAGACTTACACGCTGAAATCGTGTTCGCTGCCAACCCTTGACCATGGAGGTGGGGAAAAAAGATAAGCAGAAGTCTGTCAAGATCTCCTGCGGAATCTTCGCCTTGACAAAAGGCCACCCCTTTTCTCCAAGATGACTCATATTGCCTTCTAGTAGATTTGCATTTATATTCCTCAAGGAAGTCTATACTGGCTTTCGAAATCCCGAAACGCTTTCTCACCGCTAGGGAGAGAAAATCATGAACTGCAGGGTCCGGGTTTTCTGTAATGAAGCGCAGACAGTTGACTTCTGGACTCGCTGGGTCAGACTGGATCTGGTAGTGGTACAAACTTCAGCTACAGTTCCAATGCCAGGAGGAACCACACGCTGTTCGGCCACTTGTGGGCCACTATTGCCGCTACCCTTTGAAGGATCTCAGTTTGTTGAGGACCCTCAACAGAAGGTTGTGAGGAGGGAACAGATAAATCTTGGACCATCTGTTCCAGTCGAGGGACATCGCGTCCACTGCTTCCGCTAAGGGGTCCTCGTACGGGGCACGTACAGGGGCAACTTCTTGTTGTCTTTCGTCGCAAAGAGGTCTATCTGCAGTTCTGGACTGATTCAGAATGAAGGAGAATGATCCTGCGTCTAAGGACCATTCCGACTCTATCGGTGTGAACCTGGATAGAGCGTCCGCTGTCACATTGCGGACTCCTTGAAGGTGAACTGCCTACAGGTACCACTTCTTCTTTTCCGCCAATCGGAAGACGGCCAACATCACCTGGTTGAGAGGTGGTGACCTCGATCCTTGTCGATTCAAGTATCTTACAACTACCCTCGCTGTCTATTACCACTTTCTGTGGAACGAATGACGCGGGGAGACTTTCTTTAAGGTAAGGAGCACTGCCCTAGCTTCTAGAAAGTTTTATGAGAAAGGTCTTGAATAGCCTGGACCAAGTCCCCTGGACTTTTTTCCGATGAGAGTGACCTCCCCATCCCTCCTTTGAGGCGTCTGAGTGAATCGTCACCGACGGGGGAGGTGGCTGAAGAAGAACCTGACTTCTTTAGATGTCTGGCTTGGGACCAAGGCCTGAGAAGAGTACTTAGCCGAAGCGGCTGGTCTTCTCAGATCTCTTCACGCGTTTGATGCATAACTTCTCCAAACTCCGATTGCATCCTTTAGCTGTGCTCTTAGCACTGGGTCTGTCACCGAAGCAAACTGGAGAGGAGCGCAGTACTCTCTCCTGCTCGTGTCTTGATATCCTTTCGGAATCTTGAAGTCTCTTGACAGAACCCGCTATCTCCTTCCTTTTCTTCGCTGGGGTGGAGAAAACGGTGTGACAAAAGGTCCCAGTGGATCTTAGCCACTGGAACTTTTGAGATGGAGAAAGTCGAGACTTTTTCTGTTGATCTTGAAGCCTAGGTACTCTAGGAACTGGATCACTGACTGGAAGCTTGCAAGCATTCTGTCTCGGATGCTGCCCACACCAACCAGTCGTCCAGGTAGGCTACTACCTGAATTCCCTTAGGCGAAATTGTTTGAGAGCTACGCTCGCAAGCTTCGTAAAAATCCTTGGGGCTATGTTTAGCCCGAATGGCATGGCTCCGAAGGCGTGTAGTCTTCGCTGTAGCCTGAACCCTAGGTAGGGGGAGAGTCGATGGCTAATTGGAATGTGCCAGTAGGCATCTGACAAGTTTATAGAGACGGAATATGCCCTCTTGGCAGTAAGGTCCTTATGTGTTGCAGTGTAGCATTTTGAATTTGCAATTCACTATGAACTTGTTAAGTGGCGACAAGTCCAGAATGACTCTGAGCTTTTCCGAGTCTTTCTTGGGAACACAAAACAGCCTCCCTTAGAAATTGATGGGCTTCACCCTTTTTCTCCAACCGTTCTTGAACGTACTCCTCCATAACGGGGGTGGAGTGTTGGAAAAAACCGAAGGCTGCCGGCCTCATAGGCCGGCTGCCGGGACAGGTACAGCACTAGAAGAAAATAGAATGGATGCCGGGATAAGAGTGTACACAACCCCCCCAGCCCGGCAACCGAAAGAGTGCATATAAGGAAGGGGAGAAACTTAATTCAGGCTTCCTTGACCAATGCCGTCCGGCTCTGCCGGCAGGCATGGATGAGGGACCAAGAGAGGTCCGGGCAGCACTCGAAAACATAAGACCCTTGCCGTCCAGCGTCTCTGCCGGCCGGCAATGGGCTTAGTCAATCCAAATCCCAACCTATACTAGGTCCAGAAGTAGAATGACATATGGTACAGTAATACCCCTGCCGGCCAGCTCTGCCGGCCGGCAAGGTACAGTACAGTAATGGCTAGGCCATTACGGAGATAGAGGGGGAAGGGACAAGAGGGTCCTGCCAACCTTGCTTTAGTGACAGATCACCCGTAGCCAAGAACTCTGTCTTAGCCTAAGGAGATCTAAGGGAAAGGCCAGCGCAGTAGTATAATACCTGCCAGCTTCCAGAGCACCAAAGCAAGGAAGGCGTTGCAACTCCCAAGGGAAGATTTATCCTCCCCGAGAACAGCAACAGGACTTAGTCTGGTCGATCACACAAGAAGGAATCATAACTACAGAAACCTTCGACAGTGACCTAAGGGAGCTCAGCTCCCTTTGTAAGTGTTAGGTCAGCGAGGGAGACTCTGCCCCAAGCCAAACAACACGGACTCAGACTAAAAACTCTGTTGTTCTGACCCTCTTTGAACCAGACTCTGCTGGAACAGGAAGGTACAGTAACACCCTAGTATAGTTTTAATCGAAAATAAATTCGGAAAAAACCACTTAGGGATAAGCCCAAGGCTTAAACAGAGGGAAAGGGATTGCATACCTTCTCCGAA
>NC_090743.1:69055223-69059251 GCF_036898095.1 Palaemon carinicauda
CTAATCTATTTAACTTTAAGTGTTAGATAAAGAATATGATATACTTTTAAAATGTGCAGACAAAAAGCAACCTGTTAAAGCTATAACTTCAATGTCAACATTCTCTATGGTTCCATGGACCCAAAAATTGGTAAGAATGATTTTTCAAACAATAAAATTAAAAAGGTTAAATATCATAACGTATTTATTATATTTTTTTCTTATAGACATCATAATTGATAAGTAATGATATTGAAATAGATTAATAACATGTCAACATGTAAAGGAAGTCTACTAGCAAGAACAGAAATTTACGTCACTCTTTTCAATACCTGCTATCTTCACGAAATGGGCAACGAAACCTCTTTACAAAATATTACAGGTAATAGGCGAACTCAGATACTAGTGCAATTTGGGTACTATGAATAGATACGGTAATATGCTCTCGACTTCTTCTTTATCCTCTTTTCTGATATTATCCTTTTTTCGCTTTATATTGGATATTGGATCGGCCTTTTACCAATGCAGCCCCCACCCCTAACTCGGAAGAAAATGCCCGCTGAGGAGTAATACATATATATGATAGCTATTGTAGGAGAGAGAGGAGAGAGAGAGAGAGAGAGAGAGAGAGAGAGAGAGAGAGGAGAGAGAGAGAGAGAGAGAGAATATTAATTCCTTTATTCCATAAAACAATGGGTATTCTGTTTCATAAAGAATGTATGTACATTAAAAGGTTTTTATATAGTAGTGGCCTTTAAAATACATTTAGGATGGCGTTGTACTACGATCTAAAATCCATAAATTATATAATATTACGTCCCTAATATAACTATATAAAATTCTAATCTAAAAATAAGAATTTACGTACAATTTTTCAATATGAAGTAAATTGGGATGTTTCTAAGACAAGTGTGAAACTCATGATATATAAAAAATTTAAGAACTTTGTAGTGTCTAAAAAGGTAAAATTTTATTTACATACGGTCAATAATGAATATATACATACTGTAGATACAACTCACGCACATAAACATATTTTTTTTTCTGAAAATACAGTGAATACAAATTTCCTCAATAATAATGAAAATACAATAATAAAATCGAATTTAATTTTCAGTAAATCCCTTTCATCTATACATTATAAACTGTAAACTAGTCACTTAAAAGTAATCAGTGTGTTGCACACTTCAACCTTATTATTATAATCCTTGCTGGCTCGCAAATTAGAATGATTTCAATTTCTTTTTGAAAACGAGTAAGTTTCCACGTTCCCTAATAACCACAGGCAGTGGGTTCCATAATCTAGGTCCCCTGACTGAAGTTACTCTATCAGCTATTGCTGTTCGCCTACTTGAAACCATCAGATAGCTGCTCTGCCTAGTTTGACGAGATCTCGTCTCCTCGATGGTTTCCAATCTCGATATTATTCGGCGTATATGTTCATGCAATATGTTATGAATATATATACAAACATCATAAACTTTTTTATTTTCTATCTTTAACCATTCCAGTTTTCTAATATACGGTGTGGCATGATCATATTTTTTTCACATCTCCTGGGGCGACTTTCGATGCAAAATTTTGAATCTTCTGTATTTTTTGTGAGTTTAAATTTGAACGCTCATTCCATATAGTGGAGCTATACAATACTATGTTTTTTGCTAATACCTCAACAACTCATTTTCTGCACAACTCATCAAAATTACCTTTATTTCTATTTAGGAACTACAGCACTCCCTTAGCCTTGCTATATATCTTTTCTACATGATTATCAAAAGTGAAGAATCTATCAATAATTAAACCAAGATTTTTACGCTTTCACTTTGTTTGATGTTGTCGTTATTTACTTTAATTGAAATATTGTCTGGCAGTCGGTTAATACATTGACGAGATCCTATAAACAAGAGCTGAGTTTTATTGGTATTAATTTTTAAGCCTTTTATTCAACATCTTTCAGCTCGATTGATAATCTCTGCTACGTTATCGAAATTACCGGAGTGAAGAAATTGTTCATCATAAGCACATTGAACTAACATGGTTAGCGTCATTTATATCAGTAAGTCATTTACGTAAATATTAAATAAAATTAGTCCAAGAACCGAGCCTTGTGGTACTCTATATTTCACTTTATGTCTGCTTGAGATGTGGTTATCTATTTTTACTGATTGAGTCCGAGCTGCCAGATAATCTCTAAACCAAAAATCATCGATATCTAAATCCATCATCTTTTTTAGAAGTAGTTTATGGGAAACAGAATCAAAAGCTTTTGACAAATTACAAAAAGTAAGCAAAGATGTTTTATTATTATCAATATTTTCATGAATCTGTTCACATATTATTGTTAGAGCAGTTTCTGTAGATAAATGTTTTCGGAAACCTTGCTGAGTGATAGATAATAATTTCTCTGACTCCAAGCAGTCGTATACTGTAGTTGATCGCTCACAATTTTCTCCAATACTTTTGACATAATAGATAATAAAGATATTGGTCTAAAATTACTGGGATCATCAACGTCACCTTCCTTATAAAGCGGATTTACTATTCTATATTTCCATTTAATTGGGACCTTGGCTGTTACGATTAATGTGTTTACAATCCCAGTAAAATAAAAGCCTATAACTGGCATTGAAGCTTTTAAAAATCGACTGGTAATGTTATCAGGAGCTTGAGAATTTGTGTTCTTTAAACTATTAACCACCTGAACCACCTTTCCAACATCAACCGGACTGGGCCTAAAACGTTCTTTTCTATGGGTAATATGCTGATCGTCTAGTAATGTGGAATTTTCCTCACTTCCCTTTTTTGTGTTTACTTCCTCATATACTTTCTTGCCAAGGTTTGCAAAGAATTCATACCTTTCGCTGGTTTCTTCCGGAGTTCCAAGTTACTCCTCCTTCCTCCTGCTTTCTTAGTTGAAATAATTTTATTTATTACTTTCTACATATTTTTACTATTAAGTTTTAGCTGGTTTTGATTTAATTCAACCATTGCAAATTCCACCATTGATTTTACTTTATTCCTTGTTAGTTGATATTGTTCTATAGAGCTTTGATCTTTGACTAAATCTCTCCTGTTTCATAGCCTCTTTGACTTCAGTGCTTATCTACGGAGCTGGTGGTCTGTATATTTTCTTTGTTTCCGTTAGTGCAACTATTTCTATACAAATCTTCATCACCCTTTTTAAAATAAACGCCTGTTCATTTACATCATCTGTTTGGAGTATTTTGTCTAATAAATGAATGTGGTTTCTAAGAAGCGTACAAAATAATTCTTTCGAATAGTTTTAAGCTTCTAATGTTTTAATTTCTGGGTGACGTTTAGGTTTACTAATATCTAGGATACAGAAAATAAGATCGTGATCAGATATGTGAGATTTCACTACACCTGATGAAAGTACCATATTTATACTATTCGTTATTATAACATCAAGAAGTTTTTTTAGAAGTCTCGGTTTTCCGGGTAGATTCTTTAATTACTTGGCTCAAGTTCCCCATATTTAGTATTTTTCCCAGTCTATAATATTCATTCAGCAAGTCATCATTTAAGTGTCCAAGCATTAACATTGGATGGTTTTTTTTTTTTTTTTTTTTTTTTTTTTTTTTTTTTTTTTTAAGGAAATAAGTTGGAACATTTCTTGAAGATGGATAAACCTTTAGCTAGAGGAATTTGGATGTAGTTTCCTACACTGAACTTTTACCCAAGTGCTTTCAATACCCTCACAACGTTCCAATTTTACATCTACCAAAACTGCACTTAGGGTATTTCGGACATAAATACTAGTGTCATCACCCCGTCCACTGTTCTTTCGGAACTAATTGGAACCATCAATATTCACATATCAGTCAAGGATATGTTCTTCCAAACATGTTTCACTTATGAGCAAGATATCAATATCAATTTCATGAGTCAATAACTTGATTTCTTCTAAAGATAACAATAGTGATTTCGCATTTATGTCTTCTACATTCAATTTATCTTTTCTACAGACGGCCTTACCTTCTTAGCCAGTGTCCTAATAGTAGTTATTCTGTTTTTTATACTGGAAAATT
>NC_090743.1:69059751-69069751 GCF_036898095.1 Palaemon carinicauda
ATGAGTGTTCAAATTTAAACTCACAAAAATACAGATGATTCAAAATTTTGCATCGAAAGTCGCCTCAGGTGATGTGGAAAAAAATATGATCATGCTACACCGTATATTAGAAAACTGGAATGGTTAAAGATAGAAAATAAAAAAGTTTATGATGTTTGTATATTTATTCATAACATATTGCATGAACATATACGCCAAATAATATTGAGACTGGAAACCATCGAGGAGACGAGATCTCGTCAAACTAGGCAGAGCAGCTATCTGATGGTTTCAAGTAGGCGAACAGCAATAGCTGATAGAGTAACTTCAGTCAGGGGACCTAGATTATGGAACGCACTGCCTTTGGATATTAGGGAACGTGGAAACTTACTCGTTTTCAAAAAGAAATTGAAATCATTCTAATTTGCGAGCCAGCAAGGATTATAATAATAAGGTTGAAGTGTGCAACACACTGATTACTTTTAAGTGACTAGTTTACAGTTCATAATGTATAGATGAAAAGGGATTTACTGAATATTAAATTTGATTCTATTATTGTATTTTCATTATTATTGAGGAAATTTGTATTCACTGTATTTTCAGAAAAAAAAATATGTGTATGTGCGTGAGTATGTAAATAAAATTTTACCTTTTTGACACTAAAAAGTTCTGAAATTTTTATATACCATGAGTTTCACACTTGTCTTAGAAACATCCCAATTTACTCAATATTGAAAAATTGTACGTAAATTCTTATTTTTAGATTAGAATTTTAGATAGTTATATTGGGGACGTAATATTATATAATTTATGGATTTTAGATCGTAGTACAATGCCATCCTAAGTGTATTTTAAAGGCCACTACTATATAAAAACCTTTCAATGTACATACATTCTTTATGAAACAGAATACCTATCGTTTTATTGAATAAAGGAATTATTATTCTCTTTCTCTCTCTCTCTCTCTCTCTCTCTCTCTCTCTCTCTCTCTCTCTCTCTCTCTCTCCTCTCTCTCTCTCTCTTCTACAATAGCTATCATATATATGTATTACTCCTCAGCGGGCATTTTCTTCCGAGTTAGGGGTGGGGGCTGCATTGGTAAAAGGCCGATCCAATATCCAATATAAAGCGAAAAAAGGATAATATCAGAAAAGAGGATAAAGAAGAAGTCGAGAGCATATTACCGTATCTATTCATAGTACTCAAATTGCACTAGTATTTGAGTTCGCCTATTACCTGTAATATTTTGTAAAGAGGTTTCGTTGCCCTTTTCGTGAAGATAGCAGGTATTGAAAAGAGTGACGTAAATTTCTGTTCTTGCTGGTAGACTTCCTTTACATGTTGACATGTTATTAATCTATTTCAATATAATTTCTTATCAATTATGATGTCTATAAGAAAAAATTATAATAAATACGTTATGATATTTAACCTTTTTTTAATTTTATGGAATGAAAAATCATTCTTACCAATTTTTTGGTCCATGGAACAATAGAGAATGTTGACATTAAAGTTATAGCTTTAACAGGTTGCTTTTTGTCTGCACATTTAAAAGTATATCATATTCTTTATCTAACACTTAAAGTTAAATAGATTAGTTTCATCTAGATTAGCTCTTTCTTAGATTAACAAAACTGCAAAAAGTTAAGCCTCAAGTGCGAAGGTATACGATTCTGGTTAGAGAAGTGAATAACTGGATGGTTATTTAATAAGAACCTTAATCTCTATGAGCAAGTGCTCTAAAACCTATTTTGTTATGGAAGAAAGAAATATTGGAATTAGTATATCAAAGAGGCAATAGAGAAACATGAAATTCATCTAGAAGGAAATGTAGTATTTATGATGGCAATTAAAACTTGTACCTCACTTTGGGCATCCGAGAGACAGACAGAAAGACATAAAGACAGACAGAGAGAAAGAGGGGGGGGGGGGGGGTTGAAGTGCTTCAACATTTCTCAAAGACATTTTCGAATATTATTGATACTAAGATTTCCATTTACATTTCATAAGTTTAGGAATATGTATTCATGAATCACACAACATAATGAAATCAATCTGAAATTTAATTAAAAAGGACTTGATTTAAATATGGTTGTCCTCTGGTTTGCTGAAGGTGTTATGTAGTTTCTTTATATATATATATATATATATATATATATATATATATATATATATATATAATATATACATATATAAATATATATATATATATACATATATAAATATATATACATGTATATGTATATATATATATCTATATATATACATATATATATACATATATGTACATATATATATATATATATATATATATATATATATATATATATATATATATGTATATATGTACATATATATATATATATATAGAGAGAGAGAGAGAGAGAGAGAGAGAGAGAGAGAGAGAGAGAGAGAAGAGAGAGAGAGAGAGAGAGAGATAGAGAGAGAGAGAGAGAGAGAGAGATAAACTACATAATATATACATATATATACATGTATATATATATATATATATATATATATATATATAATTATATATAAAGAAACTACATAATATATACATATATACACATGTATATGGAATAATTGGAAGAGAGTCGGGAGTGTTGTGTGATCATATGATAAACTTATAGTTAAAGGGAAAGGTACATAAAACTGTATTGAGACCTGCCCTGACATATGGTGCAGAGACCTGGTCCATGAAAAAGATCTTTGAGATGAAAATGGATGTTGCAGAGATGAGAATACTAAGAAGGATGGCTGGGATCACGAGACTGGATAAGGTTAGGAATGACTTGGTAAGGGGAACAACAAAGGTTACAAAGGTGTCAAAGAAAATTCAAGAAAAGAGACTACACTGGTTTGGGCACGTAATGAGGAGAGACCAGGAGTATGTTGGGAGGAGGATGCTGGATATGGATGTTCCAGGTAGGAGAGGAGGGGGGAGACCAAAGAGAAGGTGGATGGAGTGTGTAACAGCAGATATAGAGGAGAAAGATCTCCCAATGGAGGACATCGGAGATAGAAGAACTTGGAAATGACTCTAGAAATAGCGAACCTGCATACCGGGAAACGCTTCAGTCGAAGAAGAATATACATATACATATATACATACATATATATATATATATATATATATATATATATAATATATATATATATATATATATATATATATATATATAATATATATATATATATCTATACATATATATATATATATATATATATATATATATATATATATATATGTGTGTGTGTGTGTGTGTGTGTTAAGCAAAATGTGGATAATTGCCAAATGTGTACATTTTGCAATTAATTTTGCCTATTGTGTACAATCTGCAGCGCTTGGTGCCGATTGTGCACAATAGGCAAAATTGATTGCAAAATGTACACATTTAGCAGTTTTTCTACTTTTTGCAAGGACATTTTGCCAGATGTTAACATGATTATTTGCAACAGTATTTTGCCCAATGTTAACAGATTTTTTTAGTTCCAGTGGCATGTCGGACTTTAAAGAGCAGTTCGAGGAGGAGATTCGAGATTCTCAGACTAAGACTAATTTGAAACACCTCTTGTTTACGAACTGAAATCATGCAGTTGGGCAAGGAGGAGGGCAGTTAAACCCTCATCTTCCCTGCTACTAACAGAGGTCTGTCCTACCAACTCACAAGTGGCATGTCGAACTTTAAAGAGCAGTTTGAGCAGAAGTTGGACAACTTATTACAGTCTAAGAATGACAATGGGTTCATTCCTTGGAAAGAGAAACGTCCACAGTGGATAGGTCAGCTGCATAAAATTGAAGAGTAAGGGCCTAAAACCAGCAATGAGTATAATATGAAAAAAAGATTCGAAAATCTCAGAGTTGCTGACGATGACCGACTTATTCGGAAGCATAAAGGATTGGAAACTGAATTTAAGTTTATAATGTGCTTTGAGGAAGTTCATCAGGCCATTTCGGTCGCGCATTCAGCTGTGGGTTATGGCGGTGAAAAGAAAACATTCAAAGAAGGACAAAAGAAGTGGGCTAATTTGACTATGCAGTGCTGCTAGATGTTCATAAGTTTTTGCAATTGAGTGTCAAGAGAAGAAAAAACGTAGAGTACATAAAAGTCTGGTGGTGAAGCCTGTTAGAAGCGAGGGACTATTTTTTCTCGATGCCAAATTGACTTTATCAATTTTCAAACATTACTAGATGAGGTCCCGTTGAAGCTGAAATGGCTTGGTGAACCGCTGTAACCAGGTACAGAGGAGGCCAAGGGTATGAGAAGTGTGCCTGTAAAACAAATGGCAAAACTTTTAGATGTTCCTGCACAAATAAGCTGTTAAAATGTAACTCTCGTTGCCACCCTGGTCGTTCTTGTAGCAATATTTAAGTGTTAAAGTAGTGTCAATCCCTTTTAGTTTGAATAATAAATACTAGTAAATACTGATTTTAATTTGAACAATAAATACAAATTATCTTTGATTCTCGTTTCATTCTGCCCATTGTGTACAATCGGCAAAATGCCGTTGCTTTTTTTTAAAGAATGGCAAAATTTTGCCATATGTGGATAATTATCTACATTTGGCAAGCGCAGTTTCCAAATGTGTACATTTTGCAACTTTTTCGCAAAATGTACACATTTGGCAATTATCCACATTTTGCGTAATATATACATACATACATGCATTGGTTGAAAGGAGGTTTGAATAGAGAAAGCAGAAATGTAGGGCTGAGAATGAATAAGTGTTAAGCTAAAATAATATTCTACGAAAATGAAATTAAAAGAAGGATAAGAATAAGATGGAGAGCATTTGGTAAAAGAAAATTACATTATGAAAAGTAAAATACCACATTCTCTAAAAAGAAAAGTATTTATCAGATGGTCCTACCCATGATTGACTCATGCATCGAAACCTTGGAGCCTTACTAAAGCCTTAGAACAAAAGTTAGTTACAACTCAAAGAGCTAAGGAAAGAATAATGCTGGGAATAACAAAAAGATACAAAAAAGAGCAACATGGATACGGGAGACTGCTAAAGTAGTATTTTGACATGTAAGAAGAAAGGGACATGGGCAGAGCATATAATGAGAATGACAGATAATAGATGAACAGAATGAGTCCATCGAGATTGCAAAGAAGCAGGGGATGGAAGAGAAGACGATGGATTGACGAGCTAAGAAAATTTGCTGGTATTGACAGGCATAGAAAGACCATAAAAGATGCGAGTGGAAAGACTTGTCTGAGGCTTTTGGTCCTGCAGTGGACTAGTAACGGCTGATGATGAAGAATATGATGGTGTTATATATACACATACAGTAGGCTATAGTGTGTTTGTTTGTTTATGCGCAGCCCTTTTTTTAAGTTCAAGTTAGTAAAATATAAAGTTAAGTTTAATTTGTATATTATAATTATTTTAAACATTATGCTTTCCACATTATTATCTTGACTAGATGTTATATTTCAATTTAAGTAAGTCCAACATGTTTTCTTTTATTTTACTAGTCTTCACGTTTATAATATATCCAATTTTAATCCAAATTGCCATAAGCCATACCTTCTAAAATTATATAAGGAAGAGACTGTTTAAATTTTACCCAAAAATAATGGTAACCTGAGCATGCATTAATTACTGAGGGATTTTGGTCTTAATCGTTTAATTCAGTAACAATAAAAAAATGATTTATTTCAGGACGGTATTTGTAATGGCTCCATTAATATTGTTATTGTTATAAACTAAATATGATGGAAAACATAATTCATAATTTTCCAAAATGTTTTTGATAAGCGATGTTTTGCAGATTAGGCTTAGTCTTTCAGGAAATAAATCTATTCACTGTCTATTTTCCTATATTTTCTTACTTATATATGATCATTGCTCTCTCTCTCTCTCTCCTCTCTCTCTCTCTCTCTCTCTCTCTCTCTCTCTCTCTCTCTCTCTCTCTCTTTATTATTATTATTATTATTATTATTATTATTATTATTATTATTATTATTATTTGAAGTTAAAATTTGCGGAAATTTTTGTTTGTTTATGAAATAAATTATTGTTGATATATATGTCATTTATCTTCCTAGGGGCATATTGGAAACGTTCCTCTCTCTCAGTCGATGAGACAACAGTTTGCGTCCTATTCAAGCTCAGGTAGTATTAAGTAATGTCTGCAACAACACCGCCTTTGTTAGCTAAGGATGAGGGTTTTTGAGGATCCTGGTTAGGCCATAAGCCGGCATTACCTGGCACTCCCTGGTTCTGGCTTGGGGAATATGGGCTCTGGCAATAATCAAATGTACAGAAAATATGGTATGCATCTAAGGACGGTGGTCAAATCATGGCGACCGTTTAAATCTTAAATTAAATCTATGGATATATTTTTCTCTATCACGTTTTATTGTCTTAGCAGTTTGAGAATATATATATTATATATATATATATATATATATATATATATATATATATATATATAATATTTTATATATATATATATATATATATATATATATATATATATATACTGTATATATAAATATATATATATATATAATATATATATATATATATATATATATATATACATATATATATATATATATATATATATATATATATATATATATATATATACATATGAATATATTTATACATATATATATACACATATATATATACATATATATATATATATATATATATATATATATATATATATACAGTATAATATATATATATATATATATATATATATATATGTATATATAAGTATATATATATTCAATTCAGCACTGTATGCCTTGTTGAATTTAGCTTGTTTACACCTAATAAGATTTCCTAATGTTTTCATGAATGTTCTCCTTATATTTACAGATAAATTAGTAAATAACACCTTCAATATTGCATACATCTGTATTCATATGTATGTACGTGTGCTGTGTGTTTATGCAGCTAATAGAATTTGAATACGTCTTTGAATCTTACAATAAACGCGTTTTTCTTATTTTGCTCTGCCAGCTTCATGGGGGAAGACATTGTCTTCGCAAGATAATGAACTAAATTCAGTTCTGCGCCATTAGATTCAAGATTCGTGATTAGGAGACTAGATCAAAGGAAATGACATAGAGAGAGAGAGAGAGAGAGAGAGAGAGAGAGAGAGAGAGAGAGAGAGAGAGAGAGAGATTCAGTCAATAATTTTTATTTCCTTATTCTACCTGTACTGAGTTTTCCAATCTGTATTCAACTTCTCATGTCATCAATTACTTTGATGAATTGCTGTCTCATTATGAAAGAGTTTCTTTCACTTAAAAACTTGTTTGAGAAAAACCAAGGTCGAGCCATTTTCATGGACCTATTCCAAAAGGCAGGATTCCGAAATTACCATTCCTGGTTTTTAGGGCCAGCTGGAATAGTACGTTTATTTTTTCTTTCTTTCTTTTTTTTCTATTCTGCATTAATGTCTTTCACTAAAATTTGAATTATGGCAAGATATACATCAATTGTACAGATGGCCTTTGTTTCAAATGAAATAATTGTCTTATGAATTGGCCTACTATAAACTTATGATTTCTTATCCTGAAATCCTCAGTATCATTTACTTGAAGAGTCCTTGTTTAGTTTCACCATCTGAGCCTCACAAATCTTTCATGAATATTTTCAAAGCTTTTTCTCAGTGTTTACCTAGTGAATCCTTCTTTCCGTTTTTGGATGGAAAGCTTTGGATATCTTTTTTCTGGCTATTATGACAAAACAACTATCCTTTTCCTTTGGCCTCAGCACATGTGAAACATAAAGAAAAAATATTTTACTTTAACATTATACTGTTTCTCATAGCATTGAGCAACTGCAATTCACTTCCTATTGCAAAATTCAAATCTTGAATCGAGGATCATCATCAGCATGTGTGTCCTTATATTCTCGCTTAAAGGTTTAAAGGTCGTTCATGGTTGGCAGAGGCAAGGGACGGTGACAATGCCCAGAGACTGACCATATATACATAAAGTATGATCAGCGGCCAAGCCTCCTCACCCCCAAAGCTGCTAAGACAAGGGAAGGCCAGGCAATAGCTGTTGATAACACAGCAGGTAGACCTATAGGGTCCCCAATCCCTCCCCATCTTTCGCTCTCAAGGATGGTTAGGTTGCAGACACTACAGGAAACTATGAAGCTTAAGCATATCTCGAACCCCACTCCAGCAGATCGCCAGACAGGGACGTTGAATTAAAAAACCCTTTAGTTAGCCTATTCAATTTCAGCAGCTAAAACACATAATCTGTTTTTTGAGATTAAGCCCAGAACTCTCTTTATACAGTCCATATTTGACTTTACAGAGGCACATTGCATTTCTGGAGCCTGAAGTCTTGCTTTTCTGGTGGACCTCGTACATGAAAAAGCAGTTTATTTAAATGAAGGGCACATCTGGTAGCCTCTTTTAAACAAGAATATATTTTATATCTCTCTCTCCTCTCTCTCTCTCTCTCTCTCTCTCTCTCTCTCTCTCTCTCTCTCTCCTCTCCTCTCTCTCCTCTCTCTCTATTTTACTGGCAGAGTTTGTTTTACTAGAAATAAAAAAATACTTTTTAAGGAAAGGATTGCTAATGAATGCCAGTATGACGCAATGCATGTTTATAGGTACTTCACAATACATGAGCAGGATTGATAATAATATAAGTTAGATGCGATCATGAAGAGGTAAAGACTCGCAATTATGTAAAAAAAACTAGGTTTGTATATGGACAAATGTATGACATTTATTCATCACATTAATGAAATAAATAGAAAAGTGAGTGGTATCTTGATGTATATTAATAGAATAAAAGATCATTTTGATAATGCAACTAGAATAATGATAGTTCAAAGCCTAATTTTAAGTATAATAAGTTATTGTATTAAAATCTGGGGAGGGAATAACGACGTATACTTAGAAAAGGCCCAGAAACTTGTAAATTTTGCTGCTCGGGTCGCGGTAGGGGTGGGGATGTATGTTAGAAGATATGATCACATCACCCCAGTCCTCAAACAACTACAATGGTTACAATCAAGAAATCAATATATCTATGGAATTTGTGTTTTTGTTTTTAAAGTTTTAAAAAAAGGAATACCCAAGCTGGTTATATGATGTTTTAAACGTTGGTAATGACAGGGATGCCTCAGCTAGGCAAAATAACTTATATGTACAAAGATACCCAACTGACTTTGGGTCACGCTCTATGAATAAGGAGCCCATCAGCCTGGAACAAGCTACCTCAAAATCTTAGGGATTGTTCAAGTGCTAACGTTTTTAAAAGGGAACTTAAAGATTATCTTTTAAACAAAAACTGTGAATAAGATGAATTTATTTTTTTCTATTTATTTTTATCACCGATGTTTTGTGAGTTTTTAATTTTATGAAATTTTAAATTCATCTGATTGTAGTCGCAATTTTTTTTAACTTATGAATGATACTAATTTATTGAAAATTTTAATCTGAAAGAGCAAATTACACCCTCTCTGTGTGTATAGGTTTTTAAAGTAATACTATTTTATGTTTCAAGTATTATGTATCTTTTATATAAAGCTATCCATTAGCAATGGAACTTATATATAACTTATTATTTTCATATATAGTTTATTGTTTTAACAAAAGAATAACCATTGTAATAATGGAAATAAAGATTATGACTTTGACTTTGACTCTCTCTCTCTCTCTCTCTCTCTCTCTCTCTCTCTCTCTCTCTCTCTCTCTCTCTCTCTCTCTCTCTGTTACAGGGCATAATAAGGAAGGGGATAACACCGTTTGATGCAGCCAGAATTTTGTTATTTTTATTATCATCATTATCATTATCATTATCATTATTATTATCATTATCATTATCATAATAATAATAATAATAATAATAATAATTATTATTATTATTATTATTATTATTATTATTATTATTATTATTGCTGTTGTTGTTGTTGTTGTTGACTGTTATTTTTCGTTATTATTATTATTATTATTATTATTATTATTATTATTATTATTATTATTATTATTATTATTATTATTATTACAAATAGCTTA